>NC_057804.1:96922508-97282166 GCF_018294505.1 Triticum aestivum
GTAGGATTTTACAAACTTAGGCGAGCACTGGGCTGCAGCTAAGCCCCCGAGTGGGAAGCAAACTCACCACTCGGTAGGATTTTACAAACTTAGGCGAGCACTGGGCTGCAGCTAAGCCCCCGAGTGGGAGGCGGACTTACCACTCGGTAGGATTTTATAAACTTAGGCGAGCACTGGGCTGCAGCTAAGACCCCAAGTGGGAGGCGGACTCACCACTCGGTAGGATTTTATAAACTTATCTTAGGCGAAATAGGTTCACTGCTAAGGCAATGCATACAAAAGAAATAATCAACAATCATTCGGAAGACTGTAAAATAATGTCTTTTGATAAACAAACTAAGAGGTACTTCTTATTACATCTCATTAGTCTAAACACTTAAGAGTAAAAAGGACGGAGCAGTTCTGTGTTCCAGGCGCGTGGTTCATCTTTGTTGTGCTCGACGTTGAAGAGACGATACGCTCCGTTGTGGAGCACCTTGGTGATGACGAAAGGGCCTTCCTAAGCGGGGGCGAGCTTGTGTGGCTTCCGTTGATCCACTCGGAGCACCAAGTCCCCTTCTTGGAATGCCCGACCCCTTACGTTCCTGACATGGAATCAACGCAGGTCTTGCTGATAAATGGTCGACCAGATCAAGGCCATCTCTCTTTCTTCCTCCAAGAGGTCGACTGCATCTTGTCGAGCTTGCTCTGCTTCCTCCTCTGAGAAGAGTTTGTCTCGGGGAGCGTTGTGGAGAAAATCGCTCGGCAAAACAGCTTCGGCTCCGTAGACTAAGAAGAATGGAGTCCGTCCAGTCGACCGATTGGGAGTTGTCCTCAGCCCCCACAACACTGACGGGAGCTCATCAACCCAAGCTCCTGCCGCATGCTTGAGGTCACGCATTAACCGAGGCTTCAACCCTTTGAGAATCAATCCATTCGCCCGCTCAGCCTGTCCATTCGACTGAGGGTGGGCAACCGAAGCGTAATCGACCCTCATGCCTTGGGAAGCGCAAAAGGTTCTGAACTCATCGGAGTCGAAGTTCGGCCCGTTATCCGTGATGATGTTGTGTGGTACACCATATCTGAATATCAACTCTCTAATGAAACTCACAGCAGTGCTTGCTTCAAGGTTTTTGATTGTCTTGGCTTCGATCCACTTAGTAAACTTGTAAACTGCTACCAGCACATGGGTAAATCCGCTCCTGCCGGTCCTCAGAGGTCCAACCATGTCCAATCCCCAAACGACGAAAGGCCAGATGAGTGGAATAGTCTTTAGAGGTAATGCGGGTTTGTGTGACATATTGGAGTAAAACTGACACGCCTCACACTTATCCACTATCTCCTTTGCCATCTCGTTGGCGTACGACCAATAAAATCCGGTTCGGTATGCTTTGGCCACGATGGTCCGAGAGGACGCATGGTGACCACAGGTCCCCGAGTGAATATCATTGAGGATCATTCGGCCTTCTTCTGGCGTGATGCACTTCTAGCAAACCCCTGTCGCACTTTCTCTAACCAGCTGTCCTTTTATCACAGTAAAGGCTTTAGACCGTCGGACAATCTATCGAGCGTCTTCCTCATCCTCTGGGAGTTCCTTCCTAAGAATGTAAGTGATGTATGGCACTGTCCAGTCGGGAGTGATGACCAAAACCTCCATGACTAAGTCGACCACGGCTGGGATTTCAACTTCAGTCGGATCTGTGGCGCTCTTGGGCTGCGGTGACTCCTCGGTGAAAGGATCTTCCTGAACTGAAGGTGAATGAATATGTTCCAGAAACACGTTTCGGGGAATGGCCTCTCTCTTTGAACCTATCTTGGCTAACTCATCTGCAGCTTGATTTTTCAGTCGGGGAATATGGTGGAGCTCCAACCCTTCAAACCTCTTCTCCAGCTTTCTCACCGCGTTGCAGTAACCAGTCATGGCTGGGCTCCTGACATCCCATTCCTTCATCACTTGGTTGACCACCAAATCTGAGTCGCCGTAGACCATAAGGCGACGGACACCGAGTGATATGGCCATAGGCAACCCGTATAGGAGTGCTTCGTATTCGGCTTCGTTATTGGAGGAATCAAAATGAATCTGGAGAACATAACTGAGCCTGTCTCCGCGGGGGGATACCAAAACTACTCCAGCGCCTGAACCATTCAACATCTTGGAGCCATCAAAGAACATAGTCCAATGCTCCGAGTGAACTTGAGTTGGCAATTGCTGCTCAATCCACTCGGCAAGGAAATCTGCAATTGCTTGGGACTTGATGGCCTTCTTTGCCTCGAACTTGATATCTAATGGAAGGAGTTCAATCGCCCATTTTGCTACTCGACCAGTGGTGTCTCTGTTATTCAGAATTTCAGATAGTGGCGCGTCGCTGACGACTGTAATGGAGTGGTCAGAGAAATAGTGCGCAACTTTCTTCATGGTCATGTATATTCCAGAGACAAGCTTCTGATAATGTGGGTATTGTTGCTTGGATGGAGTCAAAACTTTAGAGAGATAATAGACCGGGCGTTGAACCTTGTAAGCTTTTCCTTCCTCTTCTCGCTCGACCATGATTACTGTACTGACAACTTGTCCAGTGGCTGCAATATAAAGAAGTAAAGGCTCTTTGCTGATTGGTGCAGCGAGCACCGGCTGGGTGGAAAGCAGGGTTTTGAGCTCTGCAACGCTGCGTCAGCTTCATTAGTCCACTCGAACTTATCAGGCTTCTTCATCAGTCGGTAACGAGGCAAGGCCTTCACCGAGACGAGAAATGAATCGACTCAGGGCGGCCAGACAACCAGCCAGCTTCTGAATGTCATGCACTTGCACGGGGCGTTTCATTCGGAAGATGGTATCAACTTTTTCTAGATTGGCGTCGATCCCTTGTTCGGAAATGAGAAAACCAAGTAACTTTCCTCCTGGAACTCCGTACGTGCATTTTGACGGATTAAGCTTGATATCATACCTCCATAGGTTGGCAAATGTTTTTGCAAGGTCAGTCAATAGGTCAGAACCTTTGCGAGACTTGACCACAATGTTGTCCATGTATGCTTCCACATTCCGACTGATTTGAGTGAGCAAGCACTTCTGAATCATTCTCATGAATGTGGCTCCGGCATTTTTCAAACCGAAAGGCATGGTAACATAGCAAAAGCACCCGAATGGGGTGATGAAGGCTGTTTTTATTTCATCAGGACCATACAGTCGGATCTGATGGTATCCGGAATACGCATCTAGGAAAGACAAGCGCTCGCACCCCGCAGTCGAGTCGACAATCTGATCGATGCGAGGGAGAGGGAAGTGATCTTTCGGGCAGGCCCGATTGATATGCTTGAAATCGATGCACATACGAAGTGAATCATCCTTCTTAGGAACCATGACTACATTGGCTAACCACTCGGAGTGGTAGATTTCACGGATGAACTCTGCTGCCAACAGTCGAGCCACTTCTTCGCCAATTGCTTTCCTCTTCTGCACGGCGGACCGCCGAAGGTGCTCTTTGACGGGTTTTACTTTGGGGTCGACACGCAAACGGTGCTCAGCCAGTCCCCTGGGTACACCTGGCATGTCAGAGGGTTTCCATGCGAAGATGTCCCAGTTCTCACGGAGGAACTGGATGAGCGATTCTTCCTATTTGCTGTCGAGCGTCGTTGAAATATGAGTCGGCGCAGCGTTGGGATCGGTCGGGTGAATATGAATAGGCTTCGTTTCACCAGTCGACTGAAATGCAGAGTCTGTAGCGGGCTTCTTGGCTCGGAGCAAATCACTCGGATCTGCACTCTTCTGATACTCTTGCAATTCGACTGCTGCCATCTGAGCATCGGCGATTTTGGAACCTTTCTGGAAGCATTCCTCCGCCTTCTGCTGATTGCCAGTTACTGTGATCACACCTTTGGGGCCAGGCATCTTCAGCTTGAGATACACATAACATGGTCGAGCCATAAAATGTGCATAGGCTGGCCTACCCAAAATGGCATAATAGGCGCTCTGGAAATCCACAACTTGAAATGTCAACATCTCCTTACGGTAATGCTTGGAATCACCGAAAACCACGTCGAGGGCGATCTAGCCGAGTGATTCGGCTTTCTTTCAAGGGATAACACCGTGGAAACTCATGTTGCCCTCACTCAGTTTGGACATCAGAATGCCCATCCCCTTCAAGGTTTCAGCGTAAAGGATGTTCAGGCCACTGCCCCCATCCATCAGTACTTTGGTCAGTTGAGTTCCCCCAACCACAGGGTCGACCACCAGTGCTTGCCTCCCAGGGTGGCCACACGAGCGGGATGGTCCGACTGGTCGAATGTGATGGCCGTCTGAGACCATCTCAGATAGGTGGTCTTCTCCGCAGGGGCGACCATGTTCACTTCTCTGTTGATGACCTTCAATCGACTCTTGCTTTCAACATCCACAAAAATCATCAGAGTGGAATTGACTTTGGGATAACCATCGTATTCCTCTTCATCTTCCTCCTTGTCCGACTCATTCTCCTTCTCATTGGGCGGTTTCTCTCGGAACTGCTGGATTAGGAGTCGACACTGGCGAGTGGTATGCTTCGGGTAAATCAGATTACCTTCCTCATCTTTCTTCGTGTGGATGTGGCATGGCAAATCCAGCACATCATTTCCTTCTTTGTCCTTCACCTTTTTAGGGGGCCAGGGCCCCTTAGGTTTTCCCTTAAACTTTCCTTGATTCACTGCTGCGATCTCTCCAGGAGCTGCTGGCTCGGATTTACACTTTTGCTTCCAACTAGAGTTACCTCCACCGGCGTCTTGGCCGACCGGTTTGCTCTTCCCGCTATGGAGTCGATCCTCTTCTTCTCCATTAGCGTACCAGGTGGCTATCTCCATCATCCGAGCCAGATTCATATCTCCAATCTGACCGAATTTCAAGACCAACTCTCTGTACTTGACGCCTTTCTTGAAGGCACATACAGCTTGATGCTCTGAAACATTCTCAACGATGTGATGCAAAGTGGACCATCTCTGGATCAACTCCCTCAAAGTCTCATTCGGCTTCTGCACACAATGCTGCAGCTCGGGCAAACCTGCTGGTCGCTTGCACGTGCCCTCGAAAGTTCTCACGAACATTCGGGATAGCTCTTCCCAACTGTGAATACTGCCTGGGGTCAACTGAGTTAGCCACGCTCGGGATGACCCTTCCAACATAAGAGGGAGATGCTTCATCTCTATCTCATCTTTGTCGCCCCCAATCTGCATAGCCACTCGGTAATCTTCAAGCCAAGTTTCCGGCTTCGATTCACCGGTGAACTTACTGACCCCGGATGCCCACCTGAAGTTGGGTGGAATCACTGCTGCTCTGATGGATCTGCTAAAACACTCGGGACCAGAAACATGCACTCGACTGCGACTTGGACGGTCTCTACCTGGGTCTTCTCTGTGCGCCCTCTTTCAGTCGACCAGGCCTTGAATGAGGATAGATCTCGCGTCAAAGCCTGGTTCCCTTGGGTCGACTGAAGCTCTGCGCTCACCATTATGATGGCGCCTGTCATCGTTCCGCCGAGGCACATACGACGCACTCCTCGGGGGAGGCATGGGTCCTCGACGGTGATTGTAACGGTCGAGTGGATGATCATATTGTCTACACCCTTCACGCCGCAGAGGTGATCTAGGGCTGTGAGCCGACTGAACCGTGTCCACTTCAACGGATATGTTGTGAATCCTATTTCTCAACTGAGGTGCTGCTATATTCTGCTCTCCCGCTGCCCTGAGCAGGGCCCGGATTTGCATCAACTCTCTGCCAGCCTCTGACTGGGACGGTTGGATCGACTCTGCTATACGGGCTGCGACTGTGAGATTCTGAATTGGAGTGCGGTATACCTTAGGTGGAGGCGGAAAGAGTTGTCGTCGACTGGACTCATGGATCTGCTCCTGAGCTCGCTCGTCGAGAGCCCGCTGGAGGTTATCCAGTCGAGTGCACTCAGCCAGATTAGCTAAGCGCACCTCCTCCAAGGCCCGAGCCTCGGGGATTTCTCCTACGATGGGTGTGTGGAGTGCATCCATGTTGCGGCGATGAAGTTCTTCCCTCTGCTGAGAAGAGAGGGGCTCGGGTCGGTATTCCTCGTGGGCGTGCGACGGATCGCCGCCTCCGTCTCCGCCGCCCTCGCGGTGGAAACCCGGTGGGCTGTGAGGCCCATCGACCATTAAGACTTCGACCGCAGGATCGCTGCTATCGCATTTGGATGCGGTCTCCGCGGAGCCAGTCGACAGATCAAACGGTCCGTGGAGAGTTTCATCGGGCTCGATTGCCGCGACTTGGTGGGTGGTCGATTGCTGAGCCACCGCGTATTTCACCCACCGCTGAAGCTGCGATCGACCGGATCGCTTGCGGTGGCGGACAACGGTGGGGGGGGGGCGCCATTTGAGCCGACTGGTATTGAGTTGACGGCTGCCGAAGAAGAAAGCCACGAAAGCACGTGTGGAAGTGCGTCGCTCCTCGGACGGGGAGCGCCTCAGTGTCCAGGGGAGCTTCTTGGAGCCATGTGGAGTCGTCAGCGATGAAAACGAGCGCGCCAAGACGGATCTCGCGGCCTTCAGCCAATTCGCCACCGGAAACCATGGTGATGGTGATCGGAAGAAACTTGCAACTTCACCAATAAGTCGCTAAGGGACACCTGCCCCATGGTGGGTGCCTACTGTCATGGTTCTAAGCCTGACAGCAGAAAGGGGGGTAAGTATGGAGAGGCGAGATCTTAGCTATGGCGAAGATGTACACATGAGATTTACGAGTTCAGGCCCTTCTCTGAGGAAGTAATAGCCCTACGTCTCGGGGCCCGCAGGCGGTCGATTGGATTATGTGTGTTGTATTAAAGAGACTGCGAACCCTTGTGCTAGAGGAGGGGGGTGGCTTATATAGTGTGCGCCAGGACCCCAGCCTGCCTCCATTACAAGGGAACTAATGTACAGAAAGTAAGGGGTGTTACTGGTAACGCCAGCGTTAAGTAGTCCTAATGCCCATGAAGACTAAGGAGTGAATATCTGGGTGTTGTGCGTCCTACCGACTCCTGGTATTCGATGTGCTTGAGTGGTCCCCATGTGGTCGAGTGAAGGTAGAGAATTCTGGTCGAGTGATTGCATCGTCGAGTGGATTCTTGGTCTTCTCATTCTTCTGGGGTAGTGACCTTTAGGGTATGTAGGTCCGGCCTATGACCCTATCCCAGGTCTGTATCCTCATCACGGCCTGGTTTGGAAACATGAAGATGACGAAGATTGGGATACTTACTCGGCCTCCACCTCCTCTTCCACTGCCCTCCTCTTCCTCCTTCGGCCGAGGGACCCAAAATCAAAGACGACCTCCCCGTCGACATCTGCGGGAGGAGGAGAAGGGGATGGAGTCCGGAGAAACTTGGACGAAGAAGAGGCGATCGCTTTCTTCTTCGCACCGCAGCCTTCACCGCCTTCTTCGCTGCCGCGGCCCTTGTCACACGCGTGGACTCCCCTGGACCTCTTGCCGCTGCTCGGCCCTGCCGGCCCGGACCGGCTTGCTAAGCTGGCCCGCCACAAGACGCGTCTTATTTCCAGGTTCGGAGGGTCGTCAGCCTCGGCCTCTTCCTTGGTCGACTCCTCAACCACGTCTTCAACAAGGGGGGCCTTGGTGTTGACGCTGCTGGCCTCCCCGGCAGGCTTCGCCCACTGGGCGAGCTCCCTCTCCTCCGCGGCCGCGTCGACCTCATCCTCCATGCCGTCAGCATTCCCGGCCTCCCTGGCGAGCTCCACCTCCTCCACCCTGGCGGCAATGTAGTCGAGCTCCGCCTGGGTGTTGTCCTGGATGAGCAGCGGTTCATCGTGGTTGTAGCCCTCTGACAAGTTGTCGAAGAACTCCCGCACCTCGTGTGTCGGGGGCTTGACCCAGGACGGGTCGAGGCCGTGCATGTTGAAGACCGGCATCATGTCGAGGATGGCGGACTGGCAAGAATTGTTACTCAGCGGGATCACACCCAGCGGCAACCCAAACAAGGGCCCCTTGACGACCTTGCCAGCCTTCGCGGCCTTGCTGGTCCTCTCCACCCCGCCGTCAGCGAACACGTCGAGCTGAAAGAGTCGTTGACAGAAATAAGTGTGCCCCATCAACGTGAAGTTGTGCTTCAGGCTGGGGCGGATCCTCATGATGTGGGCTGCATTCCTGAAGTCCCAGGACGGCTTCCCCTTGTTATGAAGTGGGGTGATTCAGCGGCGGGTGAAGTCCGCCGCAATCATCTCCAGGGTGATCCTGGCCGTGGTAAGGTGATGAATCCTGGTGGTGGCAATCGAAAGCTTCCTGTCATCAGCATCGAGGTCGCTCCAGTCCTCGCCACGGGTCGGCGGGCTCTGACGAACCCGGCAGAACTCCAGCGGGTTCTCCTCCTCGATCCAGCACCACCGGCCCCGCCACTCCTTCCACCTCTCCTTGTGGGCGCCCACCGGGTACGTGCCTTTCTCCTAGACCCTTGGGATCCAGGAGATGCTCCCGGAGAGGGCGCCCTCTGGTTGAAGCTGAGGATAGAAGTAGTGGCGGAAGAGCGCCTTGCTGGGAAGCACCCCGGCGAAGCCCTCACAGAGGTGGGAAAATAACACCATGCACGCCACATCGTTCGGCATAAGATCCAAAATACGGAAGCCAAAGGTGCGCATGGCGTCGTTGAAGAAATCAGAGAAAGGGGGTGTTGGTGTCAAAACCGGTGGATCTCGGGTAGGGGGTCCCGAACTGTGCGTCTAGGCGGATGGTAACAAGAGACAAGGGACACGATGTTTTTACCCAGGTTCGGGCCCTCTCGATGGAGGTAAAACCCTACTCATGCTTGATTAATATTGATGATATGGGTAGTACAAGAGTAGATCTACCACGAGATCAGAGAGGCTAAACCCTAGAAGTTAGCCTATGGTATGATTGTTGTTTGTCCTACGGACTAAAACCCTCTGGTTTATATAGACACCGGAGAGGGTTAAGGTTACACAGAGTCGGTTACAGTGGGAGGAGATCTACATATCCGTATCGCCAAGCTTGCCTTCCACGCCAAGGAAAGTCCCATCCGTACACGGGACGAAGTCTTGAATCTTGTATCTTCATAGTCAAGGAGTCCGGCCAAAGGTTATAGTTCGGTCATCCGAAGACCCCCTAATCCAGGACTCCCTCAGTAGCCCCTGAACCAGGCTTCAATGAAGACGAGTCCGGCGCGCAGATTGTCTTCGGCATTGCAAGGCGGGTTCCTCCTCCGAATACTTCATAGAAGATTTTGAACACAGGGATAGTGTCCGGCTCTGGAAAATAAGTTCCACATACCACCATAGAGAGAATAATATTTGTACAAATCTAATCAGCTGACGTATTCCGCAGCGTGACATCACGCCATGGCCAAGCCTTTATTCGAATCATTTTACTGTCCCACCTCAGCGCGTTTAGCGAGGTGGTTTCCTTGGCACATCTTGTCGAAGCAGAGATCGTGTCCCCTTATTTCGGGATTCTCATCAATACGGGCATGGGTAACCCAACCGTGCCCGTTGGTATGTCTCGTCAATCGAAGGCGAGTCCCAAACGGTCATGGGGAGGGCTCTTGGTATTCAACCTCTTTATAAAGAGACCAAGGCTCGACTCCTTTCTTTCAATCTCAATCAAATCTGCCTCTCACCTTGAGTTCCAACACCCAAAGCTCCAGATTCAGGCGCTTCGGACCTCTGGTGATGTCCGGCTCCGACCTTCAAGGCCAGTGGATGCCTTCCTCCGTTACGGAAGAAGACGTGCTAAAGCTAAGAGATGCCAGGTATCTAACCGGAGAAATCTCGCATAGGCTGCCTGCTCAAGGGCTGGTTATTCCCACTCCCAAGCCTGGTGAGAGCGTGGTGTTTGTGTCTCACTTCCTTCAGGGGCTAGGCTTCCCGACGGACCCGTTCGTGAGGGGGCTCATGTTTTATTACGGGCTGGAATTTCACGACTTAGCTCTGGAGTCCATCCTCCATATCTCATCGTTCATTGTCGTGTGCGAGGCCTTCCTCCGTATTACTCCTCACTTTGGATTGTGGCTTAAGACCTTCAAAGTAGAGCCGAAGATGATCGAGGGGCAGCACGCAGAATGCGGAGGTGCTATCATAAGCAAGAATGCCGACGCTCCATGGCCCGAGGGCTCTTTTCAAGAGGAGTTCAGCTTATGGCAATGAGAGTGGTTTTATATCACAGCTCCTAGGGGCACCAAATGGGCGGCGCCCCACCTGCCTTTCGCTCGGGTCCCCCACCACAGCTAGCGTCATGGGTCAATAAGGGTCTTAACTGGGGGCCGTCCAAGGACGTGCCCTTGTTGCAGGGCCACGTTCGAGATCTCCTAGAAAGAGACATCAATCTGGCCATAGTGACGCTGGTTATGTTGATTCGCCGCATCCTGCCCTGCAAACATCGCCCCCTCCGCCTGTGGGAGTTTAATCCGGTAGGACCACGAGCCCTCCAACACTTTGTGGGCGCGACGCCCATGGAGATGTACAAATTGTTCTTCGGATCACAAGCAATGTGTCCGGACTCGTCCGAGGACGCAGGTCTGAGCTGCAATCGCCCGGATACTCAAGTAAGTAGCCCTCTACCCGGACACACTATCCGTATATTTATCATAAAATTGCCCTTAAAAGAGTTGTCCCTTACACAGGAGTGGATAGCGAAAGCAAAGCTAATCCGGTGTCTGGCCCCCCTCCCTGAAACTACGCCAGATCCCGTGTTAACCAGGATGCTGGAGGTTGCGCCTTTTGAAGAAGGCGAAGAGGGGAACAGGGAAGCTACCGCCTCCCCGAAGGAGGCTGTCAGGAAAGGAGGAATCGAGAATTCCTCTAACCAGGGGAAGAAGAGGACCGCCTCTGAAGACCCGGAGGCCATGGTCTCAAAGCGGGGGAAGAAATCTTTGTCAGAGGGTCCGGCATAGGGGGGTGCCTCGGTCACATTGCGCCCCCAAGGATATCAGCTCTCCACCGAGCCGTAAGTAAAGAGGGGGTTTTAAAAATGAGGGACATCCCTATTCTATTTCTGAGGAAGATAACTGAAATTTTACCTTGTAGTTCGGATCTCAGCCCTTCTCAGCAGAGCTCGTCTTCATGGGATCTTCGTCCGGAGATGATGGAGAGCGGAACGCCTCCCCCTGCTGTACCGCCTTGCGAGGCGGGCGACCCTGAGGTGTCATCACGGAGGGTTTCTCCGAATCCGGCAGGGCCAGAAGGCAGTCGTATGGCCCCCCAAGGCCCTCCGTGTCCAGCCTTCGAAAAAGGCCATCAGACGAGCCCGACACCGTCCGGTGCACAGTCCGAGGAGCTGAAGGATCTGCTCGAGCGAGCGTCTATTTCAGAAGAACACCGTACGTTGATGGATACGGTGATTGGAAGGATTTCATCCACGGAGAGCGGTTTGTGCGAGGCCATCAAGAGTTTTACTGACAGGTTTTGAGGTACGCGAAATGGTGTACCTTTTGACAGATCCGCATATATAAGATGCGCCCTGTATAGATAGTAGCCCCTGAGACTCTGTACGTTTTGAAAAATGACGGCGCGCCGAGGATCATAATCCTAGGTATAATATGTCGCCTTTCCTCTGTTGGTGGCAAAGTGTCCGGTGGCTAGCCAGATTGATGAATTTGCCGAGCTAAAGCGGCAACTTGACGTGGCAGATGCCGACATCGTGCTTGTCAACAAGCGGCTGGACGAGGCACAAGGTATGTAATTTCTCCGAAGACTCCTGGTAAGAGGAGCTTGATGCCGGCACCTTACAACATGTGTGCTTGATGCAGATGGTGCCGCTGCGATGGAGAACCTTCAGGCGGAACTTGCCCGAGCCAAGGAGCAGGCTAGAAAAAGCGATGCGGCTGCCTTAAAGGCGGCTGAAGAGCTGAAAGCCGAACAGGCTGCTCACTGCCAAAGCAAGAAGAAAATGGCCGAGATGGATGTAAAGTTGAAGAATGCTGCCGACCACTGCAAGCTTCTTGAAAAAGAAGATCGGGTGGCACAGAAGGACCTAGAGAAGGTTACTACCGAGGCCAAGGATACTCGCTCTACGATGAGAGCTATGAAGGAGGAGCTACGTCAGGCCGGAGATATCACGGCTAGTAAACCCTTTATGCTGCCGATGAAGTTCGGAGATCCTAAATATGATCCATTGGACCGAAAGTGGAGTGCGGCGAACACTTATCTGGACTTGGCGGCGAGTGCCGTGGACGCGGCCGAACACTTCCGCGATCAAAAGGACCACGAAGTGGAAAAGCTTTTTTGGTCGCAGTTCCACAATCCAGAGTGCCCACTTCCATTAACTGATCGTTTGGCCGCATGGGCGGAGCTGAATAGGTTATCCGGACTCGCCATGAAGTATGTCGTGAGTCATCTGTGGCCGAAAAGGCCCGAGCCAAAGAGTTATTTTAGCTTGGTGCAGCAATTCCTCGGTGCGGTGCCGCATATTAATGCAATGAAGAGGTCAGTGTGCATAGAGGGTGCGCAGATGGCTCTTGCCCGTGTCAAGACATACTGGGCGGAGATGAAGGCCATTACTGTTGCATCCCAAGATTCGGACAAGAGCCGAGTACCTGCCGAGCACTATTTTCAGGAAGTTCTGCAGGGCGCTCGTTTAACAGAGACGCAATGCTCGAAGGATGTTATGTTCGAATAACATGTATTATTGTAAAACAATGTTTCGATGGAATATAAAAGCTTTTTATACTTCTGCCTTCAAGAATTAGAATACCTCCTATGCGACCGTTAATGTATATGTGTATATAACCTGAAAGATGGCAGTCTTCGGCTTCAGCCCCCACGCATATATTGTGGAGGTGTTTGCAGAAGGCGCGTTTTCACACTTGATCCAACGTCTTGGTCCTATTAAGGAGGTGATAGCGCATCGAACTAGGCAACCGGACTATAATGCTTTATCACTTTCACTTAGCCATAGGAGTTTGACAGTGGGGCTACTATATAGCCCCTAGGGGCACCATGCTCACCCGAATTTAGGGCGCGTGTGTGCCTGGCCGGGAAACGGCCCTTTGTTAATGCGGAGGAATCCTAAAGATTCCGCCGGGTCATCGAGTGGTTGACCAGTCTCACGCTATATCATGACAGTCACTTTTCGGCTTTCTCTACTGAGGTGCTCGCCTAGCCGAACCGGGGCACAATCGCAGTAGTTCTCCTGGTGCCGCCTTTGCCGATAGAGTGGAACGTAAGGCAGCAAAACACAGGAGCCGGGCAAACCCAACATTTGACCAAAGACATGATTCGGAGCTGATGCATATAAGGCCAAACTTGCGACGCCGAACACTCCCGAAGGTATTCGGTCTTTATGAAAACGGGCTGAACAACGCCCTCAGTAAGAAGCCCCTGGTGTCCAGGTAAGCGCAAAATTCTGACATGGCCACATGCCAAGACGCCAGCCTCCTCGTCGGTTATAACAAGAAACCGGGGGATGTGTATCAACAAGAGACAGTGAAAAAGGTTTACGCAGGGTCTTAATATGAAAAGAATCCTTGGAACGGGTCCCTACTGCACGTCTGCGCATGTGTCTCCGTTGTGCCGTATCCTGGACGGGTGTAGCATGGTGTTCATCTGTGAAAGAGAGGAACTTAGTTGAAAAAGATCGTGCAAAAATCTATGTTATATTAAATAAACAAAATATAATTCAGAAAATGGGCAGCATTGAGCTTTATTGTCTCTTGTTGTACACGTGCGGAGCCCCTTGTACGGGGGTATGCGGCTAGTAAGCCCTTGTATGTTTACTCCGTAATCGTCTAGCCATGTCCAGGGTCTGAACGACCTGTTTAGGTGCTTTGATTAGTGAAGCCGGTTTAGTGTGCGGCTGTCAAGGCAGCCGCACAGTCTTACGCGCTCGAGGAACACTCGATATTTCCCTTTAATGAGATGATGCCTCGCGGACCGGGCATTTTAAGCGTAAGGGATGCATAATGCGGTATTGCATTAAAGCGGGCGAAAGCTTCTCGTCCTAGTAGTACTTGATAGCTACCTGTAAATGGGGCGATGTGGAAGGTTAGCTTTTCGCGGCGGAAGTTGTCGGGGGAGCCGAACATAACTTCTAATAGGACAAAACCCGTACAATAGGTATCTGGGCTTGGCGTTACCCCTTGAAAGGAAGTGTTGCCATGGCGAATTTTTGTTGGGTTTATTCCCATTTTGCGGATTGTGTCCTGATATAACAGGTTTAGACTACTGCCGCCGTCCATTAGGACTTGTGTAAAGTGGAGTCCCTCGATTATCGGATCTAATATCAAGGCAGTCCAGCCTGCGTTCCGGATACTTCTAGAGTAATCCTGGTGGTCGAAGGTGATTGGTTTTAACAACCAGTGGCGGGACTCCTCTGGGACAAGCCGTATGGCGCGTATCTCTATAGGCGCCACTCTGTTTTTCCCTTTTGTCACGTGATGTGAGTTTACTGTTTTGACTTCTTGTGGGAACTTCTTTTGTTCTCCGGTGCTCTACTTGTGGGGTTCGTCATCGTCCTCGCTTGGTATGTTGAGACCCTGGTGTTCGGCATTGAGTTTGCCGGATTGCTTGAAGACCCAACAATCTCTGTGGGTATGGTTTGCAGGCTTCCTGGGAGTACTGTGGATTTGGCATATTTTCTCCAAGATTTTGTTTAGGTTAGATAGCTTGTCCCTGTTATCCTTGAGGGGCAGCTTTTTCTGATTCTGCCGAGAGCTTTTGAATCCGGCGTTGACTATCGTGCTCTTCGGGCTGTTCCCCTTGGTCCGACACTGGTCCTTGCTACGTCGTGGTTTCCCGTTTCTATCCCTAACTTCGGATGTACTTGGGTCACTGGTACTGCTTCTTGCCAACCAGCTATCCTGTCCTGCGCAAAAGTGGGTCATGAGGCTGGTTAATGAGGCCGTTGTTCTTGGCTCTTCTTGGCCGACGTGTCTGGCGAGCCATTTGTCTTGAACGCTATGTTTGAAAGCTGCTAAGGCTTCGGCATCCCGACAGTCGACTATCTGGTTCTTTTTAGTAAGAAATCTGTTCCAGAGTTTCTGGGCTGACTCTCCGGGTTGTTGAGTTATATGACTTAGATCGTCTGCACCCGGAGGTCGGACATAGGTCCCTTGAAAATTTGCCCGAAAAGCATCCTCGAGCTCTTCCCAACTTCCGATGGTGTTTTAGGGAAGGCTTTTAAGCCAATGCCGGGCTGGCCCTTTGAGCTTGAGGGGTAAGTATTTTATGGTGTGGAGGTCATCTCGTCTAGCCATGTGTATGTGGAGGATATAATCCTCAATCCAGACTCTAGGTTCTATTGTTCCGTCGTATGCCTCTATGTTTACGGGCTTGAATCCCGCTGGAAATTCATGGTCCAACACCTCATCGGTGAAACATAGGGGGTGTGCGGCACCCCTATATTTGGGTGTGCCGTGATGTCCGGATACTTGTTGCGTTGCATTGCTTACTAGAGCTTGCTTTCTTGGCCCGTAGATAGATCTGGCTGGGCCGTCTTTTTGATGCAAATCCTTGCGCGGATCGCGTGCCGGCTTGTGTGCGGCGCCATTTGCCGCTCTATGTTGGACATGGGGTTGTTTATCCAACCGGTTGGCTTCCTTATTTTTTGATTGCGGGGGCTCTAAGGCCTCCTCATCAAATTCCGGCAGTAATTTTTGCTTCGGATAGCTCTTTGTGTGGCGACTGTCGCCGTATTTGTCTGCGGTATTGAGTACTTTGCCCCATCTAATTCTGAGTGCATCTTCCGCTGTTTTGAGCTTCCGCTTCTGCTTTTTCAGGCTACGCGCAGTGGCGACGAGCCTTTTGTGGAGGTTCTTCTGCTCCAGCAACTTGTCCGGCGTGAGATCGTCCGGACTATTATCTTCGCCAGGGACGGGTTGTTCGGTTAGTTTATCCAAGTTGCCCTGTTCGGAAGGTTGCTCGATGGCATGTTCGTCGTCCACCGGTTCGCCCTGCTCGGTGGCTGGGTCCGTATGGCTGCTGTTTCTGTCGAGGTGGGGTTTGGAGCGGCGCCTACGTCACCACTTTCACTGCTTTTCGAGGGAACGATCCCTCGTTGCGTCCCCTTGTTCCTCGTCGTCTTTTCTTTTAGGTGTGTCCACCATGCATACATCGTGAGATGAGGTGGTTGTCTAGTGCCCTATAGGCGCTGGTTCATGTTCGTCTCCTACATCGTCGTCCATACCGTCGATGTCTTGGGAGTCGAAGTCGAGCATGTCGGTAAAATCATCGACAATGGCTACATAGTGGGTGGTGGGTGGGATTTGAGTTTCTTCGTCATCCGCATCCCATCTTTGCTGACCATAGTCCGGCTAGGGCTTTCCTGATAAAGAGAGAGACTTTAGAGAATTCAGAATGTCGCCGAAGGGCGAGTGTTGAGAGATGTCCGCGGCGGCAAACTCCATGATCGGCGCCCAATCGGGTTTGATCGGCAGGGGCGTGGAAGGTTCGGAGTCCGGAGAGGAGTCCGGGACCTTGGAGTCACGAGCTTCGCAAAGGACAAGGTTGGTGTTCGGCTCGATCGCCGTAGAGATTGCAGCACCCGAGGCGGTGTCCAGCCACTCGTCCTCGATTGGCGCAGTCGGCTCCGAGCTAAGGGTTGGAGCGGACATTGGGGCGGCCTCCTGGGCACTGTTCGGCGGCAGAGCTAGATCATGCCCATCGTGACAGTGTGGCGCGCTCGGCTGTGGCTCGAACCCGTCGAAGATCAAGTCTCCGCGGATGTCAACCGTGTAGTTCACACTTCCAAATAGGACCTGATGGCCAGGGGCGTAGCTTTTGATCTGCTCCAGATGGCCAAGCGAATTGGCCCGCAGTGCAAAGCCGCCGAATACGAAGATCTGTCCAGGGAGAAAAGTCTCACCCTGGACTGCATCATTGTTGATGATCGGAGGAGCCATCGGGCCTAAAGATGACGACACAGGGGAACTCTCAATGAAAGCACCAATGTCGGTGTCAAAACCGGCGGATCTTGGGTAGGGGGTCCCAAACTGTGCGTCTAGGCGGATGGTAACAGGAGACAAGGGACACGATGTTTTTACCCAAGTTCGGGCCCTCTCGATGGAGGTAAAACCCTACTCCTGCTTGATTAATATTGATGATATGGGTAGTACAAGAGTAGATCTACCACGAGATCAGAGAGGCTAAACCCTAGAAGCTAGCCTATGGTATGATTGTTGTTCGTCCTACGGACTAAAACCCTCCGGTTTATATAGGCACCGGAGAGGGCTAGGGTTACACAGAGTCGGTTACATTGGGAGGAGATCTACATATCCGTATCGTCAAGCTTGCCTTCCACGCCAAGGAAAGTCCCATCCCGACACGGACGGAGTCTTCAATCTTGTATCTTCATAGTCCAGGAGTCCGGCCAAAGGTTATAGTCCGGTCATCCGGACACCCCCTAATCCAGGACTCCCTCAGGGGGGCAGAGCCCACAAGAGAAACAATCAACAAAAAAGGGTGCCGATTTGGGCCGGCTTTGCCGCAGTTGGCAGGGATGATGAATGTGGCGGGATGCCCCATCGTCTCCGTCACCCACAGAGGCCTGAAGAAGTCCTTGAGGTGGAATACATCGACCGTCGACGGGGAGAAGTAGGGGAACTGCGCCCGCCGCACCACCGCCTCACTCTCTGGCGCCTCCCTCTCCCCGGCATCCTTGGCCGCCCCTTGCCCTTGCCAGTCTTGGGCGCCATGGCGACTGGGGGAAGGCAGAGGATCGGATGCAATGGGGGCACAACAGTGATGGGAAAGAGCGAGAGCTTGAGGAAGAAGAAGATAGGGACGACACGTCCGAGATTGGGGAAAGCATAGAGGGTAAATGAGCAGCACACCTGCAGTTATTCCTTTTTATGGGGAAGGCGCGGGCCACCTCTTTACCATTTACTGCGACGTGACGCCTGCGTGCAGCAGGCGCCCCATGCATGACCCCCACGTCACGCATGACCCTCCATGTCGCGCGTTCAATGCTAGTCATGGGGAAGCGCAGCAGACAAGGGAGTTACTGCGGTAAGAATCGAACCCGCTTGCCTGCGCACCGTTCTGGGCCTAGCCCAACAATGCGTCGTGCTTATGTATGGCCCGGGCCTGGGGGCTCCTGTCGGTGTACAAAAGTAGGGGCCCTCTTTTGTACCCCTTTACTTGTGCATGGGTAGTCAAAGTCGCGCCCATGGCCACATTCAGTAGAGCGGAGGGAGGAAGTCGAAGTCAAAAGACGATCAAAACAACGCCAAGACAGAAACACACGAAGCAAGAGGGCGAGGCAGGCTCCCCCGGCAAGATTCTTGCTGGGGTAGCCTCCGCAGCCTCGGCAAGAGCCTTGCCGGGGAAACTTGCCCAGTGCCAGTGGGGCGCGCCACCCTTTAGCCCAAGGGTTCCAATGCCATCAACCACATTGGAGCCAAGGCTCGGGAGGCACCTCCATGATGGCGTGCAGATCTTTGTGAAGATCATAAACACACGAGATCAGGTGAGGACCAGAAGACGACGACCCTTGGCAAGATCCTTGTCGAGGAAACCCACAAGACCTCCAGCAAGATCCTTGCCGGGGACGACCACGGTGCCTCGGCAAGACCCTTGCCAGGGCCCCAACAAGACCCTTGCCGAGGACATCAGCAGGGCCGCGGCCAGGCCCGTGCCTGCCAAGGCCCCACCACCGATTCCATGCAGCTGCCAGCCCAGCCAGCTTGGCACACATCTGCATGGCAACGTGCAGCCCCTAGGCCAGCTCAGTAAGCACCTGCGTGGTGGCATGCAGATCTTCGTGAAGACCCTGCCATCGCACCAGCTTAGCAGCCTACCAGCCTACATGCTGCTGCACACCTTGTTGGCCTAGACGCGTGTCAAGGCAAGGCGAGGTGGAGATAAAGCAAGGGGACACCCCAGGAGCGCATTGAATGCATTCTGTCCCGTAACACTAGTAAAAAACAGAGCTTTAAAACCGGTTTGTAAGGGCCTTTAGTGTCGGTTATGGAACCGGCACTAAAGTGTGGGCACTAAAGCCCCCCCTTTAGTACCGGTTCGGCACGAACCGGCGCTAAAGTGCCACCACGTGGCGTGAGCTCACGCCCTGGTATGGGGGACCTTTAGTACCGGTTGGTGTTACCAACCGGTACTAAAGGTTTTTTTTTAATTTCTTTTTGAGAATTTTGGAAAAAAATTTGTTTTTTTTCGATTTTTATTTTTTCTGAATTATTTGATAATTTAGTCTCTAATCACCTCTCTTAACTGCTCAAGTGTGGATCACTCATTCCAAATCATCTAACTTCCCGACCGGTCACCCATCCCTCTCATTACTCCAGCCCGAGCACGCTTAACTTTCGGGTTCTATTCTTCTTCGTTTCTAAGTCTGCACTTGTTGTTTTCCTGACAATAGTAAGATGTTAATCCTATTAACCCTCAGGAGTTTAGCTTGAGCATGAAGTCACACATTTCACCGTTTGAGTTTGAAACTATTATTCTAAAAAAATAGTAATTATTTAGTAATGCTAATATTTCTTGAATAACTTTGACCATAGTTTGACCACAGTTTGACCATAGTTTGACCATATTTGACCAAAATTCAAAAAATTGAAATAATTATTTAGTAACACTAATATTCTTGAATAATTATGTAGTAACATTAATACTTCTTGAATAAGTAGTTTAACCAGATTTAACCAATTTTTTTAGAAAAACTGAAATTTGACCATATTTTTTTTTCCTTTTGGAATTTGAGGATTCTAAAAAATTCCAAACAGGCCGTAGGCCGTCTCCATCGGATGCGGATTTTCGTGCTGAATTTTTTGATATATTATTTAAGTTTTACATTTTCCCTACACTTTTTGCAAAACATGTCCAAATTTAAGTTTTCAAATTTTCCTAACTAGTAGATGTAGTAATATAACTACCTCTTGAAAGATTTTATTTTCTGAAGTTTTTATCATTTTCTTTTGATTTTTTCAAAACTAAAATGGCAATACACGGGGGGGGGGGGGGGGGGGTAGAGTTTGAAAATTGCCCTATAGTGCCGGTTTGTGTCTTCAACCGGGACTATAGGTTAAGACTCTGTAGTGCCGGTTGGTGACGCAAACCGGTACTAGAGGTTAGACCTTTAGTACCGGTTTGTGTCACAAACAGTCACTAAAGGGGCTCGTGGGGCGCTGGCCTGACGCCAGCCTGCCACCACCCCTTTAGTACCGGTTCGTGGCACGAACCGGTACTAAAGGTTCATTACGAACCGGCATTATGCATAGCCATTTGAACCGGCACTATTGATCACATTAGTGCTGGTTCTTTTACAAACCGGCACTAATGTGCTTCACATTTGACCCTTTTTCTACTAGTGTAATGGCAGGCGATAAGCTCAGCCATTGTACACCTTTCCACCTCCTGTGTTCCACTGTGGTGCCCCCTTCCACTATAAAAGGAGGCCCGAGGCATACTGGAAAAGGATTCGGATCCTTGGACAAGCCACGCACGATAGCTAGTTCAAGGACACTCAAATATACACCAAAGTAGGACTAGGGTATTACGCGTCTTTGCGTTCCGAACCTGGGTAAACGATCTGTGTACTGGCTCCTAATCCCGCCTATGGATTCTAGTGATCCCATAGGTGTGGTTCTTACACCGACACGGGGAGAATACAAGGCCATTTCGGTGAGACTGAGATGTGTATCGGTGTGACCGAACTGTTATGGTTTCTGGCAGTGGCTATGTCAAATGAACTCGGTGGCGCTAGATAGGATATTTCAGTGGGGCTGTTTGACTTTGAGGTTTGGACATATTTGGAATAGGAAAGTGGTTGAGGGTTTTGGGACAATATCACTAAGCACTTGAGCAAGTAGACCATTAAGCAACACCTCATCCCCTTTTAATAGTATTGGCTTTCCTCAATACTCAATGTGATCTTGGATCACTAAAATAGAAATGAAGAGTCTTGAGCTTTTGGCAATCTTTGTCCTTAGCATTTTGAAGGGGTTCCACATCCTCTTGTCCTTACCATGCCATTGTTGAACTCATCTAAAATATACTAGATTAAAATATTAGTCCAACAGGAGATATGTTGACATTAATTACCAAAATCACCCAGGGAGCACTTGTGCTTGCCATCTCCCCCTTTTTGGTAATTGATGACAACATACATCAAAGCTTTAGATTAAAGATATACATGGTAACAAGTAAAGCTTTGGAAAGACATGTAACAAGCACAGGCTCCCCCTATATTTATGCAATTATGTGAAGTTAGAATATAAGAACATATGAATGCATAAACATGACAGAGCAAGCAATGAGTTACATGCATCTTGGCTATATGCATAAGAGTGATTGATGTGAATGAGAAGTGTACCTCTATGTTAATGAATCCTTCTTGCAAACAATATGTACATCAGCAAGAGATCATCATGCACATGAGTGTGATGCATATACTTACCCTGTGGTCTTGAGCTGGCTTTGGAAGGAGTAGACTTGAGAAAACAGGGTTAGATAACACAAGAACACTCTAATTAAAGCATTTCAGGAAACCACAAGAGTACCAAGACTGGGATGCCATGTAATTGGTGAGTACTAGGTACTTCATTTAGATATAGACATGTACCCGAATGTTTTAAAAGATATGCAATGAATTCCAAATATTTTCTTCCCTAGATATGGACTCTTTCTCCCCTTGAATCTCATATTGCATAATGGGAGAAGGTAGGGTGAGATAAGACCAGAGCTGACTAAAGATTAAAGAAAGTAACATTAGTAGTCTGCAAAATAATCATACTAACACGTCTTTCCCCTCTTAAAGACATGCGACTTCTCTCCTCTTGTTAATATGCATCTTTTTAGAAGAGGCTTTGATGCTCTCTGTGTGATAAGCTTTGATGTTATCTCTCTCCCCCTTTGACATCAATTTCCAAGGGTTTCTTCAGGAATTCGGGTCAAGTAGTTATTGTCCTTGAGAGACACTACAAAGCAGAATGTAGCATGAGATGCAGATAGAGGATAAGAATCATTGAGTGGAGATAGAAAAAAATAGGCAAAGTGCAATGGCAAAATGTTTTCTCAGCAGTCAAATCGGTAACACCGAGCTGTTTTCATTGGTGACGCTGAGTTGGCGATGTCCTGGATGATGCATATCGGACAGAACGGGTAAGTCCATGTCGATTGTACCGATGAACTATCCACAAGATATCCTTGTAGTTCGGTCTAGCTGATAGGATTAGATCGGTGAGTCCGAGTTCAATGGAGAGGAAAAGTTTTGTCAACTCACCTCTCTTGGCAAATGAAATTTCACAAAGATTTGCAAAGCATTTACTGAAGGATTTGCAATGACTTAGAACATAGAATAAAATAGAAAAGAGATCTAGATGAAGTTTTTTCATTGAAAGGAGACAAACTAGCAATAACCATATGCAAGAACACAAAGTAAAGGAGAAAAGGAACACTAGAGAACTTCATCTAGAAGGGGTTGGCAACAAAGTCACCTATGTTAGTGTATATTGAATTAGGAGTCAAGTGAGATCACTTGATCGGTCACAATCATCGTTTAAGCTCAAAATGGGGTTACCATTTTTTGTTTAAGCATTTTGATGTATTTGTATCTCGTTGAGTTTCTTTGACTCATGATTTGGGACAAAGCCTCTCTAAGATGGAATGACATACCTTGGGTTGTGGTGTTGATGTTATCATGTAGTTGAACTTGTTTTGGATGCTCAAGGTTGATGTAGTCCATCAAGAGTTTGGAGCACCACTAGTAGTTTGAGTTCATCTTCCTACATGGGTCTTGCAAGGAAGAGCACTTGTGTATCCAAAATTACAATCATGAAACTTGATATCAAATGAAATTTGATATATTGAAATAGTCAAAGGACATGTTGTGTGAGTTCATGCTTCCTTGTTATCAACAACCATTGTTGGGGAACACAGTAATTTCAAAAAACATCCAACGATGATGCAAGATCTATCTATGTGATGCATAGCAATGAGAGGGGAGAGTGTGTCCACGTACCCTCGTACACAAAAAGGCGGAAGCGTTATGACAACGCGATTGATGTAGTCGTACGTCTTCACAATTCGACCGATCTAAGCACCGAACGTATGGCACCTCCACGATCAACACACGTTCAGCTCGGGGACGTCCCTCGTACTCTTGATCCAGTTGAGGCCGAGGGAGAGTTTCGTTACCATGACGGCATGGTGAAGGTGATGATGAAGTTACCGGTGCAGGGCTTCGCCTAAGCACTACAACGATATGATCGAGGTGTGTAACTGTGGAGGGGGGCACCGCACACGGCTAAACAATGTCAACTTGTGTGTCTATGGGGTGCCCCTCTCCCCGTATATAAAGGAGTGGAGGAGGGGGGAGGGCCGGCCCTCTATGGCGCGCCCTGGAGGAGTCCTACTCCCACCGGGAGTAGGATTCCCCCATTCCCTAGTTGGACTAGGAGAGAAGGAAGGGGGAGAGAGGGAGGAAGGAGAAGGGGGGGGGGCTGGCCCCCACCCAATTCGGATTGGGATTGGGGGTGTGGGGGATGCCCTCCACCTAGACGCCTCCTCCTCTTTCCCAATATGGCCCAATAAGGCCCATATACTTCCCCGGGGGTTCCGGTAACCTCCCAGTATTCCGGTATATGCCCGAACTCACCCGGAACCATTCTGATGTCCAAACATAGGCTTCCAATATATTAATCTTCATGTCTCAACCATTTCGAGACTCCTCGTCATGTCCGTGATCACATCCGGGACTCTAAACTACCTTCGGTACATCAAAACACATAAACTCATAATACCAATCATCATCGAACATTAAGCATGCGGACCCTACGGGTTCGAGAACTATGTATACATGACCATGACATGTTTCCGGTCAATAACCAATAGTGGAACCTGGATGCTCATATTGGTTCCTACATATTCTACTAAGATCTTTATCGGTCAAACCGCATAACAACATACATTGCTCCCTTTGTCATCGGTATGTTACTTGCCCGAGATTCGATCGTCGGTATCTCAATACCTAGTTCAATCTCATTACCGGCAAGTCTCTTTTCTCGTTCCGTAATACTTCATCCTGCAACTAACTCATTAGTTACAATGCTTGCAAGGCTTATAGTGATGAGTATTACCAAGAGGGCCCAGAGATACCTCTCCATAACACGGAGTGACAAATCCTAATCTCGATCTATGCCAACCCAACAAACACCTTCAGAGACACCTGTAGAGCAGCTTTATAATCAGCCTTTTACGTTGTGATGTTTGGTAGCACACAAAGTGTTCCTCCGATATTCGGGAGTTGCATAATCTCATAGTTTGAGGAACTTGTATAAGTCATTAAGAAAGCAGTAGCAATGAAACTAACACGATCATAATGCTAAGCTAACGGATGGGTCATGTCCATCACTTCATTCTCCTAATGATGTGATCCCGTTCATCAAATGACAACACATGTCTATGATTAGGAAACTTAACCATCTTTAATTAACGAGCTAGTCAAGTAGAGGCATACTAGGGACTATATGTTTTGTCTATGTATCCACACATGTACTAAGTTTCCGGTTAATACAATTCTAGCATGAATAATAAACATTTATCATGCATTAAGGAAATAAATAATAACTTTATTATTACCTCTAGGGCATAATTCCTTCAGTCTCCCACTTGCACTAGAGTCAATAATGTAGATTATATAGTAATGATTCTAACACCCATGGAGCTTTGGTGCTGATCATGTTTTTCTCGTGAGAGAGGCTTAGTCAACGGGTCTGCAACATTCACATCCGGTGTACCTTGCAAATCTCTATGTACCCTTCCGACACTTGATGACAGATGGAATTGAAGCATCCCTTGATGTGCTTGGTTCTTTTGTGAAATCTGGATTCCTTTGCCAAGGCAATTGCACCAGTATTGTCATAAAAGATTTTCATTGGACCCGATGCACTAGGTATGACACCTAGATATCGGATATGAACTCCTTCATCCAAACTCCTTCATTTGCTGCTTCTGAAGCAGCAATGTACTCCATTTCACACGTAGATCCTGCCATGATGCTCTGCTTGGAACTGCACCAACTGACAGCTCCTCCATTTAATAAAAACACGTATCCGGTTTGTGACTTAGAGTCATCCAGATCAGTGTCAAAGCTTGCATCGACGTAACCATTTATGATGAGCTCTTTTTCACCTCCATAAATGAGAAACATATCCTTAGTCCTTTTTCAGGTATTTTAGGATGTTCTTGACCGATGTCTAGTGCTCCACTCCAGGATTACTTTGGTACCTCCCTGCTATGCTTATAGCAAGACATACATCAGGTCTGGTACACATCATTTCATACATGATAGAACCTATGGCTGAAGCATAGGGAATGACTTTCATTTTCTCTCTATCTTCTACGGTGGTCGGGCTTTGAGTCTGACTCAACTTCACACCTTGTAACACAGGCAAGAACCCTTTCTTTGACCGATCCATTTTGAACTTCTTCAAAACTTTATCAAGGTATGTGCTTTGTGAAAGTCCAATTAAGCATCCTGATCTATCTCAATAGATCTTGATGCCCAATATGTAAGTAGATTCTCCAAGGTCTTTCATAGAAAAACTCTTATTCAGGTATCCCTTTATGCTATCGAGAAATTCTATATCATTTCCAATCAACAATATGTCATCTACATATAAGATCAGAAATGCTATAGAGCTCCCACTCACTTTCTTGTAAATACAGGCTTCTCCAAATGTATGTATAAAACCATATGCTTTGATCACACTATCAAAGCGTTTATTCCAACTCCGAGAGGCTTGCACCAGTCCATAAATGGATCCCTAGAGCTTGCACACTTTGCTAGCACCCTTTGGATCGACAAAACCTTCCGGTTGCATCATATACAACTCTTCTTCCAGAAATCCATTCAGGAATGCAGTTTTGTCATCCATTTGCCAAATTTCATAATCATAAAATGCAGCAATCGCTAACATGATTCAGACAGACTTAAGCATCGCTACGAGTGAGAAAGTCTCATCGTAGTCAACTCCTTGAACTTGTCGAAAACCGTTCGCAACAAGTCGAGCATTTAAACAGTAACATTACCATCTGCGTCGGTCTTCTTCTTAAAGATCCATTTATTTTCTATGGCTTGCCGATCATCGGGCTAGTCCACCAAAGTCCACACTTTATTCTAATACATGGATCCCATCTTAGATTTCATGGCCTCAAGCCATTTCATGGAATCTGGGCTCATCATCGCTTCCTCATAGTTTGTAGGTTCATCATGGTCTAGTAATATGACTTCCAAAACAAAATTACCGTACCACTCTGGTGCGGATCTTACTCTGGAAGACCTACGAGGTTTGGTAATAACTTGATCTGAAGCTTCATGATCATCATCATTAGCTTCCTCACTAATTGGTGTAGGAATCACAGGAACTGATTTCTGTGATGAACTACTTTCCAGTAAGAGAGCAGGTATAGTTACCTCATCAAGTTCTACTTTCCTCCCACTCACTTCTTTCGAGAGAAACTCCTTCTCTAGAAAGGATCCATTCTTAGCAACAAAGATTTTGCCTTCGGATCTGTGATAGAAGGTGTACCCAACAGTTTCCTTTGGGTATCCTATGAAGACGCATTTCTCCGATTTGGGTTCGAGCTTATCAGGTTGAAGCATTTTCACATAAGCATTGCAGCCCCAAACTTTAAGAAACAACAACTTTGGTTTCTTGCCAAACCATAGTTCATAAGGCGTCATCTCAACGTATTTTGATGGTGCCCTATTTAAAGTAAATGCAGCTGTCTCTAGAGCATAACCCCAAAATGATAGCGGTAAATCAGTAAGAGACATCATAGATCGCACCATATCTAATAAAGTATGGTTACGACGTTCGGACACACCATTTCGTTGTGGTGTTCCAGGTGGCGTTTAATTGTGAAACTATCCCATGTTGTTTCAAATGAAGACCAAACTCGTAACTCAAATATTCTCCTCCACGATCAGATCATAGAAACTTTATTTTCTTGTTACGATGATTTTCCACTTCACTCTGAAATTCTTTGGACTTTTGAAATGTTTCAGACTTATGTAACATTAAGTAGATATAACCATATCTGCCCAAATCATCTGTGAAGGTAAGAAAATAACGATACCCGCCACGAGTATCAATACTCATAGGACCGCATACATAGGTATGTATTATTTCCAACAAGTCAGTAGTCCGTTCCATAGTTCCAGAGAACAGAGTTTTAGTCATCTTGCCCATAAGGCACGGTTTGCGAGCACCAAGTGATTCATAATCAAGTGATTCAAAAAGTCCATCAATATGGAGTTTCCTCATGCGCTTTATACCAATATGACCCAAATGGCAGCGCCACAAATAAGTTGCACTATCATTATTAAACTTCAATCTTTTGGCTTCAACACTATGAATATGTATATCACTACTATCGAGATTCAACAAAAATAGACCACTCAGCAGGGGTGCATGACCATAAAAGATATTACTCATATAAATAGAACAACCATTATTCTCTGATTCAAATGATTAACCGTCTCACATCAAACAAGATCCAGATATAATGTTCATGCTCAACGCTGGCACCAAATAACAATTATTCAGGTCTAAAACTAATCCCGAAGGCAGATGTAGAGGTAGCGTGCCGACCGCAATCACATCGACTTTGGAACCATATCCCACATGCATCATCACCTCGTCCTTAGCCAATCTTCGCTTAATCCGTAGCCCCTGTTTCGAGTTGCAAATATCAGCAAAAAAACTAGTATCAAATACCCAGGCGCTACTATGAGCATTAGTTAAGTACACATCAATAACATGTATATCAAATATACCTTTCACTTTGCCATCCTTCTTATCCACCAAATACTTGGGGCAGTTCTGCTTCTAGTGACCAGTCCCTTTGCAGTAGAAGCACTTAGTTTCAGGCTTAGGTCCAGACTTGGGTTTCTTCTCTTGAGCAACAACATTTTTGTTGTTCTTCTTGAAGTTCCCTTTCTTCCCTTTGCCCTTTTTCTTGAAACTAGTGGTCTTATTGACGATCAACATTTGATGCTACTTTTTGATTTCTACTTCCGCGGCTTTTAGCATTGCGTAGAGCTTGGGAATAGTCTTGTCCATCCCTTGCATATTATAGTGCATCATGACACCTTTATAGCTTGGTGGCAGTGATTGAAGAACTCTGTCAATAACACAATAAACTGGAAGATCAACTCCCAGCTGAGTCAAGTGATTATGATACCCAGACATTTTGAGTATGTGCTCACTGACAGAACTATTCTACTCCATTTTGCAGCGGTAGAACTTATTGGAGACTTCATATCTCTCAACTCGGGCTTTTGCTTGAAATATTAACTTCAACTCTTGGAACATCTCATATGCTCCATGATGTTCAAAACGTCTTTGAAGTCCCGATTCTATGCCGTAAAGCATGGCACATTGAACTATCGAGTAGTGATCAGGTTTGCTCTGCCAGGTGTTCTTAACATAATCAGTAGCATCTGCAGCAGGCCTGACACCTAGCGGTGCTTCCAGGACGTAATTCTTCTATGCAGCAATGAGGATAATCCTCAAGTTACAGACCCAGTCCATGTATTTTATGCCATCATCGTTCAACTTAGCTTTCTCTAGGAACGCATTAAAATTCGAAGGAACGGTAGCACGGGCCATTGATCTACAATAATATAGATATGCAAAATACTATCAGGTACTAAGTTCATGATAAATTCAAGTTCAATTAATCATATTACTTAAGAACTCCCAATGAGATAGACATCCCTCTAATCATCTACGTGATCACGTGATCCAAATCAACTAAACCATGTCCGATCATCACGTGAGATGGAGTACTTTTCAATGGTGAACATCACTATGTTGATCATATCTACTATATGATTCACGCTCGACCTTTTGGTCTCAGTGTTTCGAAGCCATATCTGCATATGATAGGCTCCTCAAGTTTAACCCGAGTATTCTGCGTGTACAAAACTAGCTTGCACCCGTTGTATGTGAACGTAGAGCTTATCACACCCGATCATCACGCGGTGTCTCGGCACGACGAACTATAGCAATGGTGCATACTCAGGGAGAACACTTGTACCTTGAAATTTAGTAAGGGATCATCTTATAATGCTACCGACATTCTAAGTAAAACAAGATGCATAAAGGATAAACATCACATGCAATCAAAATATGTGACATGATATGGACATCATCATCTTGTGCTCATGATCTCCATCACCAAAGCATCGTCATGATCTCCAACGTCACCGGCGTGACACCTTGATCTCCATCGTAGCATCGTTGTCGTCTCGCCACCTATTGTTACAATGACTATCGCTACTGCTTAGTGATAAGGTAAAACAACTACATGGCGAATGCATTGCTTACAATAAAGCGACAACCATATGGCTCCTGCCAGTTGCCTATAGCTTTGTTGCAAAACATGATCATCTCATACAACAATTTATATCACATCATGCTTGACCATAACACATCACGGCAAGCCTTGCAAAAACAAGTTAGACATCCTCTACTTTGTTGTTGCAAGTTTTACGTGGCTGCTACGGGCTTCTAGCAAGAACCGTTCTTACCTACGCATCAAAACCACAACGATTTTTCGTCAAGTGTGTTGTTTTAACCTTCAACAAGGACCAGGCGTAGCCACACTAGATTCAACTAGAGTTGGAGAAACAGACACTCACCAGCCACCTATGTGCAAAGCACGTCAAAAGAACCAGTCTCGCGTAAGCATATGCGTAATGTCGGTCTGAGCCGCTTCATCCAACAATACCGCCGAATCAAAGTATGACATGCTGGTAAGCAGTATGACTATTATCTCCCACAACTCTTTTTGTTCTACTCGTGCATATAACATCTATGCATAAACCTGGCTCAGATGCCACTGTTGGGGAACGCAGTAATTTCAAAAATTTCCTACAATCACGGAAGATCGATCTATCTATGTGATGCATAGCCACAAGAGGGGAGAGTGTGTCCACATACCCTCGTAGACCGAAAGCGGAAGTGTTATGACAACGCGGTTGATGTAGTCGTACGTCTTCACGATCCGACCGATCTTAGCACCGAACGGACGGCACCTCCGTGATTAAAACACGTTATGCTCGGGGACGTCCCTCGTACTCTTGATCCAGTTGAGGCCGAGGGAGAGTTTCGTAAGCACGACGACGTGGTGACGATGATGATGAAGTTACCGGCACATGACTTCCTAAGCACTACGACGCTATGACTAAGGTGTGTAACTGTGGAGGGGGGCACTGCACACGGCTAAACCATGTCAACTTGTGTGTCTATGGGGTGCCCCCTCCCCGTATATAAAGGATTGGAGGAGGGGGGACGGTCGGTCCTCTATGGCGCGCCTTGGAGGAGTCCTACTCCCACCGGCAGTAGGATTCCCCCCTTCCCTAGTTGGACTAGAAGAGAAGGAAGGGGGAGAGAGGGAGGAAGGAAAGGGGAGGCGCCCCCACCCAATTCGGATTGGGCTTGGGGGGCGTGCGCTTCACCTGGCCGCCTCGTCCTCTTTCCCACTCTGGCCCAATAAGGCCCATATACTTCTCGGGGGGTTCCGGTAACCTCCCGGTATTCCGGTATATGCCCGGACTCACCCGGAACCATTCCGATGTCCAAACATAGGCTTCCAATATATCAATCATCATGTCTCGACCATTTTGAGACTCCTTGTCATGTCTGTGATCACATCTGGGACTCCGAACAACCTTCGGTACATCAAAACACATCAACTCATAATACCAATCGTCATCGAACTTTAAGCGTGCGGACCCTACGGGTTCGAGAACTATGTATACATGACCGGGACACGTCTCCGGTCAATAACCAATAACGGAACCTGGATGCTCATATTGGTTCCTACATATTCTACGAAGATCTTTATCGGTCAAACCGCATAACAACATACGTTGTTCCCTTTGTCATCGGTTTGTTACTTGCCCGAGATTTGATCATCGGTATCTCAATACCTAGTTAAATCTCATTACCGGCAAGTCTGTTTACTCATTTCGTAATACTTCATTCTGCAACTAACTCATTAGTTACAATGCTCACAAGGCTAATAGTGATGAGTATTACTGAGAGGGCCTAGAGAGATCTTCGAAACACGGTGTGACAAATCCTAATCTTGATCTATGTCAACCCAACAAACACCTTCGGAAATACCTGTAGAGCACCTTTATAATCACCCTTTTACATTGTGACGTTTGGTAGCACACAAAGTGTTCCTCCGGTATTCGGGAGTTGCATAATCTCATAGTCTGAGGAACCTGTATAAGTCATGAAGAAAGTAGTAGCAATGAAACTAACACGATCATAATGCTAAGCTAATGGATGGGCCATGTCCATCACATCATTCTCCTAATGATGCGATCCCATTCATCAAATTACAACACATGTCTATGGTTAGGAAAGTTAACCATCTTTGATTAACTAGCTAGTCAAGTAGAGGCATGCTAGGGACTATATGTTTTATCTATGTATTCACACATGTACTAAGTTTCCGGTTAATACAATTCTAGCATGAATAATAAACATTTATCATTAATTAAGGAAATAAATTATAACTTATTATTGCATCTAGGGCATATTTCCTTTAACCATATCATAGGAACTTGGTGATATAGAGATTGCTCAATGTATGAGTGGCTTGCAATCTCACAGATTTGAGTTCATCCAAGTACCTACAAGGGTTAGGTAACATGCAAGGGCACAAGTATAGATCCAAGGCATATGATGATCATCATAAGATAAATATCAACGGGTAGTCATAAAAGGCTCATGCCTTGCATGTATCCAAATGGAGTTATTACTCCAAGTTTGAGGCATCAATGATATTCAATTCATCTCTCAAATGGCAAAATACTTTCTCATCAAGTGGTTTGGTGAATATATCCGCCAATTGCTTATCGGTACGAACATGCTTAAGATTGATGTCTCCCTTAGCAACATGATCACGAATGAAATGATGATGAACTTCAATATGCTTAGTTCAAGAATGTTGCATGGGATTATGAGTAATTTTAATAGCACTTTCATTATCACAAAGCAATGGAACATGTTTCACATGTATCCCATAATCCTTAAGAGTTTGAGTCATCCAAAATAATTGAGCACAACATGATCTGGTGGCAATGTATTCTGCTTCGGCGGTGGATAAGGATACCGAGTTTTGTTATTTGGAGGACCAAGACACATGGGATCTACCAAGAAATTGACATCTACCCGAAGTGGACTTTCTATCAACCTTGCCACCAGCATAGTCTGAGTCGGAGTAACCAACAAGATCAAAAGAGGACCTGTTAGGATACCAAATGCCAAAGTTTGGTGTATGAATTAAGTATGTCACTATCCTTTTCACAGCCTTAAGATGACACTCATTGGGGTCGCTTGATATCATGCACACACGCACACACTTAGCATAATATTGGGATGAGGGCACATAGATATAACAATGAACCAATCATAGAGCGGTAAACCTTTTGGTCACCCGATTTTCCATCCTTAGTCAAGTCAAGATGTCCAATAGTAGGCATGGGAGTTTTCATACCTTTGCTTTCTTGCATGTTGAACTTCTTGAAAAGATCCTTGGTATACTTTGTTTGAGAAACAAAGGTACCTTCCTTAGTTTGCTTGATTTGCAAACCAAGAAAGAATTTGTGTTCACTCATCGTAGACATCTCAAACTTCTCCGATATTAGTCTTCCAAACTTTTCACTAAAATGGGGGTTAATAGAACCAAATATGATATCATCAACATAAATTTGGCACACAAACAATTCTCCGTTAAGCCGTTTAGCCAAAAGTGTAGAATCACTCTTCCCGATTTAAAAGCCTTTTTCATTAACAAACTTGGTCAAGCATTTATACCATGTTCTAGGAGCTTGTTTGAGACCATAAAGAAGCTTTTTAAATGATTAAGTTTCTTAGGATTTACAAAGCCGGGAGGTTGTTTGACATATACTTCCTCCTCAATTTCACCATTAAGAAAAGCACTTTTAATGTCCATTTGATATGAAGTGATATCATGATGATTGGCATAAGCAAGTAAGATGTGTATGGACTCGAGTCTAGCAACGGGGGCATATGTCCCACCATAGTCCATACCTTCGAATTGAGTTTAGCCTTGAGCAATGAGACACACCTTATTGCGTAAAACTTGTCCATCTTCATCTTGCTTATTCCGAAACACCCATTTGGTTCCAATGACATTGTGCTTGTCGTCCAGCTACTCAACCAATGTCCATAGTTTGTTTCTCTCGAAGTTGTGTAGCTCTTCATGCATAGCATTTATCCAATCCAGATCTTCTAGAGCTTATTCAGCCTTCATAGATTCAATGCTAGAAATTAATGAGTAATGTTCACAAAAGTTAGATAAATGAGTTTTAGAGCGAGTGATTCTCCCGGTTTGAATGTCGTTGAAGATTTGTTCGACGGGATGATCTCTTGAGACTCTTGCTCTAACTCGTGAGAGCTTTTGCTGTGGTCGGGGTGGAACATCCTTGATACGTCCATTTTGCATCATGTTTACCTACTGTTATTGACGTTGTTTTATTGCATAATAATGCTTTTGGAGTAATTCTAATCCATTTTCTCTCATATTATCCAAGGAAAACACAAAGGGGGAGAATTCTGGCAGCTAGAAATCTAGACCTGAAAAAGCTACATAAGGCTACCTATTCTTCACAACTCCAAATGAGCTGAAACTTCACGAGGATTTTTATGGAATAAATAAGAATTACTGGAGCCAATAAGTACCAGAGGGGTCCACCAGGTGGGCACAACCCACCTGGGCGGGCCAGGGAGCCCAGGCGCGCCCTGGTGGGTTATGCTCACCTCGGCCCACCTCCGGCGCCCCTCTTCTAGTACATAAATCATTTTGAGCTAGAAAAAATAAGGAGAGGACTTTCGGGATGAAGCGCTGCCGCGGAACCTGGGTAGGAGCAATTTTTCCCTTCAGCGGAGCGATTCTGCCGGTGGAAGTTCCCTCCCGGAGGGGGAAATCCTCGTCATCATCATCACAAACAACTCTCCCATCTTGGGGAGGGTTATCTCAATCAACATCTTCAATAGCACCAACTCCTCTCAAACCCTAGATCATATCTTGTGTTCAGTCTTTTTACCGGAACTACAGATTGTTGCTTGTGGGTGGCTAGTAGTGTTGATTACATCTTTCAGTTGATTACTATATGGTTTATTTGGTGGAAGATTATATGTTCAGATCCATTATGCTATTTAATACCCCTCTGATCTTGAGCATGATTATCATTTGTGATTAGTTACTTTCGTTCTTGAGGTCACGTGAGAAAACATGTTGCAAGTAATCATGTGAACTTGATATGTGTTCGATATTTTGATGATATGTATGTTGTGATTCCCTTAGTGGTGTCATGTGAACGTCGACTACATGACACTTCACCATATTTGGGCCTAAGGGAATGCATTGCGGAGTAGTTATTAGATGATGGGTTGCGAGAGTGACATAAGCTTCAACCCTAGTTTATGCGCTATTCCGTAAGGGATCGATTGGATCCAAAAGTTTAATGCTATGGTTAGAATTTATTCTTAATACTTTTCTCGTAGTTGCGGATGCTTGCGAGGGGATTAATCATAAGTAGGATGTTTGTACAAGTAAGAACATCACCTAAGCACCGGTCCACCCCGTCGGTGTCAAAACCAGCGGATCTTGGGTAGGGGGTCCCGAAGTGTGCGTCTAAGGTCGATGGTAACAGGAGACGGGGGACATGATGTTTACCCAGGTTCGGGCCCTCTCTATGGAGGTAATACCCTACTTCCTGCTTGATTGATCTTGATGAATATGAGTATTACAAGGGTTGATCTACCACGAGATCGTAATGGCTAAACCCTAGAAGTCTAGCCTATATGATTATGATTGTAATTCCCTCTATGGACTAAACCCTCCGGTTTATATAGATACAGGAGGGGGGTTAGGGTTACCAAAAGTCGGTTACACAGAAAGGAATCTACATATCTGAATCACCAAGCTTGCCATCCACGCAAAGGAGAGTCCCATCCGGACATGGGAAGAAGTCTTCGGTCTTGTATCTTCATAGCCCAATAGTCTGGCCCATGTTGATAGTCCGGACGGTCGAGGACCTCTTAATCCAGGACTCCCTCACACCCAAATACCAAATTATCAAAGTAGAGAAGACGAATCAAATCAACATGATGAAAGTGACTAGATGAAATTCCCGTGTACCCTCAAGAACGCTTTTCTTATCATAACATACCGTTTTGGCCTGTCCTTTGTCTCAAAAGGATTGGGCTACCTTGCTGCACTTTTTACCACTACCATTACTTGCTCGTTACAAATTATCTTGCTATCAAACTACTCTATTACTTACAATTTCAGCACTTCCAGACATTACCTTGATGAAAAACGCTTTCCATTTCCTTCTGCTCCTCGTTGGGTTTGACACTCTTACTTATCGAAAAGGCTACAATTGATCCCATATACTTGTGGGTCATCAAGGCCATTTTCTGGCACCGTTGCCGGGGAGCTCTTGATAAGGAAAAAATTATTACTAGGTGCTAAAATTTACTATCACTTGTTACTATGGAAAACAATCCTTTGAGGGGTTTGTTCGGGGTATCTCCACCTAGACCGAAAGCACAATTAGTTGCCCCTCAACCTAATGCACCTACTTAAATTATTCAATATGAAATTCCTTCGGGTATGCTAGAACAACTGCTAGCTAATCCTTATGCAGGAGATGGAACCGAACATTCTGATATGCACTTGATATATGTGGTTGAGATTTGTTGATTATTTAAGCTTGCAGGTTTTCCCGAAGATGAAGCTAAGAAGAAGGTTTTCCCTTTATATTTGAAGGGAAAGGCATTGACATGGTATAGGCTATGCGATGATATTGGATCTTGGAACTGGAATCGGTTGAAATTGGAATTCCATGAAAACATTATCCTATTCATCTAGTTCATCGTGATCGGGATTATATATATAATTTTGGCCTCGTGCGGGAGAAAGTATCGCTCTAGCTTGGGGGAGGCTTAAGTCAATGTTATATTCATGCCCCAATCATGAGCTCTCAAGAGAAATAATTATTCATAATTTTTATGCACGGCTTTCTCGTAATGATCAATCCATGCTCGATAATTCTTGTACTAGTTCTTTTATGAAGAAAACTATTGAATTCCGGTGGGATCTTTTTTAAAGAATTAAACGCAACTCTAAAGATTGGGAGCTCGACGAAGTTAAAGAGTCAGGTATTGAACCTAAGTTTGATTGTGTTAAATCTTTTGTGAATACCGATGCTTTTCAAAAGTTTAGCACTAAATATGGACTTGACTCTGAGATAGTAGCTTCCTTTTGTGAATCTTTAGCTACTCATGTTGATCTCCCTAAGGAGAAGTGGTCCAAGTATCACCCACCAATTAAAGAACCGGTAAAAGCTAAAGAAGAAACTATCATTTATAATGTTGGTCGAGTTGTTCCCACTTCTTATATTGAAAAAGCACATTTCCCTGTTAGGATGAAGGAACATGCTAGAGTTTCAACTGTGGTCAACATAATTTATATAAGAACACCTAAACCAGCTGAACAAATCAAAGTTTAACCTAGCACTACAAAAAAAAAGACACATCCGTGACATTTTGGGCCGAACAATTTTTTTTATGTCATACATATGACACTTCTATGACGATAATTGCGAAAAAACCCGGTATCATCATAGATGTGGTGGGCTTTTACTTCTATGACAAAAAATCATGATAGAAAATAGGCTTTTCGTCCTGGGCGGGCCGGAGACGCAGCCGCATGACATTCTTTGGGCCATCCATGACGGAAAAAACCGTGGTAGAAGCGAGGGCGATGAAAATTTCGGGGAGTTCCCAGTTACGGTGGGTGGTCGGGGGCCGAGCGATGCGCGTTTCTCTCATACACGTACGCGTGTGTGTGCGAGGCATTGGCTCTAACTGAACCCGAGCGAGGCTTTGGGCTCTAACAGAACCCGAGCGATTGCACTGCAAGCTACGCGTTACTGAACCCGAGCGATCGATCGATGGTTGTTAACTGAACCCGATCAAGCGATTCCTTCGCTACTGCTGCTAACTGAAGCCGATCGATGCTGCCTCTCTGGATGAACAGTGAGCATTGAGGGGGGGTTTGGATGAACAGTGAGCGGTGGGAGTGGATGAACAGGACCCGTGGCGTTTCCTCTGGATGAACAGGACCCCTATTAATCGAGCCGGTTGGGGCTGGATGACAAGGACCCCGTGGAGGGCTGGATGAACAAGACGGCCCCGTGGAGGGCTGGATGAACAGGACGGCCCCGTGGAGGGCTGGATGAACAGTAGACGGTGGAGGGGTGGATGAACAGTAGCCCGTGGAGGGGTGGCTGAACAGGAGCCCGTGGAGAGGGGTGGTTAAACAGTAGCCGGTGGAGTAGCGCGGGGTGGAGGCTGGATGAATAGGAGCCCGTGGATGAACAGTAGCCCGTGGAGGCTGGAGGAGGTCGACTGTGGAGATGAACAGTATCCCGTGGAGTCCTGTTTTGTGGTACGCCACACCCCTCCCGATGAACAGGACCCCTGTTTCGACCGCAGCGCTCCAACACAAGTCTGTTTCGTCCGTTTTGCGGTACGCCACACCCCTCCCGATCAACAGGACCCCCGTTTCGACCATAGGAGGTCCGTTTCCTTCGTTTTGCAGTACGCCAGACCCCTCCTGATGAACAGGATCCCGTTTCGAATGTGGCCGGTCGAACACAATGCTGTTTCCTCCGTTCTGCGGTACACCAGGCCTCGTTTCCATTGCCTGTTCTGTCCAAGCCCTCCCGATGAACACGATGACGCATTCCGTTCCGACCCAGCCGGTTGGCTCCCCATGAACACGACGATGACGCTCTTTCTCCGTTCTGACCCAGCCATGTACACGAGCCCTGGCCGTACGTATATATGCGTGAGTAGGCGTTCGAGACCCTGCCCGTATGTACACATACGTGGCCGTATTTTCTTTCTTGCGCACTGGCCGCTGTACGTACGTGTACATGCTTCGTGTGTGCCTCTACTACAACACGTGCGCGCCTCTACATTGACCAGTATATATGTACGTAGACGTTCGTGACCAAAATGACAACGCTACGTACACTTCGACCAGGTGGTCCCGACTATCAGGCACTTCCTTGCGTGCAAAGATGTAGCTGGTGGGTCCCAGCAGTCAGGGGGGCGAAACGTTTTTTTTGCCCGGACGCACTTCCTTCCGTAAGAAGATGTAGCTGGTGGGTCCCAGCAGTCAGGGGGAAATGTTTTATTCGCAAAATATGGTGGCCCGTCCGGTGGGTCCCTGCTGTCAGGTGGAGGAATAATTATTTTGCGCATAATAAAGAGGCACTTCCTTGCTGCGGGCGTGGACCCAGCTGTCAGCCTCTCCACATACAGTCCACTTCAGATGCATGTCGATCGTTGACCATGTTGGCCAGGCCACGCTGAGAGCACCAGGGCAGTGGACGACGGCGAGGCCTAGGAAGGGAACGAGATGGAGGCAGGGAAGACTCGGCAGTTGTTTCCCACGCGGAGGGGAGTACGACTGTACGAGGGTTTACTGGTTCATCTGCCGTCGCCGGAGAATAACAACAGGTGTGAGAGAGTAGAGGGATGGCTAGGCTAGCGATGGGAGTACGGTGGGGCGGTGAGGCCTGCGGGGCAGCATAGCCAGCCCCAGGGAGGAGGGAGCAGGCAGCCCCGCCGACGCTTGTTTGAGCGGCTGGAGCAGGAAGAGTAGAGATTGAAGAAGCACGACGACCATTGGATGGAAATCCAACAGTCACTACTTGTGCGTCAACCTTTTTTTAGGAAAGCCTCAAATCTGTGGAAAATAGCATACAGCCCATCTGCCATTATTTCTAAAAATTTACAGCCCATTTGCTAATTCTTAAGGTTTTTTTGGAGCCCATATTCTTTTTGTTAGCATTATAGCCCATATTGTGGCCACGGTTAAAAAATTATATGAAATTTTGCATATTTCGGTGCGGTCCGAACTGTTTTTAATCCTGAAATTTCGAGTCACATTCAAACTAATTTTAAAAATAAATGTATATCAATATAAAATCCAACAAATGGTCCACGCATGAAAATCAATGCAATTTAAAATCTCGAAATGAAAAAAATTTGAAACTAATTGCCGGTTTGATGTATTTTAAAAATGTACAGCCCATTTCTCATTACTGATAGGCCAATTTCTCGGCCAGCCAAATGAAGCTCCCCTCATCTTGAAAGATTTGCAGCCCAACAGGCCTGACAAAGCGACTTACTTGGCAAACCACAAAAAAACTGGGTTGTAGCCGTGGACCCAGCTGTCAGCCTCTCCACGTACAGTACTCTTCCGATGGAAGTCGGTCGTTGACCACATTGACCACGCCGTGCAGAGAGCACCAAGGCGGTGGATGACAGCGAGGCCTAGGAAGGGGAAGACGCGGTGCCAGGGAAGACGCGGCAGTGGATGCCCACACGGAGAGGAGTACGAGGGTTCACTGGTTTGGCTGCGGCGTGAGGCTGCCGTCACCATAGAATAACAGGTTGTGTGGGTGAGTAGAGGGATGCCCTGGGACAGCGGTGGGAGTAGTAGGTGGCGGTGAGGCCTCCGCGGCATCACAGCCGGCCACGAGAGGCAGAAAAACGTGGCACGACCGGCGCTGCTTTGGGTGGCTAGAGCAAGAAGACCAGAGGTTGAAGAAGCACTACAGCCGTTGGATGGACATCGTACGGTCACTTCAGCTAGAATCGTTTATATTGACTAAGTCGACAAAGACCTTGGTACACGTCAACTTAGTAGGCCCACATGTCAGCCTCGGAAACAGTGCACCCCGGATGTCAGGGGGAGGAATCATATTTTCGGCGGCCGAAGCTAGTATATCCGAGATTGAAGAAGAAGCACGACATTCGTTGGATAGACATCCAATGGCCACTGCTGCTAGAACCATGTGTTTACTATAATAAGTTGACAAAGCCTTGCATACGCATCAACCGTTTTTTAGGGGACGCGTCAACTTAGTAGGCCCACAAGTGTGTGGTAGAGAACTTATAGCCCATTTGCGATTTGTAAGAATGTACAACCCATTTTTGAATTCTAATGGAATTTACTACATCCCATTTACAGTTTGTTATAAGTACAGCCCTTTTTCTCGCTAGGACAACGATTAATAATTTCAACCAACCGTTCAAGACAGAATTCAATAAAACTTTCCTACATTTTGATGGGATCCGAATTATTTTTATCCTGAAATTTCTAGTCAGATTAAATATAATTTGTATTACGTAAAAATCCAATGAAACATTGCGCGCGCAACAATTAAAAATTAAGATTTTCAAAATCCATAAATAATATTTTATAAACTAATTTCGTGTTTGGTGCATTTTTTATAGTTACTGCCCAGTTTTTATAATTACATCCCATTTATTATTTTTTAAAGCCCATTTTCCTGTTAAGCCTAATGCATAAAATTTGTAGCCCAGCGGGGCGGAGAATAACAAGTTGACCTTGCCTGGGTATTCCTCAAAAAAACGTATAGCTGGGCTAGCCATTTCCATCTTCAAAATATTAATATCTGGGCTGGATATCTGGCCTGGGCTAGACGGGCCACAGCTCGCCCAGTTAATACCCTACTCTCCTCTGAACAACAACGAAAACATCGCCAAGGAAAACTTTGCAGTGCTCACGCCTCAAAAACACAAATACTTCTCGAGTTGCTTGGTCCCAGCTGTTGTCCGCACCTTGTGCAATTCTCTAGTTTATATTGACTACATAGGTTAACAATGGTGTGGGACCGTGATGTCAGGAAACATAATAAGGAGGCGCTTGTGTACGTACGGCAATGGCCCTACTGGGCCCCTACTGTCATCCAATCAAAATAAAGTCATCTCCTGAATCCTCATGTTCGTTGACCATGTTAACAATGCTAGTGCCACAGCGAGCGCAACAACTCGAAGGACGACGAAGAGGGCCTCGCGGGCCCTTACGGATGGTCTGATATAGCGCCCGCTGCTCATTCAGGAAGCCAAGATCATTGGACTCCTATGAGCACTTTAGAGAGACTAAGACGGCATGAAACGGTAAGGCCGCGCTTGGGAGCTCTGGTTATTTCACACATGTATTAGGATACAAGTGTAATTTACCCGTCATCAGAAACAATGCATACAATACAGGCGTAATGAAACCGAGGGCCCGATGTCTGTAAGTAAAACCGGCGGGTTACGCATGTAATTTGAGAGGCTAGTGTATATTTTACTACTAGTCGAAATCGACTAACCAAGCGCTTCGCTCGAGACCATCAGCTTATATTTACAAGTGTCAGTTTTACAAGCGGTTTTGGTTGGAAAACGACGATCCAATCACGACCTAAGATGATGAGTTGGTCGGAAGATCATATGGTTTCACGTCTAACCTACCCAACTTGTTGTATAGGCTATGAATGAAACATAAGACGATGAACTTCTTAAGCACGGAAACAACAGAAGATGATGATCTTCTTAACAAGCAAACCACTGGCATTAGATTGACATGCAAAATAGTACGAAGCATTATTCTCGGGAGGGACGGTGAACAACTCATGATGTCGCATGCCACAACATTCCAAGCTCAACTTTGCAATCAAACTAGGCTTGGCATTACATAGACAAGTCAGAACAAACTCTTAACACAGGAATATCTCAGCAGAGTAACTATTTACTTCTAAAACTGAACACAGGAATACTAAAAAATGACCGACGCTGCTCACAGCAAAGGGCGTCCCACTCAAAAATATCAATGACCAAATTTTGACAAGGTTTTCCAACTCCAATATATATTGCACACGGCCTGGCATTACATAGACGATATTCAGAACAAACTCTTAACAAAGAATATCTTAGTAGAGTAACTGTTTACTTCTAAACTGAACACATGAATAGGAAAAAATGATCGACGCTGCTCACAGCAAAGGGCATCCCACTCAAAAATATCAAATGCATGTCTTCTTGCTAACATCAACAATTAAACTTTGACAAGCTTTTTCCATTCAAAAATTTGTAATGCCTATGATCGTGGAGTCCTGTCATGGCTTCTTATACTTGTTTGGGCACTTTTTTAGTTACCGATGCTCTCTGCAGACTAGTCATGTCACCAGCGTCTACTAATACTCTGTAAAGCTTCTCGGTCATTCCTTCTGTAACGTAGTGCAAACAGTGACTGCTTCTTCCTGCAAGTGAAACGACCAACTGGACCCAGTAATGCAGTAGTTTGCCTTGGACACATTGGCTCCTTTTGTGCAGTTCAACTAAAATCAAAGTCGGAATAAAACCGAGCTTTAATTTTGATATCCCTGTAAGCAACAATAAAATCATCTACTGATCTACCTTATCTTAATGGGAAACAAAACAGGAGAGTAGCAATTCTCCATCAGTGTGATTCATTCATATTGACTGAGACATTATCTTAACAATGCCTTGTTTCAACATTTATAAAGAACAATAAAGCAAAAAAGTACCATTCCTAAAACAATGCGACTGATTCATTTTAACAGAGACATTATCTTAACAATACCTTGGTTAAACATGAAGAAAGAAATACAAAGCAGGATAGTACCATTCCTAATACAATGCGACTCATTCATTTTAACAGAGGCAAAAAAGAAATCAATTACTGGCCAATAAAGGAGGATGAAACACGCGGCCACAAAAATGGTAATCCCGCCAATCCCTAACAAGTGTTGCAGTTAATTAATTCCGAGAGTGGCATTGCTTAATTTTACCAGTGGTATTAGATTAACAAAAAGCATAAACAGTTCCAGGGGAGAGTGGGCGCAACAACAGCATATCTGTGTTGGTCCCATATTTGTTCTCTTTGAACCTTTTTCCTATGGGAGGGCAGCAAATCTAGTACTGCACAAACTACCCGACCCCCCAGTTTCTTTCTGTTACAGATGTCGGTACTGGGTTACCCCCTTTTTCCCTTTTCGACCAACAAAGCGGCTGGATAGCCAGTCTATACTAGTTTCCATCCTTCCTTTCCTCATTGAACCAAGTCCTAGATTCATGCTCCACCCCGCCGCACCCTTCTTTCCTCTTTGAACCAAGACCTAGATTCGACTACAGATCGAAAAGGATCCACATGTAGCTAGAGCAACGACGGTTTCAAAGAAACTTATACCTTAGGGTCGTCGGGATGTGGCAAGGCATGCGGCGGGAGGCCGGATCTGCCCACACTATGTACGACAGCGAGGAAGAAGGGGTCGATGGCCCTCCCGCACAGGCGCTGGGTGAAAGAGAACAACGCAACCGGTAGTGGATTGCCTCCCTCGCCGAAGGCGATAGAGTGAACGCCGCACCTCCTGCCCTTCCCGGTGCGACGGGATCCGGATGCCTCCTTCACCAGCTGTGAGGGGGGAGAGAGAGACAAGAGGCCAACGCAGTCTTGTTTAGATCTGGTGAAGAGAGGGTGGGAGACTGGGAATATAGAAAACCCTAGCAAAGGAACGCTGAGCCTCCAGCGTGTATATATATGTAGTGCGGCGAGAGTGTAGAGAGTGCAAACCCTAGAGAACAAGCGCTGAGGCTCCAGCTTATATATATATATTGTAGTACGGACTGAGCTCCGATGCCTTAACTGCACCTACTTTTGGCTGTATGACAGGTGGGCCAGCCACATTTTGGGCCCACCTGTCATAAACCCAAAGGTAGGTTAAAGTAAATGAAGCTGCGTCCATATAGTACTCGTGTATATGACCAATATATAGTGGAGTGGTTTTCTTATTCTCTCCATAACAATCATTTTAAATTGTGTAAGTACGAAACGAAACTCTTTATTTAACGTACCAGTGAAGAAAACTACTAAGTACCCCCTCTGTCCCATAATGTAAGACGTTTTTTCATATTACGTTGGTGTCAAAAAAACATCTTATATTATGGGACGGAGGGAGTACTTTCGATGAACTAACGATCCACACGTCCTGGTTGCACTTCCTGTCCTTCACGTGCGGTACACTACCCTGCCTTAAGTGAACAACCACACATGCGCCAATTTATCAAAAATGTGTGAGAGTGTGTACAAATAAAGAAATTTAATTTCAATTATCGGAAAGGTTTGAGAGTATGTACAGTATGCCCTCTCTAATAATTATGGTTTGTTGTGTTCAGCCTAAACTTGGTCAAACTTTACAAAGTTTGACTTCAGTCAAATCTAATATGCGGAGTAAATAAAAATGGAGGGCTACTACATCCATCCGGGTTTTTAGTCCACACCATTTTTTCAATCAAAATTAATAGCTGGACAAATAAAATTATAGGGGAGCTGGAGACAAAGTTGTGACAAGGCTTAGAAATCAATACAAAACTTATGCTCTTAGTACCAACGTCGATCCTTCTCCGAGGAAACATTTGGTTCATAGCCAATTGTGTGATAAAATTGCACCAACGTGAAAGACGACCGCATCTCCAACGCAACCAAGGTGAACTGACGAAGGATATCATCTTTGTGGGTAACAAGCCAAGAGCACTGATGGAAGACAGATTTTTTTTCATTGAAAATCGATCAGCTTCACCAGCCAACACAACCATGAGGCGCAACCATGAGCTTCGATAGGTCATCGTGGTGATGCATCATCCATTTCGCATCAAGTTTGGGTGAGGCACCTATGAATCCTCACTGTGGTCTGTTTCTTCTCAGTAATCAAGCTCGAGGAAGGAAGAAACACATGACAGAGGACAGTGAGGCAGAACAATAATGGCCATCCAATTTTGTGCAGTTCCACTAAAATTGAGGAAGACATGCCCGTATGGAGATATGCATCGCTGTTTCCAAAAATATAAAAAAGGGATATAGTGTTGTTACTTTGTTTTACAAGATTAACAACGAGATCTCAATTGTCAATAAGAATTAATGAAAGTACACCAAAAAATAGAAGCATCATGATTATCTTGATGGGAACTAAACCAGGATACCCGAGAAAAAAATCATTTCTTCATTTAACCAATGACAGCATTAGATTAGCAGCAGCAATAGGAGCATATGGACAATGACCGCACAACCACCTTTCAGCTTTTGTCGAAACAACATGTATACCTCCACCGAGGAATAAATCAGGACAACTTTTCGAGAGGCATTTCCTCTATAATAGTAGGTGATGTTGGACCAGCCGACGAACCCTAGCTACAATACATGGGGAGCTGGGGAGTAGTCGCATAGAAGAAACCCCGCATGCAGCAACCTGGGGAGCTGGACGAGTACAAGAAGTTATACCTCAGGTGGGCGAGATGTTGCTTTAGGCGGGCGGGCGGGATCTGCCTACACGAAGGCACCGAACAAGGGCCCAGAGGACATTCATCTGCGCCAGCGCCGGCTCTGGGAGGATGGTGCGCATCGGCTGCCTCCATCACCGACGGTGACAACGTCAACGCTGCACCTCCTCACCTCCCGCAGCGGACAGGATTCGGCGAGATCTGTGACCACCGGTGAGTAGAGAGATAGAGTGGACACTGTCATCTTGTTTTGATATGGAGAGGGTGAGAGAGCGAGACATGAGAAACTCTATCAAACAAGAAGCTATAATGGAGTAAAAAATCTCTCCATAGCAGTGGTTTTAAATAGAATACGCGCGTTCTCAGAAAATAGAAACAAAAACTGGCGGACAATTTTTTAACGTACCAAGAAAGAAAACTCGATCAAAAACACGCCCCGCTTCTAGGTCGCGAGAGTCGTCGCGCACACACACATAGACATAGACATGCATATCCATGTTTACGTAAAATTCCATTTCCATCTCCATCTCCAATCATATTTGTCCAACTGGCACATTATTTACGTTGTTATAATTATATACGTAGCAATATTAACATACAACACCTCTTGTTTGCGGGCACCGGCCGAGAGAGCGTCGCCCGCGCCGCTTCCTGGTGCATGCGACTGCTCCGCGTTCAAAGGTCGCAATAGCCGGCCACAATATGCATGTAAAAATTTCTTGGGAGTCCATGCTATAGCTAGTTGTCCTCCCCCAACTCGACAATCTCTTCCTGTAGAGTAGTGCTAGTACTCCATGGCATGATCCATCGACAAGCGGGCGGGAAAGTTATCGTATACTCGGTGTGCGGTGAGTGGCATGCTGAGCGACCGTGTGGGGTCAAGCCGTGGAGGAGGGTGAGACACGAACACGATAGACGTGATTTAAATGTTGGTTTTGCTCGATGGCGCGATCCAACAAAAAGAAATGTTGGTTTCTCCCCGTTTCCATTTTTTCTCCGGAAATACGGAAACTTTCCAGTCCATTTTTATTCCTACTCCAAGGTTGCCCTATTACAACATTCCATCAAATACAAAGGAAAACTAACACACATGCTGATGCATCTCAATGATTCACATATCATAGCCAATATTTACTTCAGACCTAAAGACAAAAGTTGTGAGAGCGTGTACGAAAGGAAAACTACTGATGGGTTCACTACAACTTAAACCCTAAACCCTAAACAAGATTTAATTTCTTGGCCAGGTAGAACCTATCGAAGGAAAGACGGCTGGCACCCTCAGATCATACAATGCTTTTGTGCAGTTCCACTAAAATCGAGCTGAGCATCCCTAATGGCAAAGATATTGAAGAAGTGTGATTAGAATAATAGTACTGGCACTAGTTCATGAGACATAAACTCATCACAAGTAGAAGCTGGTAGAAGTAGAGAAAGATCGACATGGAGATGGAGCTATGTGGGGAGCTGCGGCGCTGGAGCAAGCCGGCTCCAAAAGGAAGATGGACTACCTGGGACGTCGGGCTGTAGCTAGAAGGGCGGTTGGGACGTGACATCGGCCCGTACTGCGGTGACTCCCGATTGGGACGTATCGACTGTAGGTTTTCTCCCTCGCCGATGTCGACCGCGTCTACGCAGAATATTGTTCCCTTCCCCGAGCTGCAGGATCAGGCCGGATATGTGACCATCGGTGGGGCTACCGTCATTCTATGCTTGTGAAGAGAGCAACCCAAGCAGGCAGGCTTGTAGCTTAGGCTCCTGCTAGTGTATATATAATGGTTTTATTTTTCTCTCCATATCAACCATTTTACATTGCGTACATGTCATTGAAGAGTGAAATGATGGTTGCTTCTTCCGACTAACTTACTGTGTGATTTGACTGCTCCTTAGTGGCCCCTACACGTACTCCCCCTACGTGTATGCAATAGTGACATGTACACATGGACGCAAAAACGCGTGCGACGCCCTAATGCATGCATGTCGGAGCACACGACGGAACATGCACGGTCACGCTCAAGTGCTCAACCTACACGTGCATGCACACACTTACTCAGCCAGGGTGAGCTAGTGACGTATAAAGACCGGAAAATGTATATATTGAGCGCAATGAGCGTTTTATGAAGTCCACTGACCATATTTTTACAAATATACAGTGACAGATAGTGTATTTATCTCGTTTGAAATTAAGCCATATTAACCGAAGAGGAGGCAGTATGGACTAGCAATACTTTGCTGTGTCCCGTCAACTTGCCGAGCGAGGAGAAGCTTGCAGGATGGGAGAAGTTTGCGCGCGGTGGCTTGTAGGACAAGGAGAAACTTTGAGTAATGCTGTGGACGTGCAACAGTTAATTCGGTGTCAGATTGCCAGAAGCATACAACCCTGTTTGGATACTCTAATGCAGTTAGAGGTTAGAGTTAGTTTCTAACACTAAACTAACCCTGAACTAACTCTAACCAAAGAGGTGTTTGGATGGCAGGGTTAGATGGAGCACGGATACGGCGGGGCGTCTTCACGGGCGGTGCGAGAGGGAGGGAGGGAGAGGACGAGAAGTTTCGAGGAAGTGGGGAAGGATATGCTGCAGGAAGAGCGGGAGAAAAATGTGTTTTTTAATGGCCCCGAGAAGACGTAACCCGAATAAGTACCTCTTGGTTGGGTTAGATTTTTTGGATGAGTTAGATGCATCTAACCCAAACTAACCCTCCTGTTTGGATACTTTTGGGTTAGTTGAGTCCAAACTAACCCAAACTATATCTAACCCATGGATCCAAACAGGGCCACTATACTAGTACTACTATTATTGTTCGACTTCCGGAAGAGGTGAACAGCCAAGCGCAAAGTAGGATAGTTACTGCTTTGATGTGTCCCCTCAACTCGCTGAACGAGGAGAATCTTGCTTACTATTACACCTCTCCCTCGCCCATGCGCGCGGTGGCTTGCAGGAGGAGGAGAGGGTTTTGACTACAGCACCCTCTAGCTCTCCCTTTCCCTCGCCCTCACCCTCGCGGCGGACGTGCAATAGTTCAATCGGTGTCAGATTGCGAGAAGCATATTGTACTGTAGTATCATCATTGTTGGACCTTCCGAAGAGGCGAAGAGCCAAGTATGCACTATACTAGTACTAGGAACTAGATGGAGGAGCGTCTGCACTCTTATTATATTTTTAAAATTTGCTAAAGCAATCTTCAACACATTTGGTTCTCTTCGAGGGTTCTCGCATGTTGATTGCATGGAACACTCGCCACAATTCTCGCTTAATTCTGGATCATATCCTATTACAAATAGGAGCGCTTGATAATATTTCCTCTTTTTTTGTTATTCAGCATGTAAACAGGTCAACAAACCTTGTGGCGCATCTTTGTACAAAACGGGGTTGCTGCACTTTGAATGTGGCCGAGAGCTGGCTTGATGAAACACCTCGCTTCCTACTTCTTTTCTTGTGGGATACCTCGCTTCCTAGTGACCAGTGTCTTGGCTGATTGTCCTAAGAATGCTTATATATGAATAAAGCTCTCTCATTTACCCGCAAAAAAGAATAAGCCATATTAACCGGCAAGGAGGGAGTATGGACTAGCACTACTTTTCGGTGTGTCCCGTCAACTCGCAAAATGAGCAGAAGCTTGCAGGACAAGGTGAAGCTCGCTTACGCCTTTTGACTAATCCAGCCTACCCTCGGTGGACATGCATCAGTCCATTCAGTGTCACATTGTCATATGCATACACTGTAGTACCCAACCTGCGGAGTACCATCATTGTTCGACTTCACGAAGAGGCAAAGAGCCAAGCGCCAGGTTTAGTAGTACGAGTAGTACTACTACTAGAACCGCATGGTGGAGCATGTGTACTCTTATTTATTTTAATCTCTGATAAAGTACACGTTTATTCAGGAGAAGGGCGGAAAACGGCAGCCCAACATGTACTGATGATATCGATCAACCAACCATGCTCGAATATATCTTGGCCTCCATGCGAGCCCGTCTGTGTGTACTCGCTCCTCGTCTCTCTCAAGGAATGGCGGGTTGGCCATTTTGCCGTCAATTGAGATCGGTTTGCTCACACTCCTGTCCCACATGTTAGTGATATGCCAAGACGAGGTGCGTTGACCGACTGGCCGTACGCGTATTTGGTTTTGCACCTTCATATACTACTCCTCCCTCCGTCACAGTTTACAGGGCACTCTTCATTATGATGCATTTCTCTCAATGCATTTCCACCACCAGAGAGACTTTAGACGCATTTGGTTTAATGCTCAGTTAATTAGGGTGTGGTAACCGCAATCAAGTTTACAATTTTCTCTCGATGTACTACAGAGTGGAGTAAGTGCATGCATGTGTGTACCCGGGGTGGAAGCACTGCAAGCATGTGTGCACGCATTATTTCCTCTAGTAATAGACGTCGTGCTATAACTACAAATGCTATTTTTCAGGGCGATCGCTAGTCGCCTTGGTCCCACTGATTTTTTCTTTTTTCTGAAGCGTGCTCTGTAAAACAGTGATGGATGGAGTAGTATGAGCGGATTCAAAGAAGAGCGTATTGATCGTTGCTTCTTCCGAGCAACATACAGTGGGAAAGGTGGGGCTTATGATTTCACTGCTCATTACTCACTATTAATGCGGCGCAATGACCGGGCTGAGTCTCCCATGCGGTTGTGCACTACCCCCTCGGTTCTTAAATACACTCCAGATATTTGTCTTTCTAGAGATTTCAACGAGTGAATACTCAAATATTTGTCTTTTTAGAGATTCAAATGGACTACTACATATGGAGGTATATAGACATATTTTAGAGTGTAGATTCACTCATTTTGCTCCGTATGTAGTCACTTGTTGAAATCTCTAGAAAGACAAATAGAGTATTTAGGAACGGAGGGAGTACACATACGAAGCAAAATGAGTGAATCTACACTCTAAAATATGCCCATTTGAAATTTGTAAAAAGACAAATATTTAGGAACGAAGGAGTATAATTTTGTGCATGGCACATGGACCCCGATGCTGAAGAGGCTTCTGGCAATGCTACCAAGCTTCCAGCATTTGTTTACATAATTGACGTACTATACAAATAATTTTCCAGCAATATGAAATTGTACAATGGTGTGAGCATTCAACTTTTGTTTCGTGTGTTTTGCCATCGATGCTCTTTCGGAAACAATAAAAAACTAACTTCCTTGATAATGCATCTCAATTATTAGCAGATTAGAGCTAATATTTACATCACGACTGAAGACAAAGTTGTGAGAAGGTGTTAGATTAAAATTGATCCATGCTTTCATTGGCAGCAATGTCCACCCAGCTCTGTCTAAATCAACAAGGCATGTTGGGAAAAAAGTAGATGTCTGGAGGATGCAACATTCCGATCATTTTGTGCAGTTCCAGTAAAATAGAGCTGAGCGTCCCTGTTCCAAAGATATTAAGTGTGATTATGATAGTAGAGGACTGCTGATGAAACAATAAACACACAAATAGAAGCCGGTTGTCGGATGTCGGGTTCCGGCAGACCCTTAAGGTTCGAACTCTGGGGTGTGCGCGAAGATCTCTCCTCTACCATCCTGCATCCCAACGCTTCGCTGAGGAACTAGACTAGCCAGATAAACAACACAAGGGACACGGGGTTTACACTGGTTGGGGCCACCATTGTGGTGTAATACCCTACTCCAGTGTGTGGTGTGTGGATTGCCTCAGGGGCTGATGATGAACAGTACAGTGGAAGAACAGCCTCGCGAGGGGTGTTCTTGCGTTGGTGTTCTGCCTCCGAAGGATCTCGATCCAAGATGCCCCCTTACTGTGATGGCTAACCCTATATATAGAGGCCCTGGTCCTCTTCCCAAATATTGAGCTGGAAGGGCGCCAACAACGGCCATTTTGAAGGGGAACATCTAGTACAACATATCCTGACTAAAGTTGGTCTTCGACTGCCAAAGGCCCTGACGATGACGCCGTCTTGGGCTCCACAGTGACCTCCATCCTGCCGCTCTGCTGGTCTTGGTCTCATTGCACCGAAATGGCAACCTTTACTTGACGCCTTGGTACTCCACACCTGCGCTTGCCGCCTTTGCACCAAAGGGAAACAAGGACACTGCCTAGGCCGGCGCCCACCTGGCATCCGCCTGGTCTCGATTGTCATGGCTTGCGTCATGAGGACCTCGTGAGGTACCCTTGCCTTGATCTCTTCGCCTCCTCGCGAGCCTGCCAGGTGAGGCCGTTCCTAAGGAAGCTTCCTGTTATCCGCCCTGCGAGGCTTGGCCCCTCCCGAGGGTCTTGAGCTTGAGTCGATGAAGATGGGTCGCACTGGCCCACTACTCGAGCCACGCCGCAGGCCGCAGGCAGACAAGTCTGGGGACCCCCATTCCCAGAACGCCGACAGTAGCCCCCAGGCCCAAGGCACGCTCGGACTTGGCTTAGCAAAGAAGCGAAGGGGCAAGTGGGAAGCGTCGCGGGCCCCAACAGCCTGCAGCCTTGGGCACCGCGTGGCGGTTGATTGGACATCAGTGTCTCAGATTCCCCATGACGCCTCGGCAACCGTTCGGCATGACAAGTCCCTGCATGCAAAATGAGTCATGATTACCTGCGATCATGGAGGCCGATGGTTGGCCTCCTCCGGCTATAAGTACGGAACGACGCAAGCCCTTCTAGTCCATCTCTCCCTACTCCGCCTCTTCTTCTCCGCTCCCTTTTGACGACAATGGTGTCAATCCGCCGGTTCTTAGCCGAAGAGAAGGGGAAGTTCCCCCGAGAGGGGCCCGTCCCAGTCCCACTGAAGAAGCGGCCAGTCCCCCGTTGCCGCGACGATGGTGCTCGACAGGAGACGTCGAGGCCTTGGTACGAGCGGCCTCCTCCCGAGTATCCATTGCCCTTGTACGCCCAGGACGAAGGTCCTGAGGAAGAGGGCGTCAAGTGGCGCCACCGGCGACGCCGACAGATCACGGCGATGCGTGTCATCGCCCCTGGAGTCCATGCTGTAGACTCCTGCCGCGAGCTCATGCTTCACGCCGCCATGCCTCGAAGCTCTTGGATCTGCCTTCCTGCTTCCTTCGCCTTCGAGATGCCGTCGAGGGGGCCTCTCGAGCTCTGGCTACGGCACGCCGACTGCAGCACCCCCGCGACCAGAGCGGAGGCCGAGGTTGTCACTTCGGGCAAGGTTTTCATGACCCGAGGCTGGGGCGAGATTGCCAGGGTTTGCCGAACGGGGGGCGCCTTCGTGATTCATCTAGAATACGATGGCGCCTCCTTGATGTTCTTCAAGGTCTTCAACGCGGAAGGACGCTGGCTAGAGTGCTGCCCCAGGGATAGCGGCCGGAGCTCTGGAGCGACGAGGACCAAGCCTGCCACCCTCTTCTCTAGCAGCTCCTTTGGTAGCAGCGGTCATGCCGGGGGGGCCAATGATTCCCCTGAGCTTCTCCTGACTCCAGAGACGAGCGACGACAGCTATGAGCCCCCGAGGTCGCGTCGTGCCTGGAGCAGAGCCGGCGCGCCCGGCGGCCGGCACGGCTGATCTGGATGGGGTTGGCGCCGGCCTCATGTGGCCCACTGTTGATGATGGCTTCTGCCGCTGAGGCACCTGTAGTTAGGGCTCCTTAGGATTTGCTCCTCTTGGTCCCTCCGAGGAACCAAGGAAGTACCCCGCGGGGGCATGTAAAGCGTCTGTAATCTCTTTCGTTAATATGATCCTTATCGTGAAGCAGTGCGAGATGCTTGTCCTGTCTCGGCTTGGTTCCTCCTTTCTAACCTCGCGAGGGCTTGGTGCTCTGCGCTGACAGGTCCCAGTCCCCAGGTAGGCTTCAGCCGTCGCTGGTATGCCAGGTCGCGATGCCGTGGTCAAGGCCAGGAGGTGAGAGGCCCGAGGTCCAGTAAGAGCCCCCGAGGCGCGTTGCTCAGGAGGTCCCCCTTAGTGCTCAAGCTGCTGCCGCTCGGTGAAAAAGGAGTGCAATGTTGTCGTCACAGGGCCACATTAGGTGCAGGGTTGGTGTTGTGTTAGCTAGCAGTTCTAGAGAGTGACTTATCTCAGGAGCTTGGGGCCATTTCTTGGCGCGGCGCCGGACCCACGCGTCAGCAACTGGGGATTTGCCCGGTGAGGTCCTCGCGAGCTTCCTCCCTCTCTCCCGCACTATCCTTCGTGCTCTACGTCCTTGGGTCCCGGCCCTCGAGCAAGCTCAGCCGTCGCTGGTATGCCAGTTCGTGATGCCGTGGACAAGGCCAGGAGGTGAGGGCCGGAGAGCCAGTTTGAGCCCGTGAATTGTGATGCTCAGGCACCCCCCCCCTTTAACGCACAAGCGGTTCATGCGGGTGAGAGAGAGAGGGAGACCGCGAAGGCCTCGCCCAACACTATCCCTTAGGGAGATCCTGTAAACTCATCACAAGGAAAAAAAAGGATTGCCATTGCGATTGTCGGCCAGCCACTGGTTGCTCTGAGGGAGTGACGAGGGCACCGAGGGCCTGGTGAGGTGGCGCCTTGCAGGGCTGCCGTGGCCAGAGCTCAGCCACTCAGGTTTGTCGACATTGCAGGGACGGACCCATGCACAAGTGTCGAGCCAGGGTGAGCAGCTCCAAAGGTTGGTGTCAATCGAGCAGGCGATTACGATAGGCAGGTTAAGCATGGAAAAGCATATCAGTTTAAACAGATGCGAGAGGGATACATGCCACTAGCTCTGGCCCGAGTGGCTTGGGGATAATGCAGCCCAAGGGGCGCCCCCAGCAAGGTAAACTAAAGACATGAGCAAAAGAGATACATGCCGCAAGGACCCACACGACCTGGGAATGATGCAGCCCTGGGGGCGCTCCCAGCTGAAATGGAACTTGAAAGATGTCACCTGATACTGTTGGAGATGAAGGAATGTTGGAGTAGTGGACGACGCGCGATGAGGAAGCCGACCCTCACGAGCCCCCAGGGCCCTGAGCCTCAGGAGGCTCCGAGGGCCCAAGCGGCTCCTCGAGGACCATATCCATCTCTGCCAGGACCGCACAGTGCCTGACCTCCTGAGCCTCCAGAATGCTCCACACTAGGCGCAGATGAGCAGCGACCAGGGGCCGAGAGGCATGCGAACATAGCTGTGAGGCGGACCCTCGCAGCATCCCACGTGCGAAGGCGAGAGGCGCTCCCGAGACACGGTTCGGTTGAGCCATGGCACGTCGATGCAGACGCGCAACCCACCATCCTCGCTTGGATGGGGAGCTACGGCAGGTAAGCGGCGGCTACCGCGCATTACTCTTGACTCCTATAGCTCCTGGGTGATTTTAGTGATGAACTCCTGAGGGATGGACCTTCCTTGCCTCGTACCTTCCTGAGGGAAATGTGCTGTGAAGCACGCCTCCAAGTGGTGCCCGAGCGCCTCCCTCGTGTCCTTGGCAAAGTCGGTGGCCCTCCAGGAGAGAGCCCCTGAGCCTTGCCCGAGGAGGGCGCCGGGCGCGCCTTCCTATGCGACGGAGGGAGGCGCCCCTTGAACGTGCGCGGATCCTGGCGTCGTGCCACAGGAGGTGCCTGCATCCCGAGGGCTCGGACCAGGCGATGTCTTCTTCTTCTTGACGACTGCCTCAAGAAGGCTCTCGCTCTTGCGATCTGGGTCTTCGATTGACGCGACCTGGAAGGCACGCTCGAGAGAACACACTACGTCCTTATCCTCACAGGGGACTGTGATGACCCCACCACTTCCTGGCATCTTCAGGACATTGTAGCCATGGTGAGTCACTGCCATGAACTTGGTAGGGTTGGATACCCGAGGATGGCGTTGTATGGCAGGCGAATGTGGGCGACATCGAAGTCGATGAGCTCAGTAAGATAGTTTTTGCGCTGTCCGAAGGTGACAGGGAGGCGGACCAGCCCTATCGGGGTGGTAGAGCCATTAGTGACTCCTGAGAAAGGCTTGGTTGGCTGAAGTTGATCATAAGGTACTTGGAGATTGTTGAATGTCTCAACAGACAGAACATTGAACCCTGCGCCACCATCGATGAGGGTCCTCGTGACCTGCACATTGCTGATGACTGGGGAACAGAGCATCGGGAGGACCCCAGCTATTGCTGCGCACTTGAGCTGAACGTGATAGCGCACGTGGACCACCTGAGAGGGTGCGAGGCCTCGAGCCTTGGGAGGACTGCGTTCACGTTGCGAGCAAACTGCTTGAAGATGCGCTGAGAGGCTGGGGCCTGGGCTCCGCCCAAGATGCAAGCGATGGCACGCGGCTCCTGGAAGCCCCCAGCCCCCTCGTCCTGGTGCTGGTCTTCATTCCTCCTAGGTGGTGGTGGCAGAGGAGGGAGGCATGCGTTGCCATGCGGGTGATCCTCATGAGGCCGATCCCTCCAAGCCCCCTCGCGAGGCTGGTCCTGCCAGCGGTCCTCGCGAGGCCGGTCACGCCACCTTTGGCGAGGGCCACGATCTTCCCATTGTCCTCCACCTCTTCCTCCTCCTCGGCCATAGCCCCGATAGCTGCGCTCGGGGCGTCCGCCGACATGTCCTTCTCGCACGGCCCTGAGCTCTTGGCATTCGTTGGTGTTGTGGGCGTGGAGGTCATGGTACACGCAATACCGGCTGCCCTTGGACGACTCCGGCTGATCTCTGCCACGCTTGGTGTCTAGCTCAGCTGCGAGCATGACTGCTCCCTTGCGCTTCACATCCTTGGCCTTGGACTTCTTCTCTTCAGGACCTGCGGCTGGAAGCTCGAGGAGGGAGAGGCGTCCCTCCTCAGCCCTGGCGCACTTGGTCGCCAAGTTGAACAGCTCCAGAGATGTGCACAAATCTTCGTGGATCGCCAGTTCCTCCTTCATCATGATGTCACGGACGCCATCAGAGAAGGCTGAGATGATGGCCTCCTCAGTCACCCTGGGGATCTTGAGGCGAGCGTTGTTGAATCACAAGGGGCAATACAACGTGATGTCTCTTGCACTAAGCGGTTGAGCATATAAAAGGAGCATGTCATCCTCTGCTTCCCTCTGCGAAGGGCCTATCTTTTACTTTTATGTATTTACTTTCATGCAAGAGTCGAAGTTCTTCTCTCCATTCCTTTTTATTTTTTTCCTTTGGCAAGCATCACATGGTGAGGAAAGATCTAGGCACATATATCCAGTTGAATATGGGTGTCATGAGTTATTATGGTTGACATCACCCTTGAGGTGAATACGTTGGGAGGTGAAACTATAAGCCCCTATCTTTCTATGTGTCCGGTTGAAACGTTTTGCTCATGTGTACACGGTGAGTGTTAGCAATCATAGAAGACTATATGATGGTTGAGTATGTGGACTTGCCTAAAGGCTCCGATACGTGACCCTTCCTTAAAATATGATGAATAGTAGTTGAAAAGTTGACGGAGAACATAGTTTGTTGGTTTCCAATAGAGTTTATGCTTGATACTTCGATGTTGTGATGAATTGTTACTTATTCACGAGAAGTCTATGATAAAAGTTCTATGATAAAAGGTTTCTGTTAAAGTTTTTTGTTGTTATAATAAGTTACATGATGCTTCTATGTCTGTATTTTTCTTTTTATCGCCACCTCTCCCTCTAAGCATGTGGACATGTTTTTCGATCTCGGTTTTCGCTTGAGGACAAGCGAGGTCTAAGCTTGGGGGAGTTGATACGTCCATTTCGCATCATGTTTACCTACTGTTATATATGTTGTTTTATTGCATAATAATGCTTTTTGGAGTCATTCTAATTCCTTTTCTCTCATATTATGCAAGGAACACACAAAGGGGGAGAATTCTGGTAGTTGGAAATCTAGACCTGAAAAAGCTTCGTCAGGCTACCTATTCTGCACAACTCCAAATGAGATGAAACTTCATAAGGATTTTTTACGTAATAAATAAGAATTACTGGAGCCAATAAGTACTAGAGGGGGCCCACCAGGTGGGCACAACCCACCTGGGCGCGCGTGGGAGGTTATGCTCACCTCGGTCCACCTCTGGTGCCCCTCTTCTGGTACAGAAGTCACTTTGACCTAGAAAATATAAGGATATGACTTTCGGACCAAGCGCTGCCGTCTCGAGGCGGAACCTGGGCAGGAGCATGTTTGTGCTCCGGCGGAGCAATTCCGCCAGGGGAACTTCCCTCCCGGAGGGGGAAATCATCGTCATCATCATCACCAATGCAACAACTCTCCCATCTTGGGGTGGGTTATCTCGATCAACATCTTCAACAACACCAACTTCTCTCAAACGCTAGCTCATCTCTTGTGTTCAATCTTTGTATCAGAACTATAGATTGGTGCTTGTGGCTGACTAGTAGTGTTGATTACATCTTGTAGTTGATTACTATATGGTTTATTTGGTGGAAAATTATATGTTCAGATCCATATTGCTATTTAATACCCCTCTGATCTTGAGCATGATTATCATTTTTGAGTAGTTACTTTCGTTCTTGAGGTCATGGGAGAAATCATGTTGCAAGTAATCATGTGAACTTGATATGTGTTCGATACTTTGATGATATGTATGTTGTGATTACCTTAGTGGTGTCATGTGAATGTCGACTACATGAAACTTCACCATATTTGGGCCTAAGGGAATGCATAGTGGAGTAGTTATTAGATGATGGGTTGTGAGAGTGACACAAGCTTAAACCCTAGTTTATATGCTATTCCGTAAGGGACCGATTGGATCCAAAAGTTTAATGCTATGGTTAGAATTTATTCTTAATACATTTCTCGTAGTTGTGTATGCTTGCGAGGGGATTAATCATAAGTAGGAGGTTTGTTCAAGTAAGAACAACACCTAAGCACAGGTCCACCCACATACCAAATTATCAAAGTAGCAAACACGAATCAAATCAACACTACTAGGGAAAAGCCTAGCAGTAGCGCGGGTCTAAGGGCTATCAGTAGCGCAGGGTACTACGCTACTGATACGACACTACAGGTAACGTTTAGAAGTAGCGCCGTCTAACACGCGCTACTGCTATACCTACTTAGCAGCAGCGCTTTCCCAACCAATGCTACTGCTAAGTTCTTTAGCAGTAGCATTTTCCTGTCCAGGGCTAAAGAGTGCTACTACTATATTTTCTCATATATATATTTTTTGCTGCGTATTTGCAAAGTTTTTGTATAGGGTTTATACAATATTCTAATCATATCATAAACATGCAATATGCTCATTGTATCATACACATAATAGTCTCAACATATCATCCAACACAAATCATGGCCTCACATCATAATCATGATATAGCTCTACAAGTTACATGACATGTCTCATCATACATAATGTAGTACTTCTTGTGGCGTCGGTTCGTATCCCTCTCTCGCACTAGCATGAACCTAAACTAACTAGTGACCATCAGACGGGGGGATAGACCCCGGGTAGCCTCATCTGCACCTCAGCAGATTTCAAGACATTGGGGCTAGCCTAGCCCCTCAGTCCGACTGGTCGCAAGGCCAGCCTCCGCGGCCGGTAGGAGCCAACCGGTCGCCTCCTAGAAGGCGGCGCGCCTCCGAAGGTGGCAAGGGCATGGGCCAACTCCTGGCATGCGGCCCATCGCCGCCTCAAAGTCTGCATCCACCTGCTACGACAAGACAGGGTGTGGCAACAGTGCCACTTGCCACCCCCAAATCCCGAAAGGAACGTGTCCCTAGTGCAGATGTACAAGGCGAACACCCCTCACCTGGCACGACATTGTTGCCACGCGGCCCATGATGATGCCTACGTCAGGCAGGGCCATGCCCCCATGACGAGCGGTTGGTATGGCCCGCAGGCGGCGGGCCCCATCGGCCCGCTTGTACCAAAAGACTCAAGGGGAGGCCAACTCCTAGTAGGCGGCCACCCCTCCCCTTGAAGTCTATGCACAATTAACCAGAGGTGATGGGGCGTGGTTATAGTGATCGCCTGCCAGGCGGCGGCACTGTAGCCATGTGCCCCCCGACCAAGCCCTCATCATCAAGGGAAAGGCTAAAGTGCAACCTGGCCCCCCTGGACCGCAGGCAGCGGGCCCTACCTGTTGACCAAGTTCACGGCGGCTAGCGAGCCACAGCAGCCGACGGAGAAGCCGGAGCCTTGTGACACTGACGGCCGGGTCCCAGTTGCAGCCGGATTACCATTGTACCCCTGGGGGATAGGCCTATATAAACCCCCCAGGGTCACCCATGCAAAGGGTTCAGCCCATTTAGATCACACACACCCACATAGCTAGGGAGAAGTAGTGCGAGCAGCCTTCTTCCTTCTCTAGCCCGAACAGCTCAAGGAGCACCCTTGTACTTGCTATTGATCATAGTGATGCGGAGAACCCACAGAGCAGGATTAGGGGTGTCTCCATGGAGAGCCCCGAACCTGGGTAAGACCCTGCATCATTTGCGGTCTTGCCTACTCCCGCTTCTAGAGCCCGACATTGTTCTATTGACCCCCTACATGATTAGCCACCCGTTGGCATATGTCGAGGAAATACCACGACATTTGGCACCCACCGTGGGGCAAGGCGCACCATTGTCCGGAGACACATTCTGGATGGGAACCTGTTTCCTCCCACGTGAGCGCAGCCCCGCTCACCCGATGGCGTTTGCACCGACTATCTGCGCGGCGTGGAGGCCGCTTGCGCCGTGACCTCACTTGCCGATCTCCTCGGTGGCATCCACCTCGCCGACAAGCCTGCACCCAACGTGGGTTTGGCCAGCTCCGAGGGCTGCCTCGTCGACCTCCTCGGCAAACTCCACATCGTCGGTGAGCCTGCCTCTCACGTGGAGTCCGTTTGGCTCCACGGATCCGCCCGTCGAGATGGTAGTCGACTCCGACACGGCAGATGCCTACCCCGACCACATAGAGATCGTTGGCGACCCGTTCCCTCACGTGGACAGCTTCACGAGCGCCAACACTGTCACAGAGGTGTTGGTCATCAGTCAGGACGGAGCCTCGGCTGGTGCGGGCCACGATCCGATTAGTTCGACCCTGCATACCCTCGCCACTCCGGTTGAGGACGGCACGGACAGTGCAGCCCTGGAGGCACACCGACTTTCGCTCCTGGATGGCGCCAAGCAGCTGGCTGCTATGAAGTGCCTCGCTGAGGCCTACCAACGCGAGCTCGACCGTGCCATAGGCGGCACTCCGGCTGCTGGAGAGCCCAGCTGGCTGGGTGCAGTCCGGCAACATGGCACCATCGTCGCCAGCATCTTCGGGGTCGACCGCCCTGTCTACGCCACGCCCGTTGAGAACCTGCGCACCGCCCAGGCGGCGGCAGAAGAGTTGGACAACTTAGAGGGCGACGAGAGATGCCACATGAAGGAGCACCTTCAGCGGCTCCTCGACGCAGCCGCCATCCATCAGGAAGCCGCTTGTCATGCGGCAGAACCCGGTGTATCAGACGAGACCCACCTCCATCACCGAGAGCACGGTGCGACCTCTCGGTCCCTGACAGGCGGCCGAGGCGACCCGGAGCCGGCTGCGAGCCGCAGTCGGCGCACGCACGTCTCGATCGAGCGCGACGCCCACGACCTCCCAAGACCAGTGGAACAGCGCAATGACTGCCCGCTTCCCCCGCGCAGGGAGAGGCACGCTTCACCGCCGCCTGTTGGGCACCTGACTGTCGGAGACCGGCTAGGTTACCACGAGGGAATCGGAGAAAACGATGCCCACCATCGGATCGACCGACTTGCTCTGTCCCTGGCAGAAGAAGAAGAAGATACGGTCGCCCCGCCCTGTTTTGGCCCCCGCATCCGAAATGAGCCCTTCCCCAAAGGATTCTCGCTGCCACGAGACACTCCCAGGTACAACGGCTCCGTGAAGCCAGAAGATTGGCTAGCCGACTACTCCACCTCCATCAACATAGCAAACGGCAACAAGCGTGTGGAGGTGAAGTATGTTCCGCTCATGCTCCAGGGCACGGCCTAGACATGGCTGAATAGCCTCAAGCCGCACAGTGTCAACAGCTGGCTGGACTTCTCCGACGTCTTCGTCCGCAATTCACCAGCACCTACAAGCGGCCGCCCAAGCCTTGCCAACTTTCCTTGTGCGTCCAAGGCCCGACTGAGTCCACTCGTGACTATCTGACACATTGGGGTGAGCTGCACAACTCCTGCGAAGGGGTGCACGAGGTGAATGCCATAGTGTACTTCACGGACGGGTGCCGAGAGGGCACCTTGATCAAGCACAAGCTTCTCTGCGACGAGCCAGCCACTCTAGACGAACTGCTGGTCATAGCGGACAAGTATGCCACTGCTGACTCCTCCATGAAGTCGGAGGTCCGGGTAGACGCGACCAGGAAGGTGCTCCCTCCGGCTTCCCAAACGCCGGTTGGTGACGCCAACCATCGCTAGCAGAACGACAACAAGCGCAAGGCCCAGCAGTCGGCAGGTAGCAGCAGTCGAAGATCAGCAGCCAATTGGTCAGCCCAACGCCAAGCAGCAGAAAACTCGCAAGGGAGCGTGGCTGCCCGCCCTCTCCTTTGAGCAAGCCCTTGACGCCCCATGAAAGTTCCAAAGTGGTGCAAATTCATCCAATCACACCACTCGGAAGTGCAACTGGCTAGCTTGGATCGCCAAGGCCAAGGCCCTCCCGCCTCCCCCGCCAGCCAGCCCTCCAGCTCCAACCGTTCAGTAGCCGGCAGCTCGACCAGTCGCCACCATTCAAGACAAGTTCCCTGAAGAGCATGCCGCTTACGTCGTCTTCACAAGCCAAGCCGGCAACAGGCACAACAGGCGACATCAGCACAGAGAGGTCAATGCTGTCAATACAGAAGCTCCCACCCGCATGCACTAGTCCAAGAAGCCCATCACTTGGAGCCAAGCTAGCCACCCGGCTGTGATGCCCAACCCGGGTTCATATGCCCTGGTGATCGAGGCGACCTTTGCAACAGAGAGGCAGAACTGCCGTTTCGGCCGAGTGCTAATAGATGGCGGCAGCAGCATCAGTATCCTATATAGAGAAATCGTGGACCGACTGGCCATCAAGGCCAAGCAACTTCAGCCAAGCTGGACTGTTTTTCACGGCATAGTTCCAGGCCTGTCCTGCTCCCCGATTGGCAAGATAAAGATTGACGTCCTCTTTGGCGATAGAGATCATTTCTGCCGCGAGCCAATCTTGTTTGAAGTGATTGCTATCTTGAGCTTGCGTTGTTTTTCCTTGAAGAGGAAAGGGTGATGCAGCACAGTAGCGTAAGTATTTCCCTCAGTTTTTGAGAACCAAGGTATCAATCCAGTAGGAGGCTCCTTAGAAGTCCCACACACCTACACAAACAAACAAGAATTCGCAACCAACGCAATAAAGGGTGGTCAATCCCTTCAAGGCTACTTGCGAAAGTGAGATCTGATAGAGATAATATGATAAGATAAATATATTTTTGGTATTTCATAATATAGATTGGAAAAGTAAAGATGCAAATAAAAGTAGATAGCAAACTTATATGATAAGAGATAGACCCGGGGGGCATAGGTTTCACTAGTGGCTTCTCTCAAGATAGCATAAGTATTACGGTGGGTGAACAAATTACTGTTGAGTAATTGATAGAAAAGCGAATAATTATGATATTATCTAGGCATGATCATGTATATAGGCATCATGTCCGTAACAAGAAGACCGACTCCTGCCTGCATCTACTTCTATTACTCCACACATCGACCGCTATCCAGCATGCATCTAGAGTATTAAGTTCATAAAGAACTGAGTAATGCATTAAGAAAGATTACATGATGTAGAGGGATAAACTCATGCAATATGATATAAACCCCATCTTTTTATCCTCGATGGCAACAATACAATTCGTGCCTTGCTGCCCCTGCTATCACTGGGAAAGGACACCACAAGATTGAACCCAAAGCTAAGCACTTCTCCCATTGCAAGAAAGATCAATCTAGTAGGCCAAACCAAACTGATAATTCGAAGAGACTTGCAAAGATAACTTAATCATACATAAAAGAATTCAGAGGAGATTCAAATATTTCTCATAGATAAACTTGATCATAAACCGACAATTCATCGGATCTCGACAAACACACCGCAAAAAGAGTTACATCGAATAGATCTCCAAGAGGATCAAGGAGAACATGGTATTGAGATTCAAAGAGAGAGAAGAAGCCATCTAGCTAATAACTATGGACCCGAAGGTCTATGGTAAACTACTCACAACTCATCGGAGAAGCTACGGTGTTGATGTAGAAGCCCTCCGTGGTTGATTCCCCCTCCGGCGGAGCGCCGGCGAAGGCTCCAATATGGGATCTCACAGATACAGAAGGTTACAGCGGTGGAAATAGTTTTTCGTTGTCGCTTCTAATGTTTTCGGGGTACGTGGGTATATATAGGAGGAAGAAGTACGTTGGTGGATGATCGAGGTGCCCACGAGACAGGGGGAGCGCCCAGTAGGGGGGCACCCTCCACCCTCGTGGCCGCCTTGCTCGTTTCTTGACTTCTACTCCAAGTCCTCTGGATCACGTTTGTTCCAAAAATCACGCTCCCGAAGGTTTCATTCCGTTTGGACTCCGTTTGATATTCCTTTTCTTCGAAACACTGAAATAGGCAAAAAATACAGCAATTCGGGCTCGGCCTTCGGTTAGTAGGTTAGTCCCAAAAATGATATAAAATTGTAAAGTAAAGCCCATAAACATCCAAAACGGGTAATATAATAGCATGGAACAATCAAAATTATAGATACGTTGGATACGTATCAAGAATCCCCAAGCTTAATTCCTGCTCGTCCTCGAGTGGGTAAATGATAAAAACAGAATTTTGATGTGGAATGCTACCTAGCATAATTCTCAATGTAATTTTCTTTATTGTGGCATGAATGTTCAGATCCAAATGATTCAAAATAAAAGTTCATATTGACATAAGAAATAGTAATACTTCAAGCATACTAACTAAGCAATCATGTCTTCTCAAAATAACATGGCTAAAGAAAGTTATCCCTACAAAATCATATGATTCTTAATCATGCACAACCCCGATGACCAGCCAAGCAATTGTTTCATACTTTAGCAATCTCAAGCTTTTTCAACTTTCATGCAATACATGAGCGTGAGCCATGGACATAGCACTATATGTGGAATAGAATGGTGGTTTTGGAGAAGACAAAAAAGGAGAAGATAGTCCCACATCAACTACGCGTATCAACGGGCTATGGAGATGCCCATTAATAGATGTCAATGTGAGTGAGTAGGGATTGCCATGCAACGGATGCACTAGAGCTATAAATGTATGAAAGCTCAACAAAAGAAACTAAGTGGGTGTGCATCCAACTCGCTTGCTCACGAAGACCTAGGGCATTTTGAGGAAGCCCATCATTGGAATATACAAGCCAAGTTCTATAATGAAAAATTCCCACTAGTATATGAAATTGACAACATAGGAGATACTCTATTATGAAGATCATGGCGCTACTTTGAAGCACAAGTGTGGTAAAAAGGATAGTGGCATTGTCCCTTCTCTCTTTTTCTCTCATTTTTTATTTGGCCTTTCTCCTTTTTTTATTTGGCCTACCTTTTTTTATTTGGTGGGCTCTTTGGCCTCTTTTTTTATAAAGTCCGAAGTCTCATCCTGACTTGTGGGGAAATCATAGTCTCCATCATACTTTCCTCACTGGGACAATGCTATAATAATGAAGATCATCACATTTTTATTTACTTACAACTCAAGATTACAATTCAATACTTAGAACAAGATATGACTCTATATGAATGCGTCCGGTGATGTACCGGGATATGCAATGAATCAAGAGTGACATGTATGAAAAATTATGAAGGTGGCTTTGCCACAAATACGATGTCAACTACAAGATCATGCAAAAGCAATATGACAATGACGATGCGTGTCATATGAATAGAACGGTGGAAAGTTGCATGTCAATATATCTCGGATTGGCTATGGAAATTCCATAATAGGTAGGTATGGTGGCTGTTTTGAGGAAGGTATAAGGTGGGTGTATGGTACCGGCGAAAGTTGCGCGGCACAAGAGAGGCTAGAAATGGTGGCAGGGTGAGAGTGCGTATAATCCATGGACTCAACATTAGTCATGAAGAACTCATATACTTATTGCAAAAATCTACAAGCCATTGAAAACAAAGTACTACACGCATGCTCCTAGGGGTATAGATTGGTAGAAAAAGACCATCGCTCGTCCCTGACCGCCACTCATAAGGAAGACAATCAATAAATAAAATTGTGCTCAACTTCATCACAAACCGGTTCACCATATGTGCATGCTACGGGAATCACAAACTTCAACACAAGTATTCTTTAAATTCATAATCACCCAACTAGCATGACTCTAATATCACCATCCTAATATACCAAAACAATTATCAAGCATCAAATTGATCATAGCATCCAATTCACTTCTATGATAGTTTTTATTATACCCAACTTGGATGTCTATCATTCTAGGACCAATTTTATAACCATAGAAAATACCATGATGTTCTAAGAGACTCTCAAAATAATATAAGTTAAGCATGAGAGATCAACAATTTCTATAAAATTAAGCCACCGCCATGCTCTAAAAGATATAAGTGAAGCACTAGAGCAAAAACTATCTAGCTCAAAAGATATAAGTGAAGCACATAGAGTATTCTAATAAATTCCAATCAAGTGGGTTTCTCCCAAAAGGTGTGTACAGCAAGGATGATTGTGGCAACCTAAAAAGCAAGGACTAATATCATACAAGACGCTCCAAGCAAAACACATATCTTGTGGCGAATAAAAATATAGCTCCAAGTAAAGTTACCGATAGACGAAGACGAAAGAGGGGATGCCTTCCAGGGCATCCCCAAGCTTAGGCTTTTCGCTATTCTTGAATATCTTGGGGTGCCATGGGCATCCCCATGCCTAGGCTCTTGCCACTCCTTATTCCATAATCAATCAAATCTTTACCCAAAACTTGAAAACTTCACAACACAAAACTCTCATAAGCTCCGTTAGTGCAAGAAAGAAAAACCACCACATAAGGTACTGTAATGAACTCATTATTTATTTATATTGGTGTTAAACCTACTGTATTCCAAGTTCTCTATGGTTCATACCCTTACATACTAGCCATAGATGCATCAAAATAAGCAAACAACACACGAGAAGTAGAATCTGTCAAAAGCAGAACAGTCTGAAGAAATCGGTAACTTTCGAATACTTCTGGAACTCTAAAAATCCTACCGACAAAGGAAGTTCTAGGAAATTTGTGTATTGATCTACAGAAAAACGAACCAACGCAAAAGCACATTTTTGTGATTTATTGAATTTTTTCTCGTGAGCGCAAAGTTTCTGTTTTTCAGCAGAATCAAATTAACTATTACCATAGGTTATCCTATAGGTTCTAGTTGGCACAAACACTAATTAAAACATGAAAACACATCTAAACAGAAGGTAGATGGAAAGTTTATTACTAAACCGAAGCAAAAACAAAAAACAAAAGTAAAATTGGGTTGTCTCCCAACTAGCGCTATCATTTAACGCCCCTAACTAGGCATAAAAGCGAGGATAGATCTAAGGGGTGCCATCTTTGGCACTTGATTCATAAGTAGCTCGCATGATAGATTCATAAGGTAATTTAACTTTCTTTTTTGGAAAGTTCTCCATGCCTTTCCTTAATGGAAATTGGAATCTAATATTCCCTTCCTTCATATCAACAATCGCACCAATCGTTCTAAGGAAAGGTCTACCAAGAATAATAGGACATGAAAGATTGCAATCTATGTCAAGAACGATAAAATCTACGGGCACCAAATTTCTATTTGCAATAATGAGAACATCATTGATCCTTCCCATTGGCTTTTTAATGGTGGAATCCGCAAGGTGCAAATTTAAAGAGCAATCATCAAGATCATGGAAGCCTAGAATATCACATAAAGTTTTCGGAATTGTGGAAACACTAGCACCCAAATCACACAAAGCATAACACTCATGATCTTTAATTTTAATCTTTATAGTAGTTTCCCACTCATCATTAAGTTTTCTAGGTATAGAACCTTCCAAATTAAGTTTTTCATCATAAGATTGCATCAAGGCATCAACAATATGTTTGGTAAAAGCTTTATTTTGACTGTAAGCATGAGGAGAATTCAAAACGGATTGCAACAAGGAAATACAATCTACTAAAGAACAGTTATCATAATTAAATTCCTTGAAATCCAAGATAGTGGGTTCAATGCTATTTAAAGTATTGACCTCTCCCATCCCACTTTAACCAAATTTAACATCAAGATCTAAAAACTCCGAATCATTGGGACGCCTTTTAACTAAAGTTGACTCATCTCCAGTCCCATCATTATTAAGATTCATATTTCAAAACAAAGATCTAATAGGGACACATCAATAACTTTAAGATCTTCATCATTATTTTCATGGAAACTAGAAGAACATGCCTTTACAAAGCAATCTTTCTTAGCACGCAATCTAGCGGTTCTTTCCTTGCACTCATCAATGGAAATTATCATAGCTTTGAGAGACTCATTGATATCATGCTTAGGAGGAGTAGATCTAAGTTTCAAAGAATCAACATCAAGCGAAAGTCTATCAACATTCCTAGCCAAATCATCAAGTTTAAGCAATTTTTCTTCAAGCAAGGCATTAAAATTCTTTTGAGAGACCATAAATTCTTTAACGCTAATCTCAAAATCAGAGGGCAATTTATTAAAATTACCATAGGAATTATTGTAGAAATTTCCATAATTATTAGAGGAATTACTAGGCAACGGTCTAGGATTGAAGTTTCCTCTATAAGCATTGTTGCCAAAATTATTCCTACCAACAAAATTCACATCCATAGATTCATTATTATTTTCAATCAAGGTAGATAAAGGCATATCATTGGGATCAATAGAAGCACTCTTAGTAGCAAACAATTTCATAAGATCCATCTTTCCACTCAAAACATTAATTTGTTCTATAACATGCACTTTTTTACTAGTAGGCGTTTCGGTGTGCCATTGAGAATAATTAGCCATAATGTTATCAAGGAGTTTGGTAGCTTCTCTAAGGTGATTTCCATAAACGTGCCTCCTGCGGCTGAATCTAAAAGATTTCTAGAAGCAAAATTCAATCCGGCATAAAAATTTTGTATGATCATCCATAAATTCAAACCATGAGTAGGGCAATTGCGAATCATCAATTTCATTCTTTACCAAGATTGGGCAACATGCTCATGATCAAGTTGTTTAAAATTCATAATATCGTTCCTAAGAGAGATGATCTTAGCGGGAAGAAAATACTTAGAGATAAAAACAACTTTCTACTTATTCCATGAATCAATACTATTCTTAGGCAAAGACGAAAACCAAACTTTAGCACGATCACTAAGTGAAAACGGAAATAACTTCAATTTAACAATATCATTATCCGTATCTTTCTTATTTTGCATTTCACACAAATCAACAAAGTTGTTTAGATGGGTAGCGACATCTTCACTAGGAAGGCCGGAGAATTGATCTTTCATAACAAGATTCAGCAAAGCAGCATTGATTTCACAAGACTCAACATCATTAAGAGGAGAAATTGGAGTACTAAGGAAATCATTATTATTGGTATTGGAAAAGTCACACAACTTGGTATTATCTTGCGCCATCGCGACAAGCAATCCAACACACGAGCAAACAAAAAGGCAAGCGAAACTACCCTCTTGATCAGGTTTATACGGCGCAATTGAAGGACACTTGGAGTCTTCCGGTTTATCAACCTGAAGTAAAACTTGGGGGCTCACTAGCATAGCTATGACCCTTTAGGCTTGGACGCCTAGGTGTATTCACCGAAAAATCCAGGTTAGCTCGCCTTCGTAAGCCTGCCACTCCACCTAGGTAATCCTGGAGTGACCCACCAAACTCTTGAAAGTTATTCTTACAAAGACACTGAACTTCTCAATGTTTAAATGGTGATTGGTCATGTCAGGCCCGGCTTACAAGGTTTTGAATTAAAGCTTAACTCAGTGGCTGTGCAGCCCATGAAAGCACTCAGGTTTTAGGGTTGGCGGCCTATGAAAGCCTCGTTTTCTGGTTTCTCTTTTGTTTGACCATTTTGTTGAAGTTTTTGCTTTTGGTTACATATCAATACATGGTTAAAAAACCAAATGGGGCCACGTTGCCTGATGGTGCATGTATATCTTTATCCGGAGTGTTATTAACCCGTCCTGGCTATGGACGTTAAGTCGCTGATATATTGTGATTGCGCAATTGGAATTATGCGCTATAAAATCTTTGTATTGCACCCTGCCTTTGGACGTTAAGTCGCGAGCATATTTTGGATTGTGCTATTGAAATCATGCGCTTATAAATCATTGGATTGTTATCTTCACTGCATACGGCGATGTAAGCCGGCAGTATAAATCAGTCCTACAGGTATGTTTTCCTGGTTATATGAATATGTGAGGTTTGAAAACCCTCCCTGGCTTTTGAATTTATGTCGCCAGTGTATTTAGGCTTGAATGGCCTTAATACTAATCTTTTCCATAATTGCATAAGATTATATTATGTTTGGGTTGTTACCCGCCCTAGCTTTTGTTGTTAAGTCTCCAGGCCATATGTTGTTTAAACTTTGTGCAGGATTTACAAAGCTATGACTTACATAAATGATTAAGTTCAAGGCCATCATCAAAAATTGAAATTGGTGTTTCAAAAGGGTTATCAATTATTGATGTTCACAAAGGCTATAAGTCGCCGGATTACAATGGATGCGCATTAAGTCCCCATCGTCCAAGAGCTACTAAGTATTTAAACTCCGGATTTACTTGTTAACCAATAAGGTATTCAAATCTTTAATATCCAAACTCGGCTGGATTGTCATGATAATATTGAATGATTGAGGTTTTCATACCGGATTATATTATTCAAATCTTAAATAGCCAACATGGCTAGATTTTTATTATGGTTATCAATAACCAGTATTATGATTAAGGTTTTCCAAGTCACTTTAGTGCAATGGCGATTATTTTTCAATGGATATGTTATTTCTACAATGGAAGGAATAGTCCCGAGTCGCTGCAGGCTTACGACCCGGCACTTGGGGGCTACATTATTCAAGTTGAGATCATATGAAATATGCAAGTCCCATGTCATTGCCAGCATGCACCATGACACTTGGGGGCTAATGCAAGGTCATTTTTACTTGCCTTATTGAAGACCCGGCTCATCGCATTATAATGAACCGACCCTTGGGGGCTACACGTTGTTGTTCAAGTCTACATGATCATATCTGTAAAGTCCCTGCTCATTATTGCATAATGACCCAGCCCTTGGGGGCTATACTGGTTGAAGTTTTTATGAGCATAAGGCAATTACAAGTCCCAGGTTGCTACAAGCATGACACACCGGCACTTGGGGGCTACATATGTGGAATATCCAGTTTTGACTAGTGACTGAGATGAACAACTTGGATTTCTTCAAGGTTGTAACATTTATATTGAAGCAAGTCTTAAGAGGTTACTATGCTCCCTTCTTAAGACTTGGCGCCCACAAGTGATATGCATATAAGGCAGGTATATTTTCAAGCTTGATGATTAGCAACAATTATGACCCGGGGCCATCAATATTTACATGCCGAGAATGTTGGATAAACCGGCAAGTTTTAAACCCTCAAGTCGGCTGAAGATCAGATGAGTATTTCAGAGACCAACATTTTTGTTAAGAATTGGGAGCTGAGTCAAATGAATTATTATTCAGAATATTTCTATGAGAAACCAACGCCAGCAAATTGAGTATGAAGCTGGCCAATTGACCGGGATTTTCTAGAAGAAGGAAATGACAACGAATTAAGGATGATCAGGTGCCGGCTTACAAGAATTCTTAACCCGGAGCACAATCTGTCAAATTTGTTCCTGTGTTTGTTTTACAGGATCAGTTTAACATGGATAAATCCAACTTAAACTAGGGGCTAATGTCGGGGATATACCTCGCGGTATGACCCGGCCGGAAGTATGACCCGGCTAGGACTTGGTGTTCCATTGGTAAACCACCCGAACCTGGTGACTCGTTGGTAACCCGGCAGATTATAAGCCAGATTGTAAGCCGGCGGACAGTTATAAGCCAGATTGTAAGCCGACAGATTGTAAGCCGGCAGACAGTTATAAGCCAGATTGTAAGTTGGCAGATTGTAAGCCAGGAGACAGTTATATGCCAGATTGTAAGCCAGCAGATAGTTATAACCCAGATTCTAAGCCAGTAGACAGTTATGACCCGGCAAGTACTTAGCCATGAACATGAGTCTCCTAGAATTAAGGAGCCCAAGACGTTAAGAAGCCCATGGTGAGAAGCCCATGGAGAGAAGTCAGAACAGTTTAAGTCTTAATCCGAGTTGGACTCTACATGTAACCTGCCCCTTCAACTTATATAAGGAGGGGCAGGGCACCCCAAGAGGGGGAAAACAATAATCGTTAAGGTTAGACACAATTAGGAGAGCCAGTTTATGCGGTGACTCCCTCATGAGCATAATGAGACCTAGCCACAAACAACATGTAGGGCTATTACTGGATGATGTTTCCCAGGGCCCGAAGATGTCTAAATCCTTCTCTTGTGTGTTGATACACCTCGTGTCTCTCATCCCGATCAACCCCTCTCAAGCTACCACAAAGATGCATTAGCCTCATGCCTAAGTCCTCAAAGTAGGTCGTCTGCCGTGACAATTCCACGACAACTAGAACAAGTACGGGTTGGATCTGCAGCGTTACCGACATACAACGAGGATCAACTTGGTTCCATCACCTGGTCCTGATCAGATCAAAGCCCCTCTCACTAGCGATATGTACCCAACTACCTTTGTTGTGGGAAGTAGACACCACGCGGTACGTGCCATGGTTCTCATATGTTAAGACTTTTCTTAACCTGGACATATTCAATTGGTTAGCTATTCGTGTTGTCTACCATACAATGAGGATCTAATTGGTTAACTCTTCGTGTACAGGGTAACTTGGCAAGCGAGGCGCGAGAGGAGGTTTCTGGTTTAATGCAGCACTTTCAGAGGGGAGATACTATCCCATTGTGAGAGCACGTCTCTTGGTTGAGGCGTCTTGATGACAAGCCACACGGGATTTACGCACCTGTGACGTGTAGATGATCTTCGGATGTTGCACTTCCTCGTCCAACACATCGTCTGCCACGTCCCTCTCTACAGCATTCAGAACCACGACCCTTTGTGCACCATTCCGAACCATGACCCTCTATGCACCGTTCAGAACCTCATCCTTCATAGCCAGGGAGCTCTTCCTGGCATCAGCCACCTCCTTCACAACTAGGGAGCGCTTACTAGCATCAGCGGTGCAGGAAATATGCCCTAGAGGCAATAATAAAGTTATTATTTATTTCCTTAATTCATGATAATGTTTATTATTCATGCTAGAATTGTATTAACCGGAAACTTAGTACATGTGTGAATACATAGACAAACAGAGAGTCACTAGTATGCCTTTACTTGACTAGCTCGTTGAATCAAAGATGGTTATGTTTATTAGCCATAGACATGAGTTGTCATTTGATTAACGGGGTCACATCATTGGAGAATGATGTGATTGACTTGACCCATTCCGTTAGCTTAGCACTTGATCGTTTAGTATATTTCTATTGCTTTCTTCATGACTTATACATGTTCCTATGACTATGAGATTATGCAACTCCCGAATACCGGAGGAACACTTTCTGTGCTACCAAACTTCACAACATAACTAGGTGATTATAAAGGTGCTCTACAGGTGTCTCCGATGGTACTTTTTTGAGTTGGCATAGATCAATATTAGGATTTGTCACACCGATTGTCGGAGAGGTATCTCTAGGCCCTCTCGGTAATGCACATCACTATAAGCCTTGCAAGCAATGTGACTAATGAGTTAGTTGTGGGATGACGCATTACGAAACGAGTAAAGAGACTAGCCGTTAACGAGATTAAACTAGGTATTGAGATACCGACGATCGAATCTCGGGCAAGTAACATACCGATGACAAAGGGAACAACATATGTTGTTATGCGGTTCGACCGATAAAGATCTTCGTAGAATATGTAGGAGCCAATATGGGCATCCGCGTTCCGCTATTGGTTATTTACCAGAGAGGTGTCTCGGTCATGTCTACATAGTTCACGAACCCAAAGGGTCTGCATGTTTAACGTTCATTGACGATATAGTATTATATGAGTTATGTATGTTGGTGACCGAATGTTGTTCGAAGTCCCGGATACGATCACAGACATGACGAGGAACTCCGGAATGGCCCGGGATAAAGATTGATATATGGGATAATAGTGTTTGGTCTCCGGAAGGGGTTCCAGATGTTTCCTGAAATGTTTGGGTACAAGAACACTTTATTTGGGCCAATGGGGAAAGCCCAAAATGTTTTTGGAAAGCGCAAAAGGAAGTTTTGCAGAGTCCAGGGGCCAGACGGCAGGGTCCCTGGCTTCTGGGTCCAGACGCCAGGAATCCTGGTGTCTGGCCCTGGAGTCCGAGAAGGACTCTTGCCTTTCTGGTGGAACCGACTTCGTGGAGGCTTTTACTCCAAGTTTCGACCCCAAGGCTCAACATATAAATAGAGGGGCAGGGCTAGCACCAAAGAAACATCAAGAAACACCAAGTCGTGTGCCGGCAACCCTGTCCCCTCTAGTTTCTCCTCCGTCATAGTTTTCGTAGTGCTTAGGTGAAGCTTTGCGGAGATTGTTCTTAACCAACACCGTCACCACGCCATCGTGCTGCCGGAATTCATCTACTACTTCACCCGTCTTGCTGGATCAAGAAGGCGAGGACGTCATCGAGCTAAACGTGTGCTGAACGCGGAGGTGTCATACGTTCGGTACTTGATCGGGGCGGATTGTGAAGGTGTACGACTACATCAACTGTGTTGATAAATGCTTCAGCTTAGCGATCTTCAAGGGTATGAAGATACACTCTCCCTCTCATTGCTATGCATCACCATGATCTTGCATGTGCGTAGGAATTTTTTTGAAATTACCGCGTTCCTCAACAGTGGCATCCGAGCCATGTTTATGCATACACATTATATACACGAGTAGAACACAAGTGAGTTGTGGGTGACACAAGTCATACTGCTTACCAGCATGTCGTACTTTTATTCGGCGGTATTGTTGGATGAAGCGGCCCGGAACGACATTACGCGTACGCTTACGCGAGACTGGTTCTACCGACGTGCTTCGCACACAGGTGGCTGGCGGGTGTCTGTTTCTCCAACTTTAGTTGAATTGAGTGTGGCTACGACCGGTCCTTGTTGAAGGTTAAAACAACACTAACTTGACGAAATATCATTTGGTTTTGATGCGTAGGTAAGAACGGTTCTTGCTCAGCCCGTAGCAGCCATGTAAAACTTGCAACAACAAAGTAGAGGACGTCTAACTTGTTTTTGCAAGGCATGGTGTGATGTGATATGGTCAAGACATGATGCTAAATTTTATTGTATGAGATGACAATGTTTTGTAACAGAGTTATCGGCAACTGGCAGGAGCCATATGGTTGTCGCTTTATTGTATGGAATGCAATCGCCATGTAATAGTTTTTACATTATCACTAAGCAGTAGCGATAGTCGTAGAATCAATATCTGGCGACACGACAACGATGCTACTATGGAGATCAAGGTGTCGTGCCGATGACGATGGTGATCATGACGGTGCTTTGGAGATGGAGATCAAAGGCACACGATGATGATGGACATATCATATCACTTATATTGATTGAATGTGATGTTTATCTTTTATGCATCTTATTTTGCTTTGATTGACTGTAGCATTATAAGATAATATCTCACAAAATTTCAAGGTATAAGTGTTCTCCCTGAGTAGGCACTGTTGCCAAAGTTTGTCGTGCTGAGACACCATGTGATGATCGAGTGTGATAAGCTCAACGTTCACCTACAACGGGTGCAATCCAGTTTTGCACACGCAGAAATACTCGGGTTAAACTTGACGAGCCTAGCATATGCAGATATGGCCTCGGAACACTGAGACCGAAAGTTCGAGCGTGAATCATATAGTAGATATGATCAACATAGTGTTGTTCACCATTGAAAACTACTCCATCTCACGTAATGATCGGACATGGTTTAGTTGATTTGGATCACGTGATCACTTAGATGATTAGAGGGATGTCTATCTAAGTGGGAGTTCATAAGTAATATGATTAATTGAACTTTAATTTATCATGAACTTAGTCTTGATAGTATTTTGCAAATTATGTTATAGATCAATAGCTCGTGTTATAGATTCCCTATGTTTTTATATGTTCCTAGAGAAAACTAAGTTGAAAGATGATAGTAGAAACAATGCGGAGTAAGTCCATGATTTGAGGTTTATCCTCATTGCTGCACAGAAGAATTATGTCCTTGATACACCGCTAGGTGACAAAACTATTGCAGGAGCAGATGTAGACGTTATGAACGTTTGGCTAGCTTAATATGATGACTACTTGATAGTTTAGTGCACCATGCTTTACGACTTCGAATCGGGACTTCAAAGACGTTTTGAACGTCATGGACCATATGAGATGTTCTAGGAATTGAAGTTAATATTTCAAGCAAACACCCGAGTGAAAGATGGAGGAGAATAGCTCAAGCAGTGAGCATGTTCTCGGATTGTCCGGGTACTACAATCGCTTGAATCAAGTGGGAGGTAATCCTTCAGATAAGATAGTGATTGATAGAGTTCTCTAGTCACCATAAGTTACTAGAACTTCGTGATGAACTATAGTATGCAAGGGATGACGAAAACGATTCCCAAGCTCTTCGTGATGCTGAAATCAACGAAGGTAGAAATCAAAAAAAGAGCATCAAATGTTGATGATTGACAAGACCACTAATTTCAAGAAAAGGGCAAAGGGAAAGAAAGGGAACTTCAAGTAGAATGGCAAGCAAGTTGTCACTCCCGTGAAGAAGCCCAAAGCTGGACCAAAGCCTGAAACTGAGTGCTTGTACTGCAAAGGAAATGGTCACTAGAAGCGAAAATGCCCTGAATATTTGGTGGATAAGAAGGATGTCAAAGTGAACAAGGGTATATTTGATATATAGGCTATTGATGTGTACCTTACCAGTGTTTATAGTAGCCCCTGAGTATTTGATACTTGTTTGGTTGCTAAGATTAGTAACTCGAAACAGGAGTTACAGAATAATCATAGACTAGTCGAGAGTGAAGTGACGATGTATATTGGAAGTGGTTCCAAGATTGATATAATCATCATCGCACACTCCCTATACTTTCGGGATTAGTGTTGAACCTAAATAAATGTTATTTGGTGTTTGTGTTGAACATGAATATGATTTGATCATGTTTATTGCAATATGATTATTCATTTAAAGTCAGAGAATAATTGTTGTTCTGTTTATATGAATAACACCTTCAAAGGTAATACACCCAATGAAAATAGTTTGTTGGATATTGATCGTGGTAATACACATATTCATAATATTGATGCCAAAAGATGCAAAGTTGATAATGATAGTGCAACTTATTTGTGGCACCGCCTTTTGGGTCATATCAATGTAAAGCACATGAAGAAACTCCATAAATATGGACTTTTGTAATCACTTGATTATGAATCATTTGATGCTTGCGAACCGTGCCTTATGGCCAAGATGACTAAAACTCCATTCTCCAGAACAATGGAACAAGCTACTGACTTATTGGAAATAATATATACCGATGTATGCGATCCAATGAGTGTTGATGCTCGTGGCGAGTATCGTTATTTTCAGACCTTCACAGCTAATTTGAGCAGATATGGGTATATCTACTTAATGAAACACAAGTCTACAACATTTGAAAAGTTCGAAGAATTTCAGAGTGAAGTGGAGAATCATCGTAACAAGAAAATAAAGTTTCTACGATCATCATAGAGGAGAATATTTGAGTTAGGAGTTTGGCCTTCATATAAAACAATGTGGAATAGTTTCACAGCTCACGCCCCCCAGAACACCACAGCGTTATGGTGTGTCCGAACGTCGTAACCGTACTTTATGGGATATGGTGCGACCTTTGATGTCTCTTACCGGTTTACCACTATCATTTTGGGGTTATGCATTAGAGACAGTAGCATTCACTTTAAATAGGGCACCATCAAAATCCATTCAGACGATGCCTTATGAACTATGGTTTGGTAAGAAACCAAAGTTGTTGTTTCTTAAAGTTTGGGGCTGCGATGCTTATGTGAAAAAGCTTCAACCTGATAAGCTCGAACCCAAATCGGAGAAATGCGTCTTCATAGGATACCCAAAGGAAACTGTTGGGTACACCTTCTATCACAGATCCGAAGGCAAGGTATTCGTTGGTAAGAATGGATCCTTTCTACAGAAGGAGTTTCTCTCGAAAGAAGTGAGTGGGAGGAAAGTCGAACTTGATGAGGTAATTGTACCTTCTCACGAACTGGAAAGTAGTTCATCACAGAAATCAGTTCCAGTGATTCCTACACCAATGAGTGAGGAAGCTAATGAAGATGATCATGAAACTTCAGATCAAATTACTACAGAACCTCGTAGATCTTCCAGAGTACGGTCTGCACCAGAGTGGTACGGTAATCCTATTCTGGAAGTCATGTTACTAGACCATGATGAACCTACGAACTATGCGGAAGCGATGATGAGCCCAGATTCCACGAAATGGCTTGGGGCCACGAAATCTAAGATGGGATCCATGTATGAGAACAAAGTGTGGACTTTGGTGGACTTACCTGATGATCGGTAAGCCATACTAAATAAATGGATCTTCAAGAGGAAGACGGACACTGATAGTAGTGTTACTATCAACAAAGCTCGACTTGTCGCAAAAAGGTTTTTCGACAAGTTCAAGCTGTTGACTAAAATGAGATTTTCTCAATTGTAGCGATGCTTAAATCCGTCTGAATCATGTTAGTAGTTGCCATATTTTATGAAATCTGGCAAATGGATGTCAAAACTGCATTCCTTAAATGGATATTTCTTAAAGAAGAGTTGTATTTGATGCAACCAAAAGGTTTTGTCGATCCTAAAGGTACTAACAATGTGTGCAAGCTCTAGCGATCCATCTATGGACTGGTGCAAGCATCTCGGAGTTGGAATATACGCTTTGATGAGTTGATCAAAGCATATGGTTTTATACAGACTTTTGGAGAAGCATGTATTTACAAAAAAGTGAGTGGGATCTCTGTAGCATTTCTAATATTATATGTGGATGACATATTGTTGATTGGAAATGATACAGAATTTCTGGATAGCATAAAGGGATATTTGAAAGAAGTTTTTCAAAGAAAGACCTCGGTGAAGCTGCTTACATATTGAGCATCAAGATCTATAGAGATAGATCAAGACACTTGATAAGTTTTTTCAATGAGTACATACCTTGACAATATTTTGAAGTAGTTCAAAATGGAACAGTTAAAGAGGAGTTCTTACCTGTGTTGCTAGGTGTGAAGTTGAGTAAGACTCAAAACCCGACCATGGCAGAAAATAGAAAGAGAAAGAAAACTCATTCCCTATGCCTCGGCCATAGGTTCTATGAAGTATGTCATGCTATGTACCAGACCTATTGTATACCCAACCCGGAGTTTGGCAAGGGAGTACAATAGTGATCTAGGAGAAGATAACTGGACAGCGGTCAGAATTATCCTTAGTAGAATGAGGAAATATTTCTCGGTTATGGTGGTGACAAAGAGTTCATCGTAAAGAGTTGCATTAATGCAAGCTTTGACACCGATCTAGATGATTCTGAGTCTCGATCTAGATTCATATTGAAAGTGGGAGCAATTAGCTAGAGTAGCTCCGTGCAGAGCATTGTAGACATAGAATATTTGCAAAATACATATGGCTCTGAATGTGACAGACCCGTTAACTAAACTTCTCTCATAAGAAAAACATGATCACACCTTAGTACTCTTTGGGTGTTAATCACATAGCGATGCGAACTAGATTATTGACTCTAGTAAATCCTTTGGGAGTTGGTCACATGACGATGTGAGCTATGGGTGTTAATCACATACAGATGTGAATATTTGTGTTAAATCACATTGTGATGTGAAGTAGATTATTGACTCTAGTGCAAGTGGGAGAGTGAGGGAAATATGCCCTAGAGGCAATAATAAAGTTATTATTTATTTCCTTAATTCATGATAAATGTTTATTATTCGTTCAAGAATTGTATTAACCAGAAACTTAGTACATGTGTGAATACATAGACAAACAGAGTGTCACTAGTATTGAAGAAAATATTCCCTAGAGTCAATAATAAAGTTATTATTTATTTCCTTATTTCATGATAAATGTTTATTATTCATGCTAGAATTGTATTAACCGGAAACATAATACATGTGTGAATACATAGACAATATGGTGTCATTAGTATGCCTCTACTTGACTAGCTCGTTAATCAAAGATGGTTAAAGTTTCCTAACCATAGACATGAGTTGTCATTTGATAAAAGGGATCACATCATTAGGAGAATGATGTGATTGACTTGACCCATTCCGTTAGCTTAGCACTTGATCGTTTTAGTTTACTGCTATTGCTTTATTCATAATTTATACATGTTCCTATGGCTATGAGATTATGAAACTCCCGATTACCGGAGGAACACTTTGTGTGCTACCAAACATCACAACGTAACTGGGTGATTATAAAGGTGCTCTACAGGTGTCTCCGATGGTACTTGTTGAGTTGGCATAGATCGAGATTATAATTTATCACTCCGATTGTCGGAGAGGTATCTCTTGGCCCTCTCGGTAATGCACATCACTATAAGCCTTGCAAGCAATGTGACTAATGAGTTAGTTGCAGGATGATGCATTATGGAACGAGTAAAGAGACTTGCTGGTAATGAGATTGAGCCAGGTATTGAGATACCGACGATCGAATCTCGGGCAAGTAACATACCGATGACAAAGGGAACAACGTATATTGTTATGCGATTTGACCAATAAAGATCTTCGTAGAATATGTAGGAGCCAATATGAGCATCCAGGTTCCGCTATTGGTTATTGACCGGAGACATGTCTCGGTCATGTCTACATAGTTCTCGAAGGTAGTTTATGTGTTTATCGTTCGGTGACGATCGGTATTATGAGTTTATGTGTTTTGATGTACCGAAGGTAGTTCGGTGTCCCGGATATGATCACGGACATGAAGAAGAGTCTCGAAATGGTCAAGACATAAAGATCAATATATTGGATGACTATGTTTGGACTTCGGAAGTGTTCCGGGCAAGTTCGGGCATATACCGGAGTACCGGGGGGTTACCGGACCCCCCTGGGAAGTATAATGGGCCTTATGGGCCTTAGCGGACAAGAGGAGGAGCAGCCAAGGTAGGGCCGCGCGCCCCTCCCCCCTCTAGTCCTAATTGGACAAGGAGGGGGGCTCGGCCCCCCTTTCCTCCCCCTCTCTCCTCCTTCCCCCTTCTCCAACTCCTACTAGGAAAGGAGGAGTCCTACTCCCAGTGGGAGTAGGACTCCCCCTAGGCGCGCCCTCCTCCTGGCCGGCCGCCTCCCCCCTAGCTCCTTTATATACGGGGTAGGGGGGGCACCCCAAGACACACAAGTTGATCATTGATCTTTAGCCGTCTACGCTGCCCCCTCCACCATAATCCACCTTGGTCATAACATAGTGGTGCTTAGACGAAGCCCTGCATCGGTAGCTTCATCAACACCGTCATCACACTATCGTGCTAACGGAACTGTCCTTCGAAGCTCTACTGGACCATGAGTTCGTGGGACGTCGCCGAGCTAAACGTATGCAGATTGTGAAGGTGTCGTACGTTCGGTACTAGGATCAGTCGATCGTGAATACATACGACTACTTCAACCGCATTGTCATAATGCTTCCGCTTACAGTCTACGAGGGTACGTGGACGACACTCTCCCCTTTCGTTGCTATGCATCACCATGATCTTGCATGTGCGTAGGAAATTTTTTGAAATTACCGCGTTCCCCAACAGTGGCATCCGAGCCATGTTTATGCGTACACATTATATGCACGAGTAGAACACAAGTGAGTTGTGGGTGATACAAGTCATACTGCTTACCAGCATGTCGTACTTTGATTCGGCGTTATTGTTGGATGAAGCGGCCCGGACCAACAATACGCGTACGCTTACGCGAGACTGGTTCTACTTTAGTTGAATCAAGTGTGGCTACGACCGGTCCTTGTTGAAGGTTAAAACAACACTAACTTGACGAAATATCGTTGTGGTTTTGATGTGTAGGTAAGAACGGTTCTTGCTCATCCCGTAGCAGCCATGTAAAACTTGCAACAACAAAGTAGACGATGTCTAACTTGTTTTTGCAAGGCATGGTGTGATGTGATATGGTCATGACATGATGCTAAATTTTATTGTATGGGATGACAATGTTTTGTAACAGAGTTATCGGCAACTGGCAGGAGCCATATGGTTGTCGCTTTATTGTATGCAATGCAATCGCCCTGTAATTGCTTTACTTTATCACTATGCGGTAGCGATAGTCATAGAAGCAATAGTTGGTGATACGACAACGATGCTATGATGAAGATCATGGTGTCGCGCCGGTGACAATGGTGATCATGACGGTGCTTTGGAGATGGAGATCAAAGGCACAAGATGATGCTGGCCATATCATATCACTTATATTGATTGCATGTGATGTTTATCTTTTATGCATCTTATTTTGCTTTGTTTGACGGTAGCATTATAAGATGATCTCTCACTAAATTTCAAGGTATAAGTTTTCTACCTAAGTATGCACCGTTGCCAAAGTTCATCGTGTCGAGACACCACGTGATGATCGGATGTGATAAGCTCTACGTTCACATACAACGGGTGCAAGCCAGTTTTGCACACGCAGAAATACCCGGGTTAAACTTGACGAGCCTAGCATATGCAGATATGGCCTCAGAACACTGAGACCAAAAGGTCGAGCGTGAATCATATAGTAGATATGATCAACATAGTGATGTTCACCAATGAAAACTACTCCATTTCATGTGATGATCGGAACTGGTTTTGTTGCTTTGGATCAAGTGATCACTTAGATGATTGGAGGGATGTCTGTCTAAGTGGGAGTTCTTAAGTAATTTGATTAGTTGAACTTTAATTTATCATGAACTTAATACCTGATAGTATTTTGCTTGTCTATGTTGTTGTAGATACATGGCCCGTCCTATTGTTCCATTGAATTTTAATGTGTTCCTTGAGAAAGCTAAGTTGAAAGATGATGGTAGCAATTACACGGACTGGGTCCGTACAGAAGAATTACGTCCTGGAAGCACTGCTAGGTGCAAGACCCGCTGCAGGAGCAACACCGGATGTTGTGAATGTCTGGCAGAGCAAAGATGATGACTACTCGATAGTTCAGTGTGCCATGCTTTAAGGCTTAGAACCGGGACTTCAACGATGTTTTGAACGTCATGGAGCATATGAGATGTTCCAGGAGCTGAAGTTAATATTTCTACCAAATGCCCGGATTGAGAGATACAAAGTCTCCAATAAGTTCTATAGCTGCAAGATGGAGGAGAATAGTTCTGTCAGTGAACATATACTCAAAATGTCTGAGTATAATAATCACTTGATTCAACTGGGAGTTAATCTTTCTAATGATAGTGTCATTGACAGAATTCTCCAATCACTGCCACCAAGCTACAAGAGCTTCATGATGAATTATAACATGCAAGGGATGGAAAAGACTATTCCCAAGATCTTAGCGATGCTAAAGGCTGTGGAGGTAGAAATCAAGAAGGAGCATCAAGTGTTGATGGTCAACAAGACCACCTGTTTCAAGAAAAAGGGTAAAGGGAAGAAGAAGGGAAACTTCAAGAAGAACATCAAACAAGTTGTTGCTCAGGAGAAGAGACCCAAGTCTGTACCTAAGCCTGAGACGGAGTGCTTCTACTGCAAAGGGACTGGTCACTGGAAGCGGAACTGCCCCAAGTATTTGGCGGATAAGAAGGATGGCAAGGTGAACAAATGTATATGTGATATACATGTTATTGATGTGTACCTTACTAAAGCTCGCAGTAGCAGCTGTGTATTTGATACTGATTCTGTTGCTAACATTTGCAACTCGAAACATGGACTACGGATTAAGCGAAGATTGGCTAAGGACGAGGTGACGATGCGCGTGGGAAATGGTTCCAAAGTCGATGTGATTGCGGTCGGCACGCTACCTCTACATCTACCTTCGGGATCAGTTTTAGACCTGAATAATTGTTATTTGGTGCCAGCGTTAAGCATGAACAATATATCTGGATCTTGTTTGATGTGAGACGGTTATTCATTTAAATCTGAGAATAATGGTTGTTCTATTTATATGAGTAATATATTTTATGGTCATGCACCCTTGAAGAGTGGTCTATTTTTGTTGAATCTCAATTGTAGGGATACACATATTCATAATGTTGAAGCCAAAAATTGCAGAGTTAATAATGATAGTGCAACTTATTTGTGGCACTACCGTTTAGGTCATATTGGTGTAAAGCGCATGAAGAAACTCCATATTGATGGATGTTTGGAATCACTTGATTATGAATCACTTGGTACTTGCGAACTATGCCTCATGGGCAAGATGACTAAAATGCCGTTCTCGGAACAATGGAGCGAGCAATAGATTTGTTGGAAATCATACATACTGAAGTATGTTGTTCGATGAATATTGAGGCTCGCGGCGGGTATCGTTATTTTCTCACCTTCACAGATGATTCGAGCAGATATGGGTATATCTACTTAATGAAACATAAGTCTGAAACATTTGAAAAGTTCAAAGAATTTCGGAGTGAAGTTGAAAATCATCATAACAAGAAAATAAAGGTTCTACAATCTGATCGTGGAGTAGAATATTTGAGTTACGAGTTTGGTATTCATTTGAAACAATGTGGAATAGTTTCGCAACTCACGCCACCCGGAACACCACAACGTAATGGTGTGTCCGAACGTCGTAATCGTACTTTACTAGATATGGTGTGATCTATGATGTCTCTTACTGATTTACCACTATCATTTTGGGGTTATGCTTTAGAGACGGCTACATTCACGTTAAATAGGGCACCATCTAAATCCGTTGAGACGACGCCTTATGAACTGTGGTTTGGCAAGAAACCAAAGTTGTCGTTTCTTAAAGTTTGCGGCTGCGATGCTTATGTGAAAAAGCTTCAACCTGATAAGCTCGAACCCAAATCGGAGAAATGTGTCTTCATAGGATACCCAAAGGAGACAGTTGGGTACACCTTCTATCACAGATCCGAAGGCAAAACATTCATTGCTAAGAATGGATCCTTTCTAAAGGAGTTTATTTCGAAATAAGTGAGTGGGAGGAAAGTAGAACTTGATGAGGTAACTGTACATGCTCCCTTATTGGAAAGTAGTTCATCATAGAAACCGGTTCCTATGACAACTACACCAATTAGTGAGGAAGCTAATGATATTGATCAAGAAACTTTAGATCAAGTTGCTACCGAACCTCGTAGGTCAAACGGAATAAGATCCGCACCAGAGTGGTACGGTAATCCTATTTTGGAGGTCATGTTACTTGACCATGGTGAGCCTACGAACTATGAGGAAGCGATGATGAGCCCAGATTCCGCAAAATGGCTTGAGGCCATGAAATCTGAGATGGGATCCATGTATGAGAACAAAGTGTGGACTTTGGTTGACTTGCCCAATGATCGGCAAGCCATCGAGAATAAATGGATCTTCAAGAAAAAGACTGACGCTGACCGTAATGTTACTATCTACAAAGCTCGACTTGTTGCGAAATGTTTTTGACAAGTTCAAGGGGTTGACTACGATGAGACTTTCTCACCCGTAGTGATGCTTAAGTCAGTCTGAATCATGTTAGCAATTGCCGTATTTTATGATTATGAAATTTGGCAAATGGATGTCAAAACTGCATTGCTTAATAGATTTCTGGAAGAAGAGTTGTATATGATGCAACCAGAAGGTTTTGTCGATCTGAAAGGTGCTAACAAAGTGTGCAAGCTCCAGCGATCCATTTATGGACTGGTGCAAGCCTCTCGGAGTTGGAATAAACATTTTGATAGTGTGATCAAAGCATATGGTTTTATACAGACTTTTGGAGAAGCCTGTATTTACAAGAAAGTGAGTGGGAGCTTTGTAGCATTTCTAATACTATATGTAGATGACATATTGTTGATTGGAAATGATATAGAATTTCTGGATAGCATAAAAGTATACTTGAATAAGAGTTTTTCAATGAAAGACCTCGGTGAAGCTGCTTACATATTGGGCATCAAGATCTATAGAGATAGATCAAGACGCTTAATTGGACTTTCACAGAGCACATACCTTGATTAAGTTTTGAAAACATTCAAAATGGATCAAGCAAAGAAAGGGTTCTTGCCTGTGTTAGAAGGTGTGAAGTTGAGTCAGACTCAATGCCAGATCACTGCAGAAGATAGAGAGAAAATGAAAAATGTTCCCTATGCTTCACCCATAGGCTCTATCATGTATGCAATGATGTGTACCAGACCTGATTTGTGCCTTGCTATTAGATTAGCAGGGAGGTACCAAAGTAATCCAGGAGTGGATAACTGGATAACGGTCAAGAACATCCTAAAATACATTAAAAGGACTCAGGATATGTTTCCCGTTTACGGAGGTGTCGGCATTCTGGGAATGGGGGTCCCCAGACTTGCCTGCCTGCGGCCTGCGGCGTGGCTCAAGTTGTGGCCTAGTACGGCCCATCTTCATCTACTCAAGCTCAAGACCCTCGCGAGGGGCCAAGCCTCGCGGGGCGGATGATGGAAGGCTTCCTCAGGAGCGGCCTCACCAGGCAGGCTCGCGAGGAGGCAGAGAGATCAAGGCAGGGGTACCTCGCGACGTGCTCGTGATGCAAGCCATGACGATCGAGACCAGGCGGGCGCTGGCCTATGTAGTCTCCTTGTTTCCTCTTTGGTGCAAAGGGGGCAAGCACAGTTGCGGAGTACTAAGGCATCAAGCAAAGGTTGGAATTTCGGTGCAACGAGACCAAGACCCGCAGAGCGGCAGGACGAAGGTCACCATGGAACCCAAGACGGCGTCATCGCCAATGCCTTTGGCAGCCGAAGACCAACTTTAGTCAGGATAAGTTGTACTAGATGTTCCCCTTCAAATCCCGCCATTGTGGAATCCCTTCCCGCTCAATATTTGGGAAGAGGACAAGGCCTCTATGTATAGGGCTAGCCACCACAATAGGAAGGCATCTTGGATCGAATCCTTCCCAAGCAGAACACCACACCAGCACAAGAACACCCCTCGCGAGGCTATTCTTCCTGTGTACTGTTCATCATCAGCCCCTAAGCCAATCCACCACACCACACTGGAGTAGGTTATTACACCGCAATGGTGGCCCTAACCAGTATAAATCTTGCATCCCTTGTGTTGTTCATTGTGTAGCTTAGATTCTCAGCGAAGCGTTGGGACGTGGATCGGTAGGGGAAAGATCTTCACGCGCACCCCAGAGTTCGAACCTTAAGGGTTTTGCCGGAACCGGATATCCAACATTTGGCGCGCCAGGTAGGGGTGTGCCAGAATCTTTCTTCCGCTGCCCCGCGTTCGATCGTTCGTCGCATCCATGGCTGACGCTCGTCGAGCTCATGCCGAGCGTCGGGCTGCTCTCGCCGCCCACGTCGCCCAGATGGCTCCCATTGGTGGGCCTCCCCATCGTTCCTCATCGCCTGCCGCCCACGCTGCCACCGGCCCAGCGGGGAACGAGCAGCAGGCATCGTTGCTGCATCCCTCGGTGCAGCGGGAAGGCCGCACCGCCACCTCGTCGCTGACTCGAGCTGGTTCATCGTCGCATGCCCGTCACGCTCCCATGGACGCGCATGCCGCGTTGCTCCTAGCACATGAGCTCCTGCACTACCGTCCCGTCGATGACCTCTATGATGAGTGGCTCGCTTGCATTACCGAGCTCGTCGCCGCCGCAGGGGGCTCCCCTGCATCGTCCCTCTCGCTGCCTCGCCCTCCGTCCTGCGTGGATAATGCAGCCCTAGAGGTGCCTCCGTCGCCTCCTCCCCAACAAGGCGCCCTGGCTCCAAGGCGCGTGGCCCCTGGATGAGACCCACCGCGTCCGGCGCCCGCGCGGCAAGAAAGGAACTGCCAAGAAATCCGTCATCCCCAAGAAGGTGCTCGCGTGCTCCCTGCACCGGCGCGCCGTGACCGCATTCCCGCGCCAGCGCATCAAGACCCCGCGCTGCCCCTGGCGGCGGCGCGCGGGGACCCCCAGGAGTAGGCCCCGCATCGGCAAAGGGCTCCAGTTGCCACAGCAGGCTGCCACACCTTCACCACCGAGCTATGCAGCATCGCCTAGCCGGCCAAGTTCAAGCCAGATCTGCCTCCTCGCTACGACGGCATCACCGACCCCGCGGAGTTCCTGCAGCTCTACGAGCTGGGCATCGAAGCGGCTAACGGAGACGAAAAAGTCATGGAGAATTGGTTTCCCATGGTGCTCAAGGACGGTGCCCGCACCTGGCTCCTGAACCTGCCTCCCAGCACTATCTCCTCCTGGGACAAGATGCGCACCCGCTTCATCGCCAACTTCCAGGGCACTCGCGATCGTCCCCCAGTCATGAGTGACTTGTACCGCATCAAGCAGCAACCCGGAGAGACCCTGCAGAAGCACATCCAGCGCTTCAACAACGCTCGGCTCAAGATTCCCAAGCTAACTGAGGAGGCCATCATCTCAGCGTTCTCTGATGGCGTTCGTGACGTCAAGATGAAGGAAGAACTGGCGATCCACGAAGATCTGTGCATGTCACTGGAGTTGTTCAACCTGGCGACCAAGTGTGCAAGGGCTGAGGAGGGACGTCTCTCCCTTCTCGAGCTCCGATCCGCTGATCCTGAAGAGAAGAAAGCCAAGGCCGAAGACATGAAGCGCAAAGGAGCAGTTGTGCTCGCAGCAGAGCCAGACACGAAGCATGGCAGGGACCAGCCAGAGTTGTCCAAGGGCAGCCGATACTGCATGTACCACGACCTCCACACCCACAACACCAACGAATGCCAAGAGCTCAGGGCCGTGTGGGAAGGACGTATCGGCCGACGCCCCGAGCGCAGCGATCGGGGCTATGGCCGAGGAGGAGGAAGAGGTGGAGGACGATGGGACGACCGTGTCCCTCGTGAATGGTGGCGTGACCGGCCTCGCGAGGACCGCTGGCAAGACTAGCCTCGCGAGGGGGCTGGGAGGGATCAGCCTCGTGAGGATCGCCCACAAGGCAACACAGGCCTTCCTCCTCTGCCACGACCACCAAGAAGGAATGAGGACCATCATCAGGACTAGGAGGCTGGGGGCTTCCAGGAGCCGCATGCTATCGCTTGCATCTTGGGCGGTGGCCTCTCAGCACATCTTGAAGCAGTTTGCTCGCGAGGTGAATGCAGTCCTCCCCAAGCTCGAGGCCACGCGCCCTCTCAGGTGGCCCACGTGTGCCATCATGTTCAGCTCAGCGGATCAACTCAAGTGTGCAGCGATAGCCGATGTCCTCCCAATGCTCTGTTCCCCAGTTATCAGCAATGTGCAGGTCACAAGGACCCTCATCGATGGCGGCGCAGGACTCAACGTTCTTGTCCGTCGAGACGTTCAACCATCTCCAAGTGCCATATGATCAGCTTCAGCCAACCAGGCCTTTCTCAGGAGTCACTGATGGTTCCACCACCCCGATAGGATAGGTCCGCCTCCCTGTCACCTTTGGATAGCGCAAGAACTATCGTACCGAGCTCATCGACTTCGACGTTGCCCACATTCGCCTGCCGTACAATACCATCCTCGGGTATCTAGCCCTGGCCAAGTTCATGGCAGTAACTCACCATGGTTACAATGTCCTCAAGTTTCCGGGCAGCGGCGGAGTCATCACAGTCCCCTGTGAAGAGAAGGATGCAGTGTGCTCTCTCGAGCGTGCCTTCCAAACTGCACCAATCGAGGACCCAGATAGCAAGAGTGGGAACCTTCCCGAGGCAACTCCCAAGAAGAAGAAGACATCACCCAGCTCAAGGCCTTAGGAGGCAGGCACCTCCGGTGGCGCTGCGCCATGATCCGCGCCCTTCCAAGGGGCACCTCCCTCCGTCGCATAGGAAGGCACGCCTAGTGCCCTCCTCGGGCAAGGCTCGGGGGCTCTCTCCTGGAGGGCCACTGACATTGCCAAGATCACGACGGAGGCGCTCAGGCACCACTTGGAGGCGTGCTTCTCGGCACGTTTCGCTAAGGAAGGCATGAGGCAAGGAGAGCCCAACCCTCAGGAGTTCATCAACAAGGTCACTCAGGAGCTGCAGGAATCGAGAGTCATGCGCGGCAGCCGCCGCCTACCCGGCGTAGCTCCCCATCCAGGGGAGGATGGCGGGCTGTGCCTCTGCATCGACTACCCAGGGCTCAATCGAGTCGCGTCTCAGGGGCGTTTCTGGCCTTCGTGCGTGGGACGCTGCGAGGATCCACCTCACAGCTATGTTCGCATGCCTTTTAGCCTGCCGAACACGACTACTGCTCATCAGCGCCTAATGAGGAGAATTCTGGAGGCCCAGGTGGTGAGGCACCACGCGGTCCTGGGAGAGATGGAGATGGTCCTCGAGCGGCCGCCCGGACCCCCGGAGCCTCCAGAGGCTCAGGGCCCCGAGAGCTCGTGAGGATTGGCTTCTTCACCGCGCTTCATCAGCTACTCCAACACTTGCTCTGTAATGGTATCAGGTGACATCTTTCAAGTTCCATTTCAGCTGGGAGCGCCCCCAGGGCTGCATCATTCCCAGGCCGTGTGGGTCTGCCCTGCGGCATGTATCTCTTTTGCTTATGTCTTTAATTTACCTTGCTGGGGGCGCCCCTCGGGCTGCATCATCCCCAAGCCGCTCGGGCCTGACCCAGTGACATGTATGTTTCCAGCATGTATCTAAGTTGGTTTGCCTTGCATACTTGATCTGCCTATGATTATTGTTCGCTGCCTACCACATGCCTTTTCTCCCTCATGCAAATCACCTGCACGTTAAAAGGGGGGCGCCTGAGCATCGCAACTCAGGAGCTCTTACTGGCTCTCCAGCCCTCACCCCCTGGCCTTGTCCAGGGCATCGCGACCTGGCATACCAGCGGCAGCTGAGCTCGCTCGAGGCCGGGGCCTAAGGACTTAGAGCATGAAGGAGAGTGCGGGGGAGAGAGGGGAAGCTCACGAGGGCCTGACCCAGCAACTTCATAGCCGCCGACGCGTAGGTCCGGCACCTCGCTAAGGAACGGCTCCAAGCTCCCGAGATAAGTCACACTCCTGGAACAGCTAGTTAACGCAACACCAAACCTGCACTTAATGCGGCTCTGTGGCGGCGACGTTGCCTTCCTTTCTCGCCCAGCGGCAGTTGCTTGAGCGCTAAAGGGGACCTCCTGAGCATCGCGCCTTGGGGGCTCTTACTGGATCTTGGGCCGCTCACCTCCTGGCCTTGACCACGGCATCGCGATCTGGCATACCAGCGACGGCTGAAGCCTGCCTGGGGACCGGGACCTGTTAGCGTAGAGCACCAAGCCCTCGCGAGGTTTGAAAGGGGGAACCAAGCCGAGACAGGACAAGCATCTCGCACCACTCCGTGAAAAGGATTATATTAACAAAATACATTGCAGACGCTTTACATGCCCCCACGGGGTATTTCCTTGGTTCCATGCAGGGAACAAAAGGTGCAAATCCTAAGGAGCCCTAACTACAGGTGCCTCTGCAGCGACGCCATCATCAACAGTGGGCCATGAGAGGCCGGCGCCAGCCCCATCCAGATAAGCTACGCTGGCTGCCTAACATAGCAACCCTGCTCCGGGCGCGACGTGAGCTCGGTGGCTCATAGCTATCATCGCTCGTCTCTAGAGTCACGATAAGCTCGGGAGAGTCGCTGGACCCCCCGGCATCTCTGCTGCTACTAGAAGAGCTGCTGGAGAAGTGGGTGGCAGGCTTAGCCCTCGCCACTCCGGTGCCACGGTTGCCGTCCCTGGGGCAGCACTCCAGACGGCTTCCTTCCGCGTTGAAGATCTTGAAGAGCATCAAGGTGGCGCCATCGTATTCAAGATGAATCACGAGGGCGCCCCCTGTTCGGTAGACCCGAGCGATCTTGCCCCAGCCTCGGGTCATGTAGACTCTGCACGGAGCGACAACCTCAACCTTCGCTCCGGTCGCGAGGGTACCGCAGTCAGCATGCTGCAGCTAGAGCTCAAGAGGCCCCCTCGGCAGCATATCGAAGGCAAAAGAAGGAGGAAAGCAAATCCAAGAGCTTGGAGGCATGGCGGCGTGACGCATGAGCTCGCGAGAGGAGTCCACGGCATGGACTCCAGGGGCGATGACACGCATCGTCGTGATTCATCGGTGTCGCTGGTGGCGCGGGCGGCACTGCTCGGCATCTTATTCCCTAGGGCCGTCAGCCCGGGCGTGCAAGGGTAGCAGGAACCCAGGTGGAGGCCGCTCGTACCAAGGCCTCAATATCCACTGCCGAGCGACCTCGTCACGGTGGCCGGGGATTGGCCGCTTCTTCGGCGGGAGCGGAACGGGCCCCTCTTGGGGGGCTTTCCTTTCTCTTTGGCTGAGAACCGGCAGATCAACGCCATTGGCGTCAAGATGGAGGAGGAGCAAGGAAGAAGAAGCAGAGCAGGAAGAGATGGACTGCGAGGGCTCACGCCATTCCGTACTTATAGTCCAGAGGAGGCCAACCGTCGGCCTCCACGATCGCAGGTAATCATGACTCGTTTTTGCATGCAGGGACTTGTCAAGTCGGGCGGTTGCTGAGGCAGCATGGGGAAGCGGAGACACCCATGTCCAATCAACCGCCATGCGGCGCCCAAGGCCACAGGCTGTTGGGGCCCGCGGCGCTCCGCACTTGCCCCTTCACTTCTCTGCTAAGCCAAGTCCGAGCGTGCCTTGGGCCCGGGGGCTACTGTCGGCTTCTGGGAACAGGGGTCCCCAGACTTGCCTGCCTGCGGCCTGCGGCGTGGCTCAAGTGGTGGCCTAGTACAACCCATCTTCGTCTACTCAAGCTCAAGGCCCTCGCGAGGGGCCAAGCCTCGGGGGGCGGACGACGGAAGGCTTCCACAGGAGCGGCCTCACCAGACAGGCTCGCGAGGAGGCAGAGAGATCAAGGCAGGGGTACCTCGCGAGGTGCTCGTGACGCAAGCCATGACGATCGAGACCAAGCGAGTGCCAGGCGGGCGCCGGCCTGTGCAGTGTCCTTGTTTCCTCTTTGGTGCAAAGGGGGCAAGCACAGACGCGGAGTACCGAGGCATCAAGCAAAGTTTGCCATTTCGGTGCAATGAGACCAAGACCCGCAGAGCGGCAGGACAAAGGTCACCGTGGAGCCCAAGACGGCATCATCGCCAGTGCCTTTGGCAGCCGAAGACCAACTTTAGTCAGGATAACCTGTACTAGATGTTCCCCTTCAAATCTCGTCATTGTGGATTCCCTTCCCGCTCAATATTTGGGAAGAGGACCAAGGCCTCTATAATAGGGCTAGCCACCATGGTAGGGAGGCATCCTGGACCGAATCCTTCCCAAGCAGAACACCACACCACCACAAGAACACCCCACGCGAGGCTGTTCTTCCTCTGTACTGTTCATCATCAGCCCCTGAGGCAATCCACCACACCACACTAGAGTAGGGTATTACACCGCAATGATGGCCCGAACCAGTATAAATCTTGCGTCCCTTGTGTTGTTCATCGTGTCGCTCAGATTCTTAGCGAAGCATTGGGACGTGGATCGTTAGGGGAAAGATCTTCGCGCGCACCCCAGAGTTCGAACATTAAGGGTTTTGCCGGAACCAGATATCCTACAGGAGGTGACAAAGAGCTCGTCAGAAGTGGTTACGTCGATGCAAGCTTTGACACTGATCCAGGCGATTCTAAATAGCAAACCAGATACGTGTTTATATTGAACGGTGGAGTTATTAATTGGTGCGGTTCTAAACAAAGCGTCGTGGCGGGATCTACGTGTGAAGCGGAATACATAGCTGCTTCAGAAGCAGCAAATGAAGGAGTCTGGATGAAGGAGTTCATATCCGATCTAGGTGTCATACCTAGTGCATCAGGTCCAATGAAAATCTTTTGTGACAATACTGGTGCATCGGGTCCAAGCACAACAAGAGACGCTTCAATTCCATCTGTGACCAAGTCCAGGTGGGAGATATAGAGGTTAGCAATATACATACGGATCTGAATGTTGTAGACAAATTGACTAAGCCTCTCTCACGAGCAAAACATGATCAGCACCAAGACTCCATGAATGTTAAAATCATTACTGTGTAATCTAGATTATTGACTCTAGTGCAAGTGGGAGACTGAAGGAAATATGCCCTAGAGGCAATAATAAAGTTATTATTTATTTCCTTATTTCATGATAAATGTTTTTTATTCATGCTAGAATTGTCTTAACCGGAAACATAATACATGTGTGAATACATAGACAATATAGTGTCACTAGTATGCCTCTGCTTGACTAGATCATTAATCAAAGATGGTTAAGGTTTCCAAACCGTAGACAAGAGTTGTCATTTGATAAACGGGATCACATCATTAGGAGAATGATGTGATTGACTTGACCCATTCCGTTAGCTTCGCACTTGATCGTTTTAGTTTACTGCTATTGCTTTCTTCATAACTTATACATGTTCCTATGACTATGAGATTATGCAACTCCCGATTACCGGAGGAACACTTTGTGTGCTACCAGATGTCACAATGTAACTGGATGATTATAAAGGTGCTCTACAGGTGTCTCCGATGGTACTTGTTGAGTTGGCATAGATCGAGATTAGGATTTGGCACTCCGATTGCCGGAGAGGTATATCTGGGCCCTCTCGGTAATGCACATCACTATAAGCCTTGCAAGCAATGTGACTAATGAGTTAGTTGCGTGATGATGCATTCCAGAAAGAGTAAAGAGACTTGCCGGTAACGAGATTGAGCTAGGTATTGAGATACCGACGAACGAATCTCGGGCAAGTAACATACCGATGACAAAGGGAACAACGTATATTGTTATGCAGTTTGACCGATAAAGATCTTCGTAGAATATGTAGGAGCCAATATGAGCATCCACGTTCCGCTATTGCTTATTGGCCGGAGACGTGTCTCGGTCATGTCTACATAGTTCTCGAACCCATAGGGTCCGCACGCTTAATGTTCGGTGATGATCGGTATTATGAGTTTATGTGTTTTGATACCGAAGGTAGTTCGGAGTCCCGGATATGATCATGGTGTAAGTGCATCTAGTGCCCCTTAGTGATTTGGTGTATTGAAGACTTATAGGTTAAGGGACTGATGCGTTTGTGAGTGTACACAAGACTATAAGTCTATGAGGAGTTTGATAATTACAGAGAAAGTCGGCCCCTAAAAATGAAGTTCTTCAACTGAAGACTTTGGATTTCTGAAGACTTTCTGAAGACTTTCTGAAGACTTTGAAAGTGAAGAAATTGGTGTGACCTTGAAGACTTGGAATTCATTCGAGGAACATGAAGCTTGAAGACCTTGGTTTTCATAGTTTCATTTTGTCTTTCTTGAGTCATAGGAAACACTGTACTGTTAAAGGGGGTCGAGGAGATACTAAGGAAAAATTTCCATGTGATGCTCAACTCAAAATCCTACACCTACCAAACCCTTCGAGTGAAGCCATTGGAAATATCATATAGATTAGTTAATTTCTTCAGTAACAGAGACGAAGTTCTTCTGGTTGCTGAGGAATTTGTTTTGACTGAGGAGTTTGGAATTCGCTAGTGCAGATTGCCTACACAGTGAGGAACATGATAACCCTGAGGAATTTGAGTGTCAAAATTCCGACCGTTGTTGTGCTACGCGCCAACTGTCCCAAAATATCTACCCACCTAATGGTCATATCATTGAAGGGCATTTATGTCTTATCATATCGGGCTGCTCCCTAGGCTATAAATAGCCGCCCCCTACAACCACTAGTTGGTTGGCTGCTCCGAGAGAAACTGACACTTGTCATTTGAGAGCATCCCATCCTCCGAGGACTTTGAGTGAAAATCATCAAGTGAGGAAAACCCAAACCCAAACACCTTCAAACCCAAAGTGATTGAGCATCACTAAAGAGATTGATCCTGCGTGGATCTAATGCTTCTTTCCTTTGAAGATTGTGCTTCTTCCAGACGGTTAGGCATCAAGGTCTAGAGCATCCAAGAGGAATTGTGGATCACTGAGTGACCGAGTTTGTGAAGGTTTGGAAGTCACCTGAAGACTTACCATGAGTGATTGGGCGAGGTCTGTGTAACTTTAGCTCAAGGAGAATACGGTGTGGACTGTGTGTTCGGGACTGTGTGTCCTCAGGTTTAAATACCTAGCCGCTCCAACCAGATGTACAGCTGAGACAACAGTTGAAACTGGTCTACCAAATCATTGTCTTCACCGAGCTTACTGGTTCTATTTCCTCAACCCTTTCAATTCCTCATGTCACTTGTTGTGTGTTTGCTCATATCCATTTGAAGACTTTGACTGAAGAATTTCTCAATTTCCTCAGTTCAAATTCTTCAGTCTGTCCGTCTTCATCCTGTGTTATCCTGTGTTTACGCTTTCTGTACTCTCTGCTTGTCTTCATTTCATCATGATGACTATGCTTGTGTTCTGTTATGTTTACTTGTGAGTACTTATTCCACTGCAAGTAGTTCTTCGCTAAGGAATTTCCTCACCAGCAAATTCCTTAGTGAAGAATTCATAAAAATCGCCTATTCACCCCCCCTCTAGTCGATATAACGCACTTTCAATTGGTATCAGAGCAAGGTACTCCCTTGTTCTGTGTGATTTTGGTTTAACCGTGATGGGTGTCCTACCTTCGATGGAACGGACTACCCCTATTGGAAGAATAAGATCAAATGCATCTTGAGGCAATTGATAACGATCTCTGGTATGTTGTGGAACATGGTGTTCCCTCAGTCACACCTTCTCTGAACGCTACTGATGTGAAGAGATTCAAGCAACTCGATTCTCAAGCGAAGAACATCATATGTGGCCATCTGAGCAAAGAGCAGTATGGAAGAGTGAGTGCTTTGGAAACTGCTAAGCTTATCTGGGATAGGCTGTCCAATGTAAATGAAGGAGTCTCAACTCAACGTGACTCTCGTGTTGACGTTCTTCGCAATCTCTTCAACCGCTTCAAAAGACTCGACAATGAAAATGTTCAACAAACCTTCGATCGCCTCACTGACATCTCAAATGAGCTTCAAGCACTTAGTGCCATTGACATCACCGACCATGAGGTGGTGAAGAAATTGCTGAGATCGCTTGATTCTTCATTTGATACTCTGGCACTGATGATTCAAGAGCGTGTTGATTACAAGTCACTTGATCCCGCTGATATCCTCGAGAGGCTAAACACTCATGAGTTCCAGCTTGCTGAGAAGAGAGAGATCTATGGTTCGAGCAATGGCAAACCACGTGCTCTGAAAGCTAAGGCAGTCTCTGAGTCTGAAGATGAAGACTCTGGCAGCAGCCTTGGTGATCATGATGAACTGAGCTAGTAACTAGCACTGCTCGTGAAGAAATTTCAAAAGTTCTCAAGACGTGGTCGCTTTGGAAAATCCTCAAGGAGTAATGATTCCTCATCGAATGACTACAAGAAGAGGCTATGCCACAAATGCAAGAAACCTGGTCACTACATTCAAGATTGTCCTCAATGGGATAAGGAATCAAAGAAGAAGAAGTAGAAGAATGATAGTTCTGATGATGCCAAGAAGAAGAAGAAATCTTCAAAGTCTTCATCATCGAAATCCTCAAAATCTTCATCTCACAAGAAGAGCAGCTCCAATGTAACGCCCCGGATTCGATGCGCCAGGTGTCTTCTAGTTATTCGCCGTTGTTTCCATGTCATTTGCTTGCGTGTTGTACTTTGCCATGTCATCATGAGCATTGCATTGCATTGCAAACGTGTTCGTCTCATGCATCCGAGCATTTTCCCCATTGTCCGTTTTGCAATCTGGCACTCCTATGCCCTCCGGCGTTCCCCTTTTGTCTCCTGTTGCGAGCGGGTGTTAAACATTCTCGGAATGGACAGTGATTTGCCAAACGGCCTTGGTACACCACCTGTAGACTGCCTGTCAAGTTTCGTGCCATTTGGAGTCCGTTTGATACTCCAACGGTTAACCGGGGAACCGTAAAGGCCTCTTTTGTGTGCAGACCAACACCCCTCCAAAGTGGCCCTCTAACCCAGCAAAAAACCCTGCATGCTCTTGGTCGTTCGATCATTATCGTGTGGGTGAAAACCGCACTCAATTTGGAGTCTCCTAGCTCCCTCTACCTATAAATATGTGATCCCCTCCGAAAATCCCGCAGATGAAACCCTAGATTTCTTTCCCCGCCGCCGCCGGACCTCTCCGTCCCTCGCCGGACAAAAATCGCCGCCACCCGCACCAACGAGACACCGCCATGTGTCAGCGCCGCCGCCTCTCCACCGTGCCCCGCCGCCGGCCCGCCGGGCCCAGGCGCGGCCTGCCCAGGCCCGCGCGCCCCGAGCAGCGCCCCTCGCCCCCGCCGCCTCCCGCCGGCGACCTCGAGTCGCCGCCGGAATCCGTCACCGCTGGGCTCCGCCCCGTGCCCCGCCGAGCACGCCGCCGCCTCGCCTGCAGCGCCCGCCTCCCGCCGCCGCGCCCCACGCCGTCCTCCGCCCACCGCCAGGTCGCCGCCCCGCCCGGAGCTCGCCGGCCTTCGCCTCCGGCCACCTCCCTCCTCTCCGGCGAGGACTCCGGAGAGTCCGCGCCCCGTCTCGGGAACCGCTCCGGCCGATCCAGATCTGATATCCGAAGAGGTCGACTTTCTTCCCCCCCCCCCACCCGATTTTCCCAAGTCCCCTAATTCCTGCGTTATGTTGCCATGTTCATCGCATCATATCTCCTAGCATGCTTCTCCGTTTCGCGTGCATGATATATCTAAATCTTCATCATGAGATGCTCTTTATTTTGTTCCATTGTGCCATCTTTGTTTGAGGTCATCTTGATGCCCAAATCTCTGTTGCAACAGTGCTATATAATGTTGTCTGCTGTCTGTTAACAGAACATGCTCATTTGTCATTTTTGCCATGCTTAATGTGTGCCTCCTATGAGCATGAGCTCTACATGTGTTTTATACTACATCATGCCATCTTTACAGTGGTGTCGTCTATGTATTTTTGTGAGTCTTGTAATGAGTGAATTGAGCTCGTGAAGTATGGTACTTGCTGTTACTATTTTGCTTGGCTGAATCTGTTATTTCGTGATGCTATTTAAACCTGCTGCAACAAGTCATTCCATGTATAATCTGGAGATGTTCACTAAGGATGTTTTGTTATACATGTCATGCTCTATCCATACATGCCCCTGGTTGCATTTATAGCCTGATGTATCTTGTTGTTATCATGCTCCAAAATTGCTAAATAATGTTGCTGTCAGCCTATTAACTTTAAGTTCAGTTTTGCCATGAGCTTTGCTAGTGATCCATGCACCCTATGAACTTGTTCTGGCCATTCTTAGCTTCATACACATGTCTTCTTACTGTTGGTTGCCTTGTCATGCCATGTATTGCTCTGTGGTGAGTGGTACAAGCTCACCAACATGCCTACTTATCGTTGTTCCTGCCATGTTTGAATCTGTTATCATTTGCCATGTTTACATGAGTGCCATCATATCTTCTGATCCTTTTTGGCTGATGGTCAGTAAAGGACTTTTGTTCTATGCATTTAGTAGTATCATTACATGCCTTAAGTTGCTATGATAAGTTCCTGTAGAATGTTGCTTGATAGCTCTAAACATTGCAACCTGATGTTATTGTCTGCCAAGTCTGAAACTGTTATTATTTGCAATCTTGCCATGTGTTTTTGAGCATGTTCTAGTGATTTCTGGAGATAGCTCAGTGTTCATGTTTTGTTATACTTTACATGTACATCATGTACATGCCTTTTATTTTCATGTTGAGGTGCTGTAGCATACTGTTTTGTTGCTTGCTAGATGCCTAGTTGTTGTTTTGGACAACTTGTCCTTTAAACTTGTTTCATGTGTATGTGTTGAACCGTTGCTCCGTTTTGAGTGTGTTCTATATGAAACTTGCTTAGTTTTGCATGTAGTTTCATATTATCATGTTGCATCCTTGTTTTGAGAGAGTTTGCTTGATGTTTGTATGCACTTAGAATCAATGCCATGTTTGACTTGTTTTGCTCATATCTTCTAGGCCGTAGCTCCGAATTAAATGAACTTTATATGTAACTTGACTAGAATCTCGTGTAGATCATCTTGGTGCATCTTAAACTTGCTGTTTAAGAACTTCAACTTCATGTTTGTTAAGATCTGGACCAATTTCTAAAATTGCATATGAGGACTTGCCGGATTAGTTCTATGTTGTTTCCGGCCTCATTTAAACTTGCTTTGATGTGTTGCTCTTGTTTGCATCATCTCTTGCCATGAGTAGCTCCATGTAGCTTTGTCATGCATCATGCTTGTTGTGCATCATGTCTTGTCTATGTGTGTGGTGTTTACCATGTTGTGTGCTTCTTCTCTATAGTTCCCGTTTCGTTGCAATCGTGAGGATTCGTTCGTCTACGCTTGGTTCGTCTTTGTGGCTTCATCTTCTTCATGGACTTGTTCTTCTTCCTAGCGGGATTTCAGGCAAGATGACCGTCACCTTGGATCTCATTACTATCATTGTTATGCTAGTTGCTTCGTTCTATCGCTTTGATGTGCTTCATATCACTTGTTTTTCAAGCCTTCCCAAATTGCCATGTCAGCCTCTAACCTTTTTCACCCTTCCTAGCAAACCGTTACTTGGCTATGTTACCGCTTTGCTCAGCCCCTCTTATAGCGTTGCTAGTTGCAGGTGAAGTTGAAGATTGCTCCATGGTGACAGGATTATGGTTGGGATATCACAATATCTCTGCTTATCACACCGACATTGGTGCTTTCATTGAGAGTTCCGCTGCATCATCACCAAAAGGTTTGATGTCTCCGTCAATCATCTACAATGATGCAGCCCAGGGGGAGGTTTTCCTCCTCGGACAGATCTTCGTATTCGGCGGCTTCGCTGCGGGCCAACTCACTTGTCCATCTAGAGCAGATCGACAGCTACGCCCCTGGCCATCATGTCAGGTTTGGAAGCTTGAATTACGTTGCCGATATCCGCGGAGACTTGATCTTCGACGGATTCGAGCCCATGACATCCGCTCCCTGCCACCATGATGAACATGACATAAGTCTGTCATCGGACCGTGCCTAGGAGATAGCGCCTGTAACTGCTCTGTCCCTAGATCTGGAGCAGATTGCATCGTCCGAGGACGGGAAGCTCAACCCCGCCATGGAAGCCGCATACTCAGCGGCGTTAGAGCCGCACACAGATCCAACCTCGAGCGGGGCCTGTGTTACCGGAACCTCGAATTAGTCTCCGGCCATAGATTTCGAACCACGGGCATCCGTGCCCATTGAACCTGATCAGGCATCGATCGTCGAATTTAGCTCCGCGACATCTTTCGGCAGTCACCTTTAAGTGATGCGCTAAACTCATTAAAACCCCTCCCTTATCAGGAGACTTCCAGCCGAACTATATCCCGCTTGGATTGGAAGCTGATCACGGAGAATTCCGGTTCCCACCCACCACCCACTTCATAGCCACTATTGAAGACTTAACCAACATGCTCGATTACCACTCTGAAGACATCGACGGTATGGACGACGATGAGGAGAGGAGCAGGCAAAAAAACCACCGCTTATAGGGCGCCGGACAGCCACCTCCTCGTATGACGTATACATGTTGGATACACCAAAAGAGAACAACGGCGACAATGAAAAGGATCCAGTCGAGGATAATACTCCTGAGATACAGCCAAAGCACCGACGTTAGCGGCGCCGCTCTAAACCATGTCATGGAAAAAACAACAATACCGGCACAGGAGAAAATAATACTCCGGATGATGCCAAAGACAACGAAGACCCCGTTGAGCCAACCTCCGAATAGGATGAACGGGAAAAAGAGTGAGTTAGCCCTGATAAACAGGCCATGAATGAAGACTTGGAGGACAGTGACTACCTTCCGCTCTCCAAGGACAAAGTGAGCCTCTACAACGAGGATTTTATCATGCCTGAGGAACCTCTCAAGCAGGAGCACTTTAAGCGCTAGATAATAGCCACTTCAAGGAGCCTAAAAAAGAAGCAGCAGCAGCTTCAAGACGATCAAGATCTGCTCAACGATAGAGGGGCTAATGTCCTAGCAGCCGAAGAATACGGCCTCAAGCGCCTAACCAAAAGTTACCCGAAGCACAAATTGTTACCCCAATTCAATGACGAGGATCTGGAGCCCGTCATACCAGCACATAATGTGGCTGACCGACCACCACGTGGCCAGGACAAAGCGGCAACTCAAGCCGAATACAAGCCCGTACCACCTCGCGGTAAGGGCAGAGACATAACAGCTTGGGATCATACATATGACCTGCGGTAGGACCTAGACAACAGAGCAGGTCAGACCAGATCGATCTACAGATCACAGGGACGTGCTCGGACGCGCAACGACGGCCATCTAGCCGAACGTGACAAACACAATCCCGCCCGGGCCGAGCACCGCAGACGAACTCCATCCGAGCTACGTCGCGACGTGGCCCGACATAGAGGCGCCGCACACCCCCTTTGCTTCATTGATGAAGTAATGGAACACGAATTCCAGGAAGGGTTTAAACTCATGAATATCGAATCATACGATGGAACCAGTATGGATTGAAGATTTCCTCCTCCATATCCACTTGGCCCGTGGTGATGACATCCATGCCATCAAATACCTCCCACTAAAACTAAAGGGGCCAGCGCAGCACTGGCTGAACAGCCTCCTTAAAAACGCCATCAGCAGCTGGGAAGAATTGGAACACGCCTTCCGCAATAACTTCCACAGTACATATATTCGGCCTTCGGGCGCCGATGACCTAAGTCACATCATCCAGCGGCCCGGGGAGTCCGCCAGGAAGCTTCGGACTAGGTTCTTAGTCAAAAAGAACCAAATTGTCGATTGTCCGATGCCGAAGCCCTCGCGGCCTTCAAGCATAGCGTCCGAAATGAGTGGCTCGCCCGCCACCTCGGTCAAGAAAAACCAAGATCCATGGCTGCCCTTACCACTCTGATGACTCGTTTTTGCGTGGTAGAAGATAGTTGGCTCGCTCGTAGAAGCAACTGCACCATTGATCCGGGTACTTCTGAAATTCAAGATGGCAACGGCAAGCCACGACACAATAAACACAAGCATCGCAATAACAATGAAGGAACGTAGGACATGGCAGTCAATGCCAGATTCACTGGTTCCAAAACCGGTCAACGGAAAAAGGCATTCAAGGAAAACAAAGATGGACCATCCAATTTAGACAAGATACTGGATTGGCCCTGCCAGATTCATGGCACACCCGTTAAACCAGCCAATCACACCAACATGAGCTGTTGGGTTTTTAAACAAGTCGGCAAGCTTAACGGCGAACACAAGGCGAAGGGGCAGCCAAGTGATAGTGATGATGAAGAGACTCGCTAGCCGAACACCGAGGGTCAGAAGCAATCCCCCCCGAAGTAAAGACAGTGAACATGGTATACGTGACGCACACCCCTACAGGGGACTGCAAGCACGCACAACGGGACACCGGCGTCATAGAGCCAGCCGTCCCAAAATTAAGCCAGTGGGCGGCCTGCCCGATCACTTTTGATCGCAAGGAACACCCAGCCAGTATCCTTCACGAAGGTCTAGCGGCTCTCATCCTCGATCCAATTATCGATGGGTTCCATCTCACGGAAGTCCTTATGGATAGCGGTAGTAGCCTTAATCTACTCTACCAAGACACTGTCCGCAAAATGGGCATTGATCATTCAAGAATCAGGCCCGCCACAACTATCTTTAAGGGAACAATATCCAGCGTAGAAGCTCACTGCACAGGCTCGATTACATTGGTAGTCGTTTTCGGCTCGCGGAACAACTTTCGAAGCGAAGGCTTGACCTTCGATATTGTCCCTCTCCGCAGTAGCTACCATGCACTACTCGGGCGCATCGCTTTTGCTCGCTTCAATGTGGTCCCACATTACACATATCTCCAACTTAAGATGCCCGGTCCGCGCGGTACCATTACTATAAACGGAAATACAGAATGCTCCCTCTGTAAAGAGGAGCATACTACGGCTACTACGGCCGAAGAATAAAGCGGACTTATCAAGCCGCACATTTTGTCGGCCTTCAAGCCGCCGGTCTTCATTAGACAGGACCAATCAATCCAGAGTTGGATTAGCTGTTCGGCCTCCGTCGTCCGCCCCATATAGCCGCGAAGTCTATCCCGCGCACATAATTATACAATTAAAATACCCTGGTCACCGGCGGAGGCACTATGCGGACAGACCTATAACACTATCCGCACTCTCATATTTTTTTTCTTTTTCTAACCATTTTTTATCTTTTACCACAGGTGACTACATTTGCTGAGAAGTCCTTTAACCAAGGCAAGGCAGCGCAGACATGTGACAGGAGGTCCAAATGTTTTTTGTACACCACACTCTGTATTTCAAACCTGTAAACTGCCCTTTTTCTCAGCTTTCCACCTTGGCGTATATTGCCAGGGGCTCGATATGGCAACATATGGGTTGCTGACAAGTCCGAACAACTTTATAACACACTTCGGCGTCACGAGTTTGGCCTTATATGCATCAGTTCCGAATCATGTCTTTCGTCAATAGTTGGGTTACCCGGCTCCTGTGCTTACTACCTTAAGTTCCGCTCTATCGGCTAGGGTAGTAAAGGGAGAACTACTGCGATTGTGTCCGGGTTTGTCCGGATGAGCACCTCAGTAGAGAAAGCCGAAAACTGACTGTCCTGATGCGGCGAGAGCTGGTCAACCACTCGATGACTCACCGAGATGTTCGCGATTCCTTCCATATTACACGAAGGACCGTTCTTCTAGTCACGTATGTAAACACACCGTATTCGGATAACCGCGTACATACTAGGGGCTATATCATAGACCCACCATCAAACCTATGGCTAAGTGAAAGTGTTAAAGCCCTATAGTCCGATTGCCTGGTTCACCGCATTGAAACTTCTTAATGGACCAAGAAGTTGGGTCAAGAGTGATCAATTGCTTTTTCGAACACCCCCACGTTGTATGCGAGGGGGCTGAAGCCGACGACTGGTAAACTTTCAGATTATACAATAAAAGGCCACACAGGAGGCAACAAAAACTTTTCAGGAAAAAAGTATAAAAAACATAGCCCTAATATATCATAATATTGTTTTTACAATTTCAGTACACTTCACTCGAACATAATATCTTTCGAGCACTGACCCGCTATCAAGCGGGCACCCCCTAGGACATCCTCGAAGTAATGCTCTGGTGCGTGAGGGTCCTTGCCCTTGGGTGGACTTTTTGCTGCAATATCGGTGGCCTTCATATTCGCCCAAAACATCTGGACGCAGGCAAGGGCCATCCGTGCACCTTCTATGCACGTTGACCGCTTAACAGCGTCGATACGCGGCACCGCATCAACAAGTCACTACACCAAACCGAAATAACTATTTGGAATTGGCTCAGTCGGTCACAGCCGGACCATGACGTCCTTCTTGGCATATCCGAGTATCTTGTGGAGCTCGGCCCACTGGGCCATCTGTTTGTTCAGCACCAGCGGACACTTTGGCATGCTGAATTGCGACCAGAAAAGCTTTTTCGTCGCATGTCCCTCTTGCACTTGGAAAAACTACGTCGCATCGGAGACACTCTTCGGCAAGTCCAAAAATGCGTCTGGAGAACTCCACATTTTATTAAGCGGGGCATACTTCGGATCGCCAAATTTAGTTTGTAATAAGAAGGGCTTATTAGCCGCGATCTCCCCAACTTGTTGGATCTCCTCCCGAGCCGCTCTAGACTCTGACCGTGCTTCCCTTGCCTCTTGTAAGGCCTTGTCAAGATCGGCCACTCTGGTTTTGTTATCTTTCTCGAGAAATTGGCATCGGCTAGTGGCATCCTTTAGCTCAAGCGCCATAGTAGATATTCTATCCTCGCACTGGCGCTGAGCAGCCTGTTCAGCCTTTAATTTCGTAGGAGCCTTTTCCGCAGCTGTCGTGGTGGGCGCACGGCAGATGCCAAGGGATGGCTAAAGAGAGGAGGAGGCTCGAGGGCGCTAGTGGGCTCCAGAGGCGAGGTCGATATGCGCGGGCGCGGGACGCCGGACATACCCAGGTTCGGGGCTCTCCGGAGAGATAACACCCCTAGTCCTGCCGAGTTTAGTTGGATGATCGATAGTACAATGTTGCTCCAAGAGCTGTATGGAGGAGGAAGGAAGCTGGCCAAGGCTCGGGTTGTTCCTACTCCCCGGTGTCGCTGTTGGGTGGCTAGTCCTATGCTTGCCTGTGTTTCTCTTATAGGTGCCTGGTATTGCTTTTCCTCTCTATCTCATATGCATTCCTGTAGGCGTGGGCTCCTGGGGGGCTTTATAGATCAACCGACCCAGGGTTACAATGGTAATATGCCGAGTCGGTGGGTCCGTATTGTCGGTGTCTGGGGTACCGGGCTGGGTCCCGCTTGTGGGCTTGTGGTTCGCCGGGTTCCCCTAGGTGCGGGCCCCGCATGCCTAGGGGGACTATACGCCGTCTTGTCGATCATCAGGGCGTGGCCGAGTCGAGTCGTGTACAGTGCTCTCCGTCAGGCTTCCGCTTGTTGTCGTCAGCGGCGAGGGCGGGAGCACTGTTGCCACGCCAGCCCCGGTCAACGGGTAGGTAAGGGGCACTGTTTCCATGCTCCGGCTGACCATAGGCATGGACGGGAACACTGTTGTCTTGGTCATCGGTGGTTGAGGTCTCGTCCCATTGTACGACCTGGATGGGACGGAGCTGACCCGTGGATGGGTTGCCGTGGACGCCATAGGTGGGTTGGCTTGTTGGGAAAGCCATGGCGGCGCCGGGTCGACATATCTTGCTGAGTCGAGGGGCTTGGCCGGGTTGAGTTGTCTTGTGCCAGCTGCTGTGGCCGGGTCGATGTACCTCGCCGAGTCGAGGGGTTTGGCCGAGTTGCGGGCCTTGCCGGGTCGAGCGACATGGCCAGGCACATGCCGGTTTGCGGGGGGGTGCGGGCCCTGCTGTTTTTGAAGAGGATCCAGGTTCCGTTGCCTACCCGGGGTTCATCCCCCCAATAGTAGTCCCCGAAGCTGTGAAGGTCCGCCGTCTTCGGATGAGTGGGCCTTCGCAGTTTCCCCCTTGAGCAAGGCGGAATCTGCGAATGCCGGGTCCGGCAACACCCACTGTGTGCCGGTTTTCTCAGAAACCGGATCGCAGCATCCCGGTCGTGGCGGGAACCGAGGAGCTCATCGAATCTTGAGGCGATCCCTCGGGCTTCGTGCAGGCGCCACGTGGTGCCCGGAAGTCGGAGGGGCCTGACAAGCCACGCGTGTGACGGGACTGGGTGACTGGCCGGGGCCCACCGCCGCGCTCCCTTAGGCCACGCGTGCGGATTTATTGCGGCGTCTAGCAGCCGGTTGCACTTCCCCGAGCAGTTAGTGCGCATGTACGTGCGCACTGAATGCGGGGTAGTGGAACGGCCGTGTGTAGACGATCTCACTCCCCCATGTTTGAACCGGGGGTTATAAATTGAGGGGGCAAGGGGGCGGTGGACATTATTCTCGCTCACGCCCTCCTGTCCCCCTACAGCTGCTCTACTCCTTGCTATTGACGCAGAGCTGCGCCCGCGGCCCTGAGCAGGGATCTCTCCATCATCCATCTTCTCTCTTTCTCTTCCGATGATGTCACTGCCGTCGGGGTCCTGGATGGGCTCTACCGTCACCACCGATGATATCACCTATCTTTGGTCTTCGCGGCGCCTGCCACGGGAGACTGACGTTGGTGTCCGCCTGCCGCGCGGCGAGCAGAGGCCCCGACCCGAGGGGCAGGAGCGCATCATCTTCCTCACACATTTCGAGCGTGGCTTCGGGCTGCCGGCAAGCACCTTCTTTCGTGCGTTCTTGGAGTTCTTTGGGCTCCAACCGCACCATCTTGGTGCCAACGCCATTGCCCAACTCTACGGCTTCGTGACCCTGTGCGAGGGGTACCTGGGGATCGAGCCGACGATCGACCTCTGGGCGCGCTTCTTCTCCTTGAAGCAGCAGGGCTCGTCGGCCGGGGAGTTCGCCGACTGCGGCAGGGCCGTCATCTCGAAGCGGTCGGGGGCGGACTTCACCAAAATCCCGCTCGAGGATTCTGCCAAGAAGTGGCAGAACTCCTTCTTCTACGTCCGTAACCACGGTGTGGAGCACATTAATCTTCCCCCCTTCGTCGTCGCGCCGCCGCGGGCGAAAACGAACTGGGGCTACTCGCACCGGCGCCCGGCGCAGGAAATCGTCAATCTCTGCGAGCGGGTCACAGTGATGAGGACGCAGGAGGGGCTCACTGGCACCGACCTCCTTGCCGCGTTCATCACCCGTCGGGCTCTTCCCGTTCAGAGGCACTCCTGCCTCATCGGCGAGATGATCGGGCTCCAGGACCCCAACTGGATTGGGTCGATGCGGCTGCCTGAAGAGCAGGTCGCGCGGGGCGTGAATGATATCTCCAAGGCCAACCTTGGGGAGGACTGGCAATTCGGCAATGCGCCGTACAGCCAGAAGAATCCGGCGCCGCAGGTGAGCGTCTAGTCTTGTTATTTCGCCGCCGCGCATCTTCTTATTTGACCCGACGCGTCGCGAGAGATACTTCTGAACGTGAGCTGGCTTCCTTACGCTCGGGTTCCGTCGCAGGTGGTGCCGGTGGCACCAGAGGAGACCGCGGCTCATGGTGGCGAGGAGGTGGTCGAGTCCAACACCGGCGCTGGGCGTCGCACGGGTAAGTTTCGAATCTTTCCTTCTTCATTGGTCTTGAATTGTTTGATCGTGTCGCGGCACGGGCGATGCTGACACCGGTTATTGGTGTAGCGGCCTTGGGCGGGGGAGATGGCGAGGCGGGCAGATCCGGGTCCTTGCATGGGGCAGCGCCGAGCCGCCCTCATGGGAAGGACAGCGTCGCGCCGCGACGCCAGGCCCCGAAGCGCACGGCGGACCCGGCCGAGCCTAGGATGCCGGCGAAGAAGAAGCACGGGAAGCTGACCCCAGTTCCGGTCTTGACGGGGTAAGCCTTGTTTCCTGCTTGCGCCCGGATTTCTTGAGCTAGTCTCGCGTTTTATTTTCTTATTCTGCCTTCTTCTTCAGGTCACCAATCGCGCTGGCAAGGGCGGCGGCGGAGGCCGCGGCCACCGAGGGGGGCGCATTCCGCAGGAGCCGATCCGACCTCGCCGGCCTGGCCGTGGAGGAGGGACGGGGCGACTCGGACCTCGGCCTGGACCCGGATGATGCCGAGGCCTTGGCCTGGTGGGACAGGAACTGGGCCGAGGCAGAGCTGGAGGCGGCGTCGGTCCAGGCTTGGACCGACGTGGCGGCAGAATGGGCCAAGGGCGGCCACGACGCAGGCCTTGGCCCGGGAAGTACTACGACGTAGGCTGCTGAAGGGCGGCCACGACGTGCTAATGGAGCGAGTGGCAGAGCTCCTAGGCTCCGCTGCCTTGGGAGCTCATCCCTTCTGCATCCAGCTGCCACCCCAGATCCAGGGCAGGCCGTATGGAGGCCCTGTACGCGCCCATGCAACCCCGAGCGGGTTCCAAGGCCTCCCCAGCGCTAAGCTGACGTCAATGCCGGGCGACCAGCAGTGCCGGCTCCACCTCCGGCCTGCGACGGAGCATTCGCTACAGCCCATGGCCCCAGTGGGCCGCCATGCTACCACCCCCAAGGCAGCACTTCAAGCAAGACTGCATGGTGCATGGGGCACTAGAACGAGGCGTTCAGGGCGGTGGCCCAGCAGCTTATGTACCCCACATGGTGGATCAAGGGCGCGCGCTAGAAGAGGACCATAGCTTGTTCCTTGGGCCAACCTGGGGCAAAGAGGCGCCGGAGGCTGGGCTCTTTCAGGAACCCCAGGGGAGCATCGACGACCACGCTGGCGGCAGCAACTATCGGGTACCGCTAATTCCTCAAGGGCAGGCTTATGCTAACCATGGGTCGCAGGAGGTACAGGTCGCCACAGTAGATGGTTGTCCCAATGCTGCAGCCTCCTATCCCTCAGGAGGAGGGCACCGGGGGCTGCAGGAGAGGGGCCAAGATCCGGGCTCGCCCCCACGGCGCTCAGAGCAAGGCGTTCTCACAAGGTAGGCCCTCTGCCGTGGAGGTGCCTCAGGGCCTGCCCGCGGTAGAGGACCCATGGTCGTCGGGGGAACCGCTGGCGACCGCTCTATCCCATCAGCGGCATACTTGGTCTCCGGTCGTCGGTGGCAATAGAGTGTGGCGCAAGGCGGGGCCCTCGTCTGGCGATATGAAGCATGGCCGGTACCTGTGAAGAAGGCCCAGTGCCTGTGAAGCTCGCCGCCCGTGACACTCTCACGTAATAATGAGTTAGGGGCTGTACATGCCACGGAGTCTCTGGAGAGCCACCCTCGGGCCTCAGGGGCTCCTGCCCATGCCCAGTGGTAGCACTTAGCTCTGCGCTGGTGAGAAGACGTCGAAGACTAGACTAGGTGTCGGACGCGGCTTCTTTTTGCCTTTTGCCTTGTTTTCTCCGTTGTCAAGTTGCTTCCATTTGAATTTAAGTTGGTTTTGAGCTTGAGACTTGCGTGTGTTCGGGGAAGGGGTGTTTAGTCTCGTTCGAGCAATCTTTCGCGTTCTGGTTTCGGCCTTGCGCCCAAAGTTAGCGTCAACTGCCTCCCATTGCGAGCCCCTCGCGAGCCGGGCTGGGCCAAGCACGTCTATAATCCGGACCGCTGTCTCCACGCCCTCTCACGAGGTTCTCATCGCAGGATCAATGGGTTCACCCAAAAGACACTCAAGGCACTGCGGCCCCTGCAGGCTCACTCGGGACCCGCCCGAGTCAAAGGTACATCGGTCAGCTAACCCATCGCGGGGCCGTTAGCTCAACTTAAGCATACATACGGAGTTATGTCTACAAGTATACTAACTGCAAACCTTTACATGAGGGGCTCCCCCTCCCAAAATGCTCTTACGATCTTCAGGGCCAAGCCCGAACTCTCTCTGCGTAGGGTAAACAGCGGAGGTGGCACGCGATCAATCGGACAAATCTTCCAATGCATTTTCAGGAACGTCTCCGGAGGCATCACTAGCGTCACTGGCCTCACCATCGCCCGCGCCATCACCGTCATCAATGTCATGCTCGTTCACAACACCGCCCTCATCCGTAACCATGACCACGCCGTCGTGATCAGTGGCGAAGGCCCTGACAAGGGCGTCCACGTTGTCCTCCACCCACTGTGCCAGATCGCCCCGGATGGCTACGGGCACTGGGGTGATGGCGGCATCAAAGTCGAAATGGGGGTCCCTATCTTGAAGATAACTGAAGACGCGGGAGAAAGCACGTCCAAGCAGGGCTCGGCTCCTCTCCTCAACAAGCCTATTGGCCCTGTCAGAGCGGGTCTCCAGCTACGTCACCATGTCTGTGAAGAACCGCAGGTTGCCAGCGTAGTTGATTACGCGCGGCTCCGTAACGGCCACCTCGCAGATGTTGCCCAGGGCCGCGTTGGCCCTCACTGTGAGTGTTCGGAGCATGAGGTCGTCCACGTGCTCTAGGGTCTGCCACTGACGGATCTCGTCCTCACTCCGTCGTGCAACGGCCTCGGCTTCATCAACCCTCTGTCGGAGAAGAAGCAGCTGGGCGCGGGAAGAAGCCGGCTCCGCTTGCACCGCGCCAAGGGCGGCCCCGGAGGCATCCGAGTGTCGTGTCACTTTAGTCAGATTGGTCCTGAGGGCAGCAGTCCTGCCCTCAGCTTCGGCCCTAATCAGCCCTGACCTCCTTTCGTACTCGTGCTCGAGACTCAAGCGAGCCTCTGCCACACGGTGGTCGACCTCTTCTTGGGCATGGGCCTCCCTCGCGCCAACTTTGTCCTCTGCCTGGTCCACCAGGTGCTCCCTCGTCTCCAGCCGCTCGAGGTCGAGATTGCGCTCAGCGGCCTCCAACGTCAGCGCCTCCTCACGCCTCAGGAGCTCTGCCTCATCATCAGATGTTCCCTTCAACGACACAAGGGCCGCCTGGCGCAGCTCAACTTGTTGCTCCAGAGAGTTGCTCCAGGCCTGGAGCTCCCATGCGCGTTCCTCCACAGCCTTGCATCGGCGGTCTGCTTCCTGTGCCTCCTCGACAGCTTGGGAGCAGGCCTCCCGCGAGGCCACCAGTGATGCCTCAGCCTTCGCGTTTTCAAGATCACGCTGGTGACGCGCAAGGCTAACGGCCACCTTCAGCTTGCGCCTCTCTTCAGCGAGGCGCAGGCCTTCTGCCTCGAGGCATGCATCCTCACCAGCAAGCTCTACCCCGAGCTGATCCACCGCATCTGCTGCCTTCTAAAGGAACTCACGAGGAAGGGTGCAGCGCTCCCGAGCGCGCCTAAGCATGTCTTCCGCGTTGTCCTCCGCCCCTGGCGCATGCGGAGGGCCCTGAGGTGGCACGCCCCTCTCGGCAGGGGGCTGGGGGCTGGTACCCCCATAATCGTCGGGCGAGCCCCGCTAGGGATCCATCTCGGCGTCAGTTCGTCCCCCAAGGAGGAACTCAAGATCGACTTCAGCCATTCACCATCCACAACCAAAGAGGGAGCGGGGCAGGCTGGCAGTGCCCCAGGGGAACTCGTGCAGGAGAGACACGAGGCGCACGGGATCAAGATGCTCCGCGGGGCAGCCCACTTCTCCTAGCAGCCCCACGAAAAGGGCGGTGCTCGAGCTCGGGGCTCTCAAAATCGGCGGAGAAGGTGAAGCTTGAGGGGATGGCTCCCCAGCCGTCTCCACGAACTCGGTAGGAAGGGCCCTGAAAAACTATAATCAGCTGAAGCAACGGTAAAGTAAGGAACCAAGAAAGAAGAGGACTTACTCGTCGATGGCGAAGTACTTCATGTGCTTCAATAAGCTACAGGGGCGGTCGTCGCCACCCAAGGCTTCCTTTCTCTTGCAGAGTGCCTCAAAGTCTATGCGGAACCGACCCAAGCGCTCGACGCAAGGGTCGACGCAAGGGTCGGTCTGGGACACGCTGCCAGGTGCCACCTCGTGAAGGACAGCCAGGGCCTCGGGAGCCCCAGCCTCAGGAGCCGCAGGCTGCGACCACTCGCCTGCCATTGCTCCGGAGCGGGCTTCGGGGGATGCTGCCCCCGGGGCTTCGCGCGGCATCAGCATCTCGGCAATAGCCCCCTTAGCCCCCGGCAGTGCTTGCCTCCCAGCTCCATCACATGAGGCAGGACCACCGTGGGCAACCGGAAGAGCAACCACATCAACTGGGTTCTCGCGAGGCCCCGTGAGGCCGACTGGGCGCAGCCCCCATTCATCGAAGCTGGGCATCTGCTTCACAAAGTCGGTCCTCACTACAAAAAAAAATACACTTCCGTGATGATACGTGTTTGTCACAGTAGGTCGTGTTTTTTGTCATGCATGTACATCCATGAAAAATTTATGAGAGAATCAAGATAGTCATACCTGTGCTGTCGTAGAAATGTTCCATGAGATTACCAAAATTATCATCACGGAAGTGTCCACTTCCATGACGATAAATCGCGCGTCACAGAAGTGCTTTCGTCAAGGGTGACCGACACGTGGCATCCACCGTAACGGAACGCCGTTAAGCTATCGGGTCGGGTTTTGGATCTGATAACCTGTTAACAGCCCTGACCAATGGGGATTTTCCACGTGTAAAATCATCATTGGCTGGAGGAAACACGTGTCGGCTCACTGTTGGGACAGATGTCATCCACTCATTGGACGGAAGACGCCTATCGTACGTCGACACGTGGCACGGCCCAACATAGGCCCATTCCTGTGAAAAGGCCGGCCCAGTAAAAATTAGCAGGCCAGCCCATATAAGGCGTACTTGTGTCAGGTCCATTTAAGCCCACGGGCCATACGAGATGAGCCAATGCGGCCCGCCAACGGCCCGTTAAAGATTTGACACCATTGCATCCCATCGTCAGTTTGAGCCCGTTAACAGCCCGCTATATATCTGGGCTCAATATCGGTCCGATGAGATTTCGTCCTGTTAACGGGCCGTTTAATGGATGGGCCAATTTTTAGGATGTACATCTTTCTGCCTTTTAGCGACCCATTTAAATGTTGGGCTAGTTTCTAGCCCAGTGTGTCTTTCAGCCTGTTAACGACCCATAAATCTGATGGGCCATTTGTTGTCGGACCTGAGTTTCGGCCTTTTAGCGGCCCATTTAAGTGTTGGTCCAATTTTCTGGCCCGGTGTCACTTTCAGCCTGTTGACGGCCCATAAATCAGTTGGGCCATTTTTAGTCGGACCTGAGTTTTGGCCTTTTAGCGACCCATTTAAGTGTTGGGCCAATTCCCGGCCCTATGTGACTTCCGGCCTGTTGACGGACCATAAATGAGTTGGGACATTTGTAGTCGGACCTTAATTTTGTCCCTTTAACAGCCCATGCCCTTCATGGTCCAATACCAGCCCGGTTTCTCTTTTAGCCTTCTAAAGGCCCACAACACAGTCGGGCCATTTACAATACGACCTGACTTTCGGCCTCTTAGCGGCCCATGGTCTTCATGGTCCAGTACTAGCCCGCTGTCTCTTTCGGCCTGCTAAAGGCCTACAGTATAGTTGGGCCATATGTAGCCCAAACTTAGTAACGGCCTGTTAACTGTCTGTGAAATAAACTGGGGCCACCTGTTGCCCGCTTTGATGTCGGCCTGTTAATGACCCGGGAGGTAAGAGGGCCGACCATTAACTTTCAGCCTAGTAACGGCCCATTAACTTAATGGGCCCACTAAAGTTCGTACATGTCTTTAGGCCAAATTAGATAATTTGAGCCCATTACGACAAGCAATTATGCACAGGACCAAAACCGATCACGCAAAGGTACGGCATACAGGGAATAACGTTGCACATCGAGCATATATTACAGGAAATTACATCCACTGGGCAACCAAAGATTGATGCCAGTGCAAATAAATGAGCAGAACCTAACCATCTACAACGTCACAATCTGCAACCTCAGCACAGATGATGCCCATAAGCATGTGGGCAAGTTCTTTCTGCTTTGCTACACTGTCTCTGAAAACATTGATCAGTTGTTGTGTCGCACGACTCTGCACCTCTGATTCATCCACCATTTCCATCATTGCTTCAGCCATTAATTGGTTCACAAACATACATTTATTCTGTCGCATTTGAGACAGAGGATACCGAACAGATTCAGATGGCGATTTTGGCAGGCTTGTATTATTGATAGTGGAGAGTGTCTCGACCACTGCATCATAACATAAATTAGGACGGGAACCAAATAGATTAATCATGAGTTATTGCCATATTACCTGGCCTAGATTTACTGGAAAGAAACAATAGGGTTGCCTTGCTGTTTTCAGAGTTTGTCTTCTTATCTTCAGCAGCCTGCACAAAATTAACACACTAGCATTGCTATCATTGGCCAAGTCAGATAATAGGAAAGCAACATTGACACAACAAACGTTTGGGCAAGTAGCCTACACCAAATTAACACAATATGGCACAGCTATCATTAGCCAGGTAAGGTAGTACGAAAGCAACATTGACACAATGAATGAATGGGCAACCAGAGAAGCACTACAATTCAGTAATGTGCGTGATATGAGATAGTACATTCATGCAGCTCAGTATGCAAAACTACCAGGCAGTTTTCCTTACAAAAATCAACATTGGCGCCTTTAACATTTTTCTACAACTAATTTTAGATCAGATAAAGGTTAGATTCACGCCGATTAACAAAATACATGTTGATGTAAAAATATAGTGATATACAACAGGTACTTACATCAGCATTGGAGCACAGAGAATTCCCGCAAGATATTTTCCTCGAATACGATCCCAATGGAGGAAGTCTTCTATCGTTTAACCTTATTTTCTAAAAGAGAGATGGGTAAGAAACATGTAGAAAATATGATCAGAATGCTATAAAATTTCATGATGCGAGGATACGCACACGCTTCTTAGAATGGAGTTGACATTCTTTTGCTGGACTGGAGCGGACTAGTTCTTTGGCCACTGGAATCTGCTTATTATCAGTGGGAGTTGGGTTTCTCTGTGCTGGAGCAGTATCTATGAAAAATGGAGTTGGTTTATTATCTCCTGGCATTTGGATCTTTTGCAAAGACCTGGTTTGTAACCCTTCAGATTCTAACAGAGTCGTCTTCCCCTGGCATGCCTTATATAGAAGAATGGTGATTCAGTTATAAAACATGCTACAGTAGAGATGGAATAGATACTGAAGAATAGAAAGGCATGACATATTGACATGTATTCCCTCCATCCGGAAATAAATGGACGGGTCTAGGCGTATTTCAGTTCTAGATACATCCAGTTTTATCCATTTCTGCGACATTTAATCCGGACGGAGGGAGTATGATGTAAGAGCTAGGGATACGACAGGACAACACAGTAAAAAAACACTGAAAAACCCACTACATAACCAAAGTATTCAAACCCACTAATATGAGATAGTACACTCATGCAGCTCAGGATGCAAAACTACCAGGCAGTTTTCCTTACAAAAATCAACATTGTGGCCTTTAATCATACATTTTGCTACAACTAAATTTAGATCAGATAAAGGTTGGATTCACGCCGATTAACAAAATACATGCTGATGTAAAAATATAGTGATATACAACAGGTACTTACATCTACATTGGAGCACAGAGAATTCCTGCAAGAATCTTTCCTCACAAACGATACCATTGCAGAAATTCTTCTATCTGTTAAGCTTATTTTCTAAAAGAGAGATGGGTAAGAAACATGTAGAAAATATGATCAGCATGCTATAAAATTTCATGATGCAAGGATACGCACACGCTTCTTAGAATTGAGTTGACATATTTTTGCTCGACTGGAGCGGACTAGTTCTTTGGCCACTGGAATCTGCTTATTATCAGTAGGAGTTGGGTTTCTCTGTGCTGGAGCAGTATCTATAAAAACTGGAGTTGGTTTATTATCTCCTGGCATTTGGATCTTTTGCAAAGGCCTTGTTTGTAACCCTTCAGATTCTAACATAGTCGTCTTCCCCTTGCATGCCTTGTATAGAAGAATGGTGCTTTAATTATAAAACATGCGACAGCAGAGAGATGGAATAGGTACTGAAGAATAGAAAGGCATGACATATTGACATGTATTCCCTCCATCCGGAAAAAAATGGATGGGTCTAGGCGTATTTCAGTTCTAGATACATCCTTTTTTATCCATTTCGGCAACATGTAATCCGGACGGAGGGAGTATGGTGTAAGAGCTAGGGATACGACAGGACAACACAGCAAAAAAAACTAGTTGAATGTAAAACTATATGCTAGCGGAATACGTACAGAAATAACTAAGGCAACATACACGTGTATGATTGGGAAAATAAGATGGCATTGCAACAGAGCACTAGAACAGCACTTCAATGTAAAAAAACATGGTATGGCAGACAGATGAAGTACATACTGATGAATAACAATGCATAAGATATTCAGAAGCATGATGTCCAAATTAAGCAGATGGCATTGCGATAGAGTAGAATGACAGTACTTGAATTTGAAAACATGTTATCATGAATGGAATAGGTACTGAAAAACAGGAAGGCATGACATATTTACATGCATGATCAGCATGCTAAGCACATGGCATTGCAACAGAGTAGATACACTCCAGGACATTATATGCATGTTGTACCCATATCACAGGCCAAGTTAGAGCAAGGACCTTGTGGGGTGAAGAGGATTCATCATCTTTCTGCAAGTCTTCTGAAGAACTGCCTTTACATGTTCCATCATATTGGGTATCATTGACATCAAGTTTATTGGCCTTTACATTGCTCCGTGAGGTTCTTGTGGATATATCAGTGTGTGCAATTATATCTGACATGCATGGAAGACAACTAGTAGTTAGATTTATGTAATGAGTGCCTGTAGGAGACGACATAAATAGTAGGACTGGGGTTAACTAGCAGCAACAGGTCTCATAAACTAAAGGGAGAACACAGATGAAAGCTACAGAATATGTATCATTTGTACTCGAGATTAACTAGATGGCACACAAAAGTATTAAAGAACAACATAGGTAATACTAGAAGTGGTATAATACTATAATCACCAGCCTGTGGGATAGCATTGGCTGATGGATGATAACTATGGAACAACGTTACCTAAAGAACAAGTATCTTAGCTGAACTATGGAACAGCGTGAACTCCTGAACAAGACCCATAAGAGATCAGCATGAATATACAGTGAAATGTGATGATCTATTTTCCGTGCTTAGATGAATAACAAAGCCATAAATGTTGCACACAAGTAAGATGAGGGTACAACCTATCTGGCTGCCATCCATAGGAGTGAGCATCATGTGCTGACTTGTCGATGGCCCTGCAGTTGTTGTGGCTGTCCATGTCGGGCACGCGCATTCGATGCAGGGAACTGTTGAGTGGGGACAGTAGCTCCCTTCTGGTGTATGCTTCCCTTGTTGGAGCAGCTGCGGTGAGTCGGAAGACGGTGTGTCTGAAGATGCAGATAACGCATAATGTTAAGAACAACATATCTCTTTGATCTGAAGAAATACACTAAGAGATCAACAACAAGGTATGAGAGTGCTCACACGTCTGTTGACTGAAGACTAAATTGGGATCACACGATTTTATTTTATTTTGGTACTGTCCGATCTACGCCGGATGGCTTGATGGCCGTCTTGTGCCTCCCGACTGACACTATTCGGAATCTTCCCCGAAGAGCCAGCGACCAACCGCAGAGCAGCCTGCCTCCGCCGTCCGTGGCCCCGTCCAAAATCCCGCTCCCCGCTCCACCGCACTGTCGTGGTTGCGCCGCCCCTGGGCCAATCCACAAAGACTCACCGTCATCCAGATCCGGCGGCGGCAGTACCTTCAACCCCTGCAACTCTAAAAGATAGCCATCTAAGCGCTGCTTCCGCGGCGAACTTGCGGCCCCGCACCCTTACGTTAGACACCAGCCAACCGACAGCCTAGGAGCTCCGCCGCCTCAAGGGGTGCCGCTTCCCATTGGAAATCGATTGGCCCAGAATAAAAATTCAGACAACTGACGCCTAAATAAAGTGATTTCAGATGAGGGTGTGACCTATCTGGCGGCATGGTGAAGTAGGCAGGTCTAGCTGCCGAGTCGGTGAGGCCGGCGCGGTTGCGGTGGTGACCGGCGGCAGGGAAAGAGCGATGTCGCGACGGTCGACGGCTACGTGGAAGCAGCGCCAGGACTCTGGACGGATCCGAAGTTGGAGCCGCTCCGGCGCCGTGAACAACGGCGGGCGTGAATCGGCTCCGGTACGGTTCACGCGGCCGTCGTCGAGGCAGCACCAGCAACACGGAGTAAGAGGCACACGAACCAGTGCACGACGGCAATTGAACAGCGTCTCCGGCATTAGGGAGGAGGGCGGCTATGAAATTGGTGCGGTGGGGGTGCCATGGAGGTGGGGCTGAGATTTCGCGGCTCGGGAGAAGGGAGCTTCCCGGGGAGAAGGTGATTTGGCATCCACGAGTTATGAATGGGGGCGGGCGGGGGGGAATTGGGAGGGGAGTGGAACCATGTCTTACGGACGCATTTGTCTGAAATGTGAGGGGGAGTAACAGTTCTACCCTTGCCTATAGGCTTCTCGGCTTGGGTCTGTGTACTGAGGGTCGGGGATAGTAGAGTAACTTTGCTTCTCCCCAAATAGTGGGCGGGAGCGATTTCGGGCGAGGGCGTGTTTTGAACTATAGTGGGCGTGAGCAAGTTCGGGCAAGGAGAGTGTGTTTTGAAATAGAGGGCGCGAGCTATTTCGGGCGAGGAGAGCGTGTTTTGCCGACCATGGTTTATGAATTATTCGGCACATGTCATTTCGGCCGAGTAGAAGGCGCGCTTGGATGAAGTTACGAACCTACCCTTGATGTACAACGGGCAATTGATGTGTGTCCCACATAGGACGGTAATTTCGCGTCTCCCATTTATTTGCTCGGGCAAATTCCACCGAGCAGAGAGGATGTTTAATGGTTCATTCAAATTTTGGGAGAACGAGCATCCACGTCTACCTTACCAAGTCGATTCGAATCAAATTTTGAAATATTAGCTTGACTTTTTTTAGATGGAGAGATGATGCTCGGGAGTAATGTGTTTTTACATGCTCGTTGCTAGCGATTTACTATATGACAAATAGTTGACCCACTCAAAAACGCGAATCAAACCCAAAATGAAATATCTCGATTCAATGAACTAGCTCGTTTAGTAGGTCAAAATAGTGAACTAAATCCAAAATTGAACACATCAATCGAGTAGCATGTTGTATAGTATTATAGTACTCCATGAACATCTTGAAAGTCGAATTAATGAACTTGTTTGATATATGCATATATCCGTTCATGTGTGGATTGCAGACAACATGGTCTCCAATTTAAATATTTGAATGCAAGTTTATAACAGTCTTTGATGCATAAAACGCGACCTCCCCCTCTCCCGGACTCCTGTTCTCTCTCTCTCTCTCTCACTCTCTCGCCGACAATCTTCAATTCTGTCGCACGCATCCTACACAAAAACCTTGTTGGTCCCTCTCCCTTTCTCTCTCTCTCACTACTAGGAAAAAGCCTACTAATGGCGCACTGGTTTTGCCTACTAATGGCGCATTACCAGTGCGCCATTAGTAGCATGCCACTAGTATTTTTTACTAATGGCGCACCAGGCAGTGGGCCATTAGTTTTGCCCACAGTGCTCCACTAGTGTCTTCTATACTAATGGCGCATCACATGGTAGTGCGCCATTAGTAACAATTTTTTTTAATTTTTTTTCTTAATCTCAGGTCACTATTTCACCTATGAGATATCCAACACATATATATACAACAAGCATCCATATAACAATCATAGCCAACACACAAGTTCCATCATATACACATACATAGCCAACACACAAGTTCCATCATATATACATACATAGCCAACACATAGTTCCATCATTACATATTACAAAAGTTTCACATTGTTCATCCAACACCGTTATCGATCAATTCACAAAAGTTTCACATTGATACAAAATAAAAACACAAATGGAAAAGAAGCACTCCATCCACGCAAGCTTCCGTCAATTAAATCAAATCTGCAAAATGATAAACAAGAAGTTAGAAGAAGAAAAAGAAGAAGACTAGAAGAATACTAGAAGAAGAAGAACACGAGAAGAAGAATAAGAAGAATTTTGGAAAAGAAGAAGAATAAGAAGAAGACTATAAGATTATTATGTAAACTTGATCATTTTGTGCTAACATAAGTTATTTTGTAGCTAACCTATAGGAAACTAAGCATATAAGCTCTAAGTTAGTATATTAGAGCCAACTTAGGTAAAATGAAGCTAACCTGTGTCATTTTGGAAAAGAAGAAGAATAAGAAAAAGACTATAAGCTTATTATGTAAACTTGATCACTTTGTGCTAACATAAGTTATTTTGGAGCTAACCTATAGGAAACTAAGCATATAAACTCTAAGTTAGCATATTAGAGCCAACTTAGGTAAAATGAAGCTAACCTATAGGAAACTAAGCATATTAGAGATAACTAAGTATATATATATCATTTTGGATAACTAACCTATAGGAGATCTGACATACCTGACAAAGTTCAGTTCTCATGCATTGTTCTTCTCCTTCTCCTTCTCCTTCCTCTCCCTGATGCGCCAAGAGCGGCGAGGCGGTGGAGGCAGTGGAGGCAGTGGGATGTAGTCTTGTACCACAATTGGCGTGGTCATGTCGCCCGGCTGTGGGATTGCCGGCGCCACCACCGGTGCGTGGTCATTGTCAGGCACCACCACCATCGCGAGGCCACCTTCAGGCACGACCATCGCTAAGTCATCCTCAGCCACCTCCATCTCTTGCCCATGGTCAGCCACCACCATCTCTTGCCCTTGGTCAGCCACCACCAGCGCTAGGTCATCCTCAGCCTGATGCCCATCGTCATCCTGCAGCTCCTCATCCTCACTTTGCTCCTCTTCTCCCGCACTCCAGTCCGGATCATCCTTCTTGTTGTCTATGCTGCTGCCAGAATCGTTGCTGCTTTCACTACAGCCAGAATCGCTGCTGCTTTCGCTATAGCCATAGTCACTTCTACTTTGGCTGTAGCCAGTGTCGCTGCTGCTGCTCCCATTACCTGTCCAAAATGCAACAATGACCGTTAACAATCGATGTGAGACAAAGCCAAATGTAGAGGAATAAGAAGAGGCAGAACGTACCGGAATTATCATCGACAGCGTAGCGCATGCGACACATAGTCGTGTTGAACACCTTCACGATGAGCATGGTGGCGTCGTCGTCGTACCTGAAGAGAAGGAAGTACCCCAGCCGCAGGTCGTAGGCACGGTAGAACTTCTCCCACCCACGAGACAAGTACATGTGCCCTTCTTGATCACCAACTCCACATCCCACTGCCTGCGAAACCCGCTGCCGACCTGTCGTAGCTTCACATTATTTGGCGGATCTTCACCCATCAGCATGTTCATAAAACTGTCAGGCAGCCTCTACAGTTTGGGACAATGAGTGATGTAGCAAACAACAGATATCATAATGAGATGGGTGAAGGGGAGATCTCTCGTTTTATATAACTGGGTCATGGATGATACTGAAGTCTCAAGTGTGATAGTGAAGAACTCGAAAGCATCCAACTCGTACTGTGGTGTCGCAGATCGGCGGTGGCTGCTTCCCGCCATCTCTGATAAGCAGCAGAAGAGACCAATTAGTACCCTTACAACAGATCATAAAACATGCATGATAACAGGCATTAGTTTATGCATTTTTATTCTATGCATCATGCCAGGAAATTATAGTCTATGCATTTTTTTAATCTCTGGATCATGATCACTACTAGTCATTGATAATTTATTTTCTACTATACATTCAACATAGAACAATTCAAGACGAAGTTTAGTACAGAGCAGAATGAGATATGTGAAATAAGTTCAGAATATACATTTTGTAGGTAGATGACAGAAAACAGTGAAATCACACTAGTTTGCTTCTTACACGGACATCTAGGCAAACCATTTGAGTACTGAAACAAAATAACAATAAAGATAGAAGCATATATGAATTTCATCACAACTAATTAACCATTTACATATTCTGATCTCGTTGTAGGATTCTGACTCTTCAGGGAAAATGGTTATGACTGGTAGGCGCTCATTTTGTGCTTCCAACTTGCTCGCCCCAGCCCGACTAGATTCTAGAACAAAGCTTAAGAAGCAAATAATGGATTGATCCACTCAATTTCAATCAGAAATCAGCAGCAGCTGGATTGATCCTCTGTAGTCTCTACTCAACCTCCAGACGGCCTGATTCTCTCAGAATTAGTACAGAGCTGCAAAAATATGCACACTAGCATGCAGCTTGCTCACCAGTAATTTCCTAACCAGTCTTAAGCAGAAAATACAACAAATTCTACAGCTTTAGATTCTAGTCAGTGGCTACAAGTGCAAGGGAACTAGACTAATGGCTACTGTACTTGGGAGAGGTCCTAATATAGCAAACATCTGCTGCTTTCATTTTTAGAAACTGCACTACCCTTCCATTTCTTCAAATTTGGATGGTCCATGGAAACAATTGGCGCGGTGAAGGCAAGCTGCTAATTTCGTCTCACAATTGGCGCGGACGCGGTGACGAACCCTAGCAGCTTGCCAATTTCTTCTCACAACTAATTGGCGCGGTCGCGGTGCTGTGAGCGCGCCTGGGCGGGGCCAGGGCGCGGCCCGAGTGTAGTGGAGGCGCCGTGGTGCTGCGGTGAGCGCGCCTGGGCGGGGCCAGGGCGCGACCAGGGGCCGTGGGGAGCACGGCCACGGGGGGCGACGAAATCGAAGGGGGGAGGGGAATCGGTGTAGCTCACCGAGAGGAAGACGATGGCGAGCTCGTGCAGGGTCGGGGTTGACGAGGTGACGCGGATCGACGGTGAGGCCGCGGTGGTCGGAGGTGGAAGAAGACCTTGATCCGCACGATGCAGAGTCGTCAAGCTTGAACGGCTGGCCGCGGGGGTCGTCGGAGCGGGCGCGGGGGAGCCGGAGCGGGTGTGGAGCGGGCGCGGGGGTCGTTGGAGCGGGCCGGGGGTCGTCGGAGCGGGTGTGGCCGTCGGGGAAGGGAAGGGGGATCTGGCGAGGGAGAGGGAAGGGGGGATCAGGCGAAGGGGTATCCAGCTATAGCAATGGCGCACCACCCCGTGGTGCGCCTTTAGTAACTTTTTTTGATAGCAATGGCGCACCCCACTCCGGTGCGCCATTAGTAAAAAAAAATTCATTATTTCTTGTTGCATCTAATAATTTGTTTTTTTATCAAATTTGTTATTTTCATGAGGACTAGAACAGAAGATATCATCAAATATCATCAAATTTTTTTAAAAAAAATATCATCAAATTTGTTTTTTTATTTTTAATTGAAAATATCATCAAAATTGTTATTTGAAGATATCATCAAATTTCTTATTTGAAAATATCATCAAATTTGTTATTTAAAAATATCTTCAAAAAGTGGGGGAGGGTGCGGGTGTCGGCGGCGGCGGTGGAGCGGGCCGGGGGAGGGTGCGAGGTGTCGGCGGCGACGGTGGAGCAGGGGAGGGTGCGGGGGGTCGTCGGTGGCGGTGGAGCGGGGGGAGGGTGGGGGGGTGCTCGGCGGCGAGGGGGATCTGCCGAGGGGGATAGCTATCGAGAGGGAGGGGGATCGAGATCGAGTGCCATTAGTAGTTTTGCAAAGAAAGAATAAAAAAATACAGTAATGGTGCACTGTCTGGCTGGTGCGCCATTACTAGTTAGAACTAGTAATGGCGCACTTCTACCTGATGCGCCATTAGTATGTATGGAAAAATGGAAAAAAAATTAATACTTGCGGCGCACCCTGTTTCTGGTGCTCCATTAGTGTCTTACACACTAATGGCGCATCACCAACTAGTGCGCCATTAGTATATAGTAGCAGCGCACTACTTACATGGTGCGCCATTAGTATCAATCCAATCTATAGCCCTTTTCCTAGTAGTCTCTCTCTCTCTCTCCCTCTGTGTGTGTGGGGGGGATCTTTCTAGTCCGCATTCATATATACACCATCTATAGGTCTCTCTCACACACTATGTATGATACTCTAGCTAGTCCAAGCTAGATATCTTGGGTGTACTCATCATACGCACACAAATTCCTTGGCTCTTTGCCCGTAACTCTCTCATGCACCACTATGTCGTCTCGGAGCTCTTCCCCCCCCTCTATCAAACTCTCCATCCACCTGGGTCATACATACACATGCATATCTCACTCGCACTCGATAGGCCCATCTAGAACTCTATCTCCCTCCATCTTCTCTCTCCATCTCACACGCGCACATACACACACAATCTCATGCCCAGCTAGCCAAGTATGATGGTCTCTCACTCAATTGTAGGCACACGCAGTCCCCCGTATATGTATATGACTAGCTAATCTTAGCCTCCATCACAAACATGTGCATGGTCTATCTCTATTTCTCTCGGGGCATCTTTCTATCACGCACGCACTCCCTCGATCTCCCACCCATATAGTCCCCTCACGATCTCGAGGGGATCTCTCTATCACAAACACACCCTCTCTCTCCCTCCCTATGCGTCCATGCCATCCATGTGTCCCTCTTGACATTTTTTCCTTGTTGGCCAGACCTCTATTGGACATGTGCTACAAGGGTGTCTCTCTCCGTTGCAAACAATCACACATTAGCTATCTTCGTGTATCTCCTCGCCTCGCTTTTCCATCTCAGAGATGCATGCGTGATATGTTCGCATAAGAAACGAAAAACACACACTCTCTCTAATTTATCGTTTGTTGTCACTTTCTCTTTCACACACATACTCTTTTTGCACACTTACTCATTCTCCTTCACACGCACTTGATCTGTCTCGACTCAGGCACTCACCTTCGTCCATAGCACATAGATTTATTGAAAATTCAAACATCACAAAGTTTGACCATGTACGTGGAGAAAAAGAATTACATCTAGTACGGAAAACATATACCATTAGATTCACCATGAGATGTAGTTTTGTATGATGTATCTTTGGTATTGTAGATATAAATAACATTTCCGTAAACCTGATCAAAGGTTCCAAAGTTTGACTTCTAAAAAATTTACATGCACTGCATTATTGAGCAGATGGAATATCTCTTTCCCCCTCTCAGCTATCTGACGCACCACTCAGCCTTATCGGGGCTCCTCAATCTCTCTCAAACTTTATTGGTCAGTTTGGTTCGTGACCTGACCCTCATGCCTTGATGGTCGGTACTGCCTGGTGTGGACGTGAGATGTAAAATATTTCTGCCTAGCCAGGCTTGTGTGGTGCTAAAGTGTTTCGTTCATGCCTGGGCCAGGCAAAGCATCAACGTCCCATCAATCAATCCATGCATCAATTATTTAATGCTAATATCCATCCATGTTGCTCTTAGCCTCATGGCCGCACGACCAAGCATGGCCAGGCATTCAAAATCGGTCGCTTGGGCCAGGCTACTTGCAGTGTCTGGAGTTCAGCCAGGCTAATTAAAGTGCAAGGGAACCCAGCCCAGGTGGGCTTTCTTTTTCACAGGGTAGCAACCAAACAAGCGTGCATGGAATCCAGCCACAACCCCAGGCCACGCAAAAGATGCTCACGACGCAAGTCAAACGGGCCTTATATCTCCCTGGTTCACGCATACACATGTCTCGCTCGCGCTATACATATAGACCCATCCAACACTCTCCGCCCTTGTTCTCTCTCCATGTGACACGCACCCCCCTAAGTACCATAATCCCTCACTCCATCATAGGCTCTGCTTGGATCCATGGGTTAGAGTTAGTTTGGGTTAGTTTGGAGTCAACTAACCCAAAAAGATCCAAACAGGAGGGTAAGTGTAGGTTAGATGCATCTAACCCTTCCAAAAAAACTAACCCATCCAAGAGGTGCTTATTTGGGTTAGTTCTTCTCGGGACCACTAATAAACACTTTTTTCTCTCGCTCTCCCCGCAGCAGATCCCTCCCCACTTCCTCGAAGCTTCTCGTCCTCTCCCTCCCTCCCTCTCGCACCGCCCGTGAAGGTGCCTCGCCATATCCGCGCTCCATCTAACCCTGCCATCCAAACACCTCTTTACTTAGAGTTAGTTCATGGTTAGAATCTAACTCTAACCTCTAACTGAGTTAGAGTATCCAAACAGGGCCATAGGCGCAAGCACTCCCCCCCCCCCTCCTAAGTATGATTATCTCTTACTAGCCATCAGGAACACACGTATTGTCTCCTTCCATCCATACGTCTATCTCGATATCTCTCGGGGCATCTTCTATCGCTCACACACCTTGTCACTCGATCTCCCACCCATGTAGTCACATCACAATCTCCAGGGGATCTCTCTATGACAAACATACACTCTCTCCCCCCATGTCTGCATTTTCTCCGTACGTCTCTCTCGACCTCTCTCCCTTGTTTGTCAGACCCCTCTTGGCCACGTGCTAGGGGTCTTCCTCTCTCGGTTCCAAACAACCACACACTATCTCCTCACCTTGCCTCCGTTGTCGAAGATGCATGTGTGCTATGTTTGCATAAGACACGCACGCTTTTTCTCCACTTTTATCGTGTGTTGTCCATGTCTCTTTCACACATGCACACACACTTTTTTCACTCTCTCTCTCTCTCTCTCTCTCTCTCTCGTCGGGGACTCTGTCACGTCCATAAGCATATGGATGTTTTGAAAAGTCAAACCTCAGAAAAGTTTGACTAAGTATATGTGGAGAAAAACATTTACATCTGGAACAATCATTAGATTCATCACAACATGTACTTACTTCATACTATCATTTATCTTTGGTATTGCCGATATAAGTAATTTCTTTATAAACTTGGTCAAAGTTTCAAAAGTTTGACTTTAAAAAAATGTTGTAACTACATTATCAAACGGAGGGAGTAGCTCTTTCTCTCTCTCTGCTATCTCTCATGGACCTCCCCTCTCACTCGAACTCTCTATACCGACGGATTATACGCTCACTGTGTCAGCGTATAGCTCTGTATATTGTTTAGTTGACTGGTCAACCAATCCACATGCTGCGTTGTCAGCCTGTGTTCTGTATCTTGGTGCGCTGGCCCATGTGGTAGTGGGTGAAAATAAGTAAACTAGAGGCCCATCTGACATGCGGTGAAGGAAACAAAGTTGAAACCACTCGGGGTAGCACCCCGCACACTAGTAAATTGAGGGCACATTGAGGACAAACTTCTTGCGCGCGAAGGACGCACTCGCGCACAATTCACCACTACGCGGCGGCATGCACAGAAGGACGCACTCGCGCACACCCAGCACACAACACACACCAGCATACGTGTACTCCGGCGTCGCCGCCGGTTGAGATGGACGGCGAGGCAGCCAACAAGCGGAGGCCGCTCGAGCCAAAACCGCATCCGGCGAGCCTGGACTTCATCAGCAGCCTCCCCGACGACATGCTGCTTGTCATCATCGGCCTCCTCCCCACCAAATCTGCCATGCGGACCGCCCTGCTCTCCCTGTGGTGGCGCCCCCTCTGGCGCTGCATCCCCCTCAACCTCACCGTTGATAGTTGCCTCTGCGACGGGGATTGCAAACGCATGGCTGCAGTCTCCAAGATCCTTTCGTCGCACCCTGGGCCAGCCAGACGCCTTGACATCCGCATGTTCAGTACCAACTGCAAGGTCCAACCCAAGTTCGACGAGTGGTTCTTATCCCCCGCCCTAGATCAGCTCGAGGAGCTCAGCTTTGAAGCTGGACGATGTCACTCTCTGCCGCCGTCCGCGCTCTGCCTCACGCCAACGCTGCGTCGCGCCAGCTTCCGCTCCTGCTATCTTCCCCAGATTAATGCCGCGCCCGCCCTTCTTCTCCCTCAACTCAAGCAGCTCGACCTCTTCGACATTGCCATTTCGAAGAAAGCTATGGAGCACCTGCTCCGCAGCTATACAGCGCTCGAGTACCTTCGTCTTGAGCAGATCCAGGGGTTCATTAGCCTCCACATCGCCTCGACGAATCTCTGATGGATTTATGTGTCTTGCTCGCCCCGCAACAAGACATCAATTGGGAAGAGATCACTCCAGTTGTTCCACGTTATGGTCATTGAGAATCAGGGCCATTGACGCGCCAAAATTGACAGTGTTGGTGTACTCGTCTGCCAAATTCTCCGAACTCTTTATTGGATCCGTAATCGTTCAGGTACAGTACTCATCTTCTTCTCAGTCTTCTTGAAATTCACATTTTTAAATTTCTTCTTGATGTATTTACGACTATCTTCCAGAAAATGATTCCCACAAGCTTGACCTAGTCCATGCGCATAGTGAAGGTCTTAGCACTAAAATCGATCGGCCCCAATCTGGATCAAGTTGTTGGATTCCTTACATGCTTTCCATGCACGGAGAAGCTACTCATTGAGGTGAAACTTCTTTCCTATTAGTAAACGGTAATCACAACGTAGCTCAATTTTTCGTAATTTTCCCAAATTACGATGACAAGTGTAGTGTTCAAAACTACATCTACGCACTGCACCGAAAGAAATGTTTTTAGTATTTTTTCTCACGTGATCACCTGCATCATTTTATGTTGTACCACTATAGTAGCCTAGGCTAGTCATAGTGGAAAGTAACTTAGACTACTTCAGTAACTCTATGGTTACCCTAAGGGCAAGTACTACCTCCGTCCTGGTTTACTCTTCCAATTTTGTAGTATCAAAATTTGACCATAGATTTAACTAACAAAATGTTAATGCATGTCACTAAGAACTATATCATTGGATTCATATTTGAACATAATTTCAAATGGTGTAATTTTTAGTGACATGCATTGGCATTTTCTTAGGTAAATCTATGGTCAAAATTTTATACTAAATACGAGCTAGTATTCCCTCCGTCCCAAAATTCTTGTCTTACATTTGTTTAGATACGGATGTATCTAACACTAAAATGTAACTAGATACATCCGTATTTAGACAAATTTAAGACAAGAATTTTGGGATGGAGGGAGTACAAAAGTGGGCTATGTAGGCCAAAACATGTGCCAAATTCACTTGTGATGCATTTGGCATTGATGCCCCTCCATTGCTCACCTGGTGCCCCAATCTGGAGCACCTACTTTGCTCCGGTACAAAATTAACTCACACAATGAAAAAACACTGCGTGGGAGAGAGAGAGGACTGAGGCAATAAAAAAACACTTGTTCGAGAGAGTGAGAGGCTGGTGTAGTTGGTTTGATTGATTTGTTTGTACATGTGGGTATGTGTGCACAGCAGTGCCAACTCTCTCACATCATGAGAGCGGTCCCAAAATCTTTTGATTTGACATCGATGCGTATTATGTGGCATACTTTTGCGAAATATGGCATCGGCCACATAGTGGAAGGCAACAAATGCCCAAGCTCTTCACGTGCTCCTAGTTAAATGAGAGGACACAGAAACAGAGAGAGAGAGAGAGAGAGAGAGAGAGAGAGTGAAAAAATATTACTAGCCAGCCAACCCTATCGTATGAGCGAATGATATTGGTACCTCTTGATGACACGGCAATCTTATGCAGCCAGCTGCTCTAATATGTTCTCTTCTTTTGCAGATAAAAAAAGACCCGAAAGTGAAAAATGTGTTGCACTATAACAATCTCATCGAATGCCTTAATCTCCATCTTACAGAAATTGATTTGATCGACTACCGAGGCAGCACATCTGAGATTAAATTGGCCAGGTTCTTTGTTCTGGAGGCAAGTGTGCTCAAGGTAATGAGATTTGGCGTTCTCTGGCGCAACAATGAATGGCGTGCTGATCACCGCAAGCGTCTAAGCCTAAATGACAAAGTCTCCGCAGAAGCTGAATTTGTTTTTGAAACATCAAGTGGCCAGAGACTCGAAAACTTATTTGCCCATTAATGACTTGTCAGGGCGGTGGATTTTAGTTTGTATGATAACGCTGCATCCACCTAAAGTAACGAAAGTTCTTACGTGAACTTCCTAGTAATTCCCTCTTCCTAGGTGCAGCATTACTCCTAACATTTGTAATATCAGTTTGAAACTTGTAATATTGCCGTGTCCTATTCCTGCGTTTTTAAAATCATGCAAATCAAACAGGTCATGAGTTGGTGATGATGTTGTGCCTCCCATCTTTCACCAGTAGCCGTCGGATCTAGATCTGACGCATACAAACCAAGTTTCTCAATTTTTGCAAAAAGATGCCCGCACTTGTTCCCTATTTACAAACAACTCCTTGTCTCTCACAATCAACCTTATCTCCTCCCCACCACATCTAGAAGGCCGTGGAAAAATCTGGCACAATGGCCGCTGCCAGAGCAGTCCACCCCCAATCTTGGTGTTCCGTGCAATGCACGGGCATCTACGCATGGGAAATTATGTCGAACAGGGCTAGTTGTAAGCAGGCTAGCTCTACAGCCATGATGATAGTGACTGCAGACGGTGAGGCTGACTATGGTATGCCGAACACGGCGCCTATACTCAGGTGTCATCTCTGGCGTAGGGTCACTACTAGAAAAACCGCTACTAATGGCGCACCTAATTTGTCCATTAATGGCGCATCACTGGTGCGCCATTACTAGCACGCCATTAGTAATTTTTACTAATGGCGCACCACTGGTGCACCATTAGTATAGGCCACGGTGCGCCATTAGTATGCCTCCCAGGGCCATGTATACCCAGGTGCTTTGGCATACTAATGGCGCACGACGAAGGGATGCGCCATTAGTAACCGAGGCATACTAATGGCGCACTGTCCAGTGATGCGCCATTTGTATGCTTTGTCATACTAATGGCGCACTGTCATGTGATGTGCCATTAGTATGAATATTAGGGTTTTTTTGTTTTTTTTCTGTTTTTTGCACAGGTTACAAAATGTATAATTTGACAAAATATAGACAGCACACATCAATAGCAGATTCATGAAATACAATAGAAGATTAGTCTTTGAATACAATTCATCATATTAGTCTCCGAATACAATTCATCATATTAGTCTCCGAATTGAAAAGACCGAACAAAGATAGAACATTATATTACAAGTCCCGAGACCGCGAGTAGCGAGTTTGTCTTCACATTACAAGTCGATATCGATCATCTAAACTACCATCACATAGAAGAGAGTTGCGGTCATCACGATGAGCATCATCATGATGAAACTCGTCTTCATCCGGTTCCTCCAATGCTCCCTCCCCTCTCCCGCTAGATAGCGGGCGTATCTAGATTCGGCCTCGGCCCTAGTGGTGTACCCTTTGTAACTGTTACCGCTGAATCGGTGAACCTGTCTCCGACACTCCTCCCAGTCATCGTAGACTCCGGGAACCTTACCCTTGTACACGACATACGTCGGCATCGCTATACAATCTGAACTTTTTTTTGTCATCTATGTGCTCATTTAACTTTGATCCAAATAGTATCAAAGTTCTTAGAAACAAGCAGCTCTGCTAACAAAGAACAGTAAAAATGGGGCTTGCCTTAAGATGGGAAGTAAAGTTGCAAACTGAATATATAGCTGCTAGGACCCAGTTTATCTTTCATGCACTCTGCTTCAACACAAATGTGCTCTGCTTCAACACATTGGAAACTGAGTTCTGACTGCTACAAATTCAGTTTTCAGATACCAGCAATCAGGAGCCTACATGGTACCATTTTGTTATCCTAGCAAGAACAGCATGAGCCAAACAAGTAAATGGAAAACATGTTTCCTCAACAAGCAAAAAGGGAAAATGCAATTTATGGCACATAGATGTTGATCCACTGACATTCATAAATTTTAGAAGAGAAAACAGCAGGCATTGCGCATGCAGTATTTACTGCTAACCAGGGAGAAGAGGTTCTTATTTTCACTCCCAACAACAAGCAGGAAAACGTCTACATCGATGCACTCAGACGAAGAAAGTGCAGCATACATATAGTTCATAACAGAGTGCACTGTGTGCAGAAACAGGAAGCGTACTATCAATCATCCACATATTTTTCGACAAAGATCAATCATCTATATAGTAAGGGATAGCTAAATTCGCACTTTACTAAACAAACTATCCCTCAAGTTATGCTATGAAAACATATTCAGTTTTTGAGACACCAACAATTAAGAACCTACAGACAAGTATTAAGAGAGCAGCTACACTAGGATTAAAGAAATTAACTCCTAACTACTACCCAGTTCAGCGTTGAGACTCCACCAATTAAGGTCCTACATAGTAATAGACCATCTAAAATAGCATTCCACTACTACCCACTACAAGCAGTATGTGCTAAACTAGCATGTCACTACTACAGACTAGATTGGAAACTGGGTCCTAGCAGCTACATATTCAGTTTGCAACATAACCAATCAAGACCCTATAAGGTGCCACTTGTTCATCCTACCAAGAACAGCAGCATCCAGAAAAGCCCCATATTTCATGCACTGTGCTTCTACACAAATGTGCTCTGCTCCTAGCTAGTTTCAGTTCAGATCTGATTACTCTTTGCTCTTATCCTGGTTTAGATCTTGTGGTAATTAAATAAATGTCCGTATATGCAATTGCAGACCAAAAAAAAACTACAATTAACAGCCCCTGTTTTATTGCAAGTAAATTTGCTATCTTATACTCCCTCCTCTCTGGATTAGAGATCCTGCGTGTAAATCTAGGTTGTCTGTTTTACCAACATAACAATACATATCACAAAAGTTATACCGTTAGTAGAAAGTACAATAAATCTTCAGCAAGAACCAGTAAGGTCCATATAGGGCTCTGGCTCCAACTATATCATGTTTTATTTAAACACAGTATGTTTCAATTCCTCCTCTATACAAATCTTGAGCAAGGACCAGCATATAGTATATGTCAACGATTCCGCAAGCAAGAACACGAGGCTTACTTGAGATCCAAAGAGTAGCTACCGGACTAGAGATATCGGGAACTAAACTATCAACGAAATCAATCACAGCAACTAAATCGATCCAGCACAAAAACGAAACGATAAAGATCACCGATCCGTAGAGCCACGCATGAGGAGGCGTAGGGGAGGGAGGGAGGGAGGGAGGGGAGGGGAACCTTTCTTGGGTTGCTGGCGATGGGGATCGCTGCTTTTGCTACGACGGCGGAGGCCGCGCTTCCGCTCCCTAGTTCGGGGCGGCGGGGCGACGGACGGTGGTGTCGGGGCAGCGGGGCGACGGTGGTGTCGGGGCGGCGTCGAGGGCGGTGGGGTGACGGTGGTGTCGGGGCAGCGTCGAGGGCGGCGGGGCGACGGTGGTGTTGGGGCGGCGCTGGGGCGGCGGGGCGACGGTGGTGTCGGGGCGGCGTCGAGGGCGGCGGGGCGACGGTGGTGTCGGGGCGGCGCTGGGGCGGCGGGGCGACGGTGGCGTCGAGGGCGGCGGGGCGATGGTGGTGTCGGGGCAGGGCGGCGGTGGCGTCGGGAGAGGAGATCGGGGAAGGGGATCGCGGGCGAGGGCGAGGGAGAGAGAGGGGATCGGTACAAAGTAGGGGCGCACAATACTAATGGCGCACCACCCCTCGGTGCGCCATAAGTACATTAGTAGTTTTGCAAAAAAAGGAATAAAAAAATAATAAAAAAAACAACATTAGTGGCGCACTCTCTGGCAGGTGCGCCATTACTAGTTACAACTAGTAATGGCGCACTACCTATGGATGCGCCATTAGTATGTTTGGACAGGCGCACTAGTTCAAAAAAAAATTGATACTAATGGCGCACCGTGTGCCAGGTGCGCCATTAGTAGTTTCAACTCTAATGGCGCATCAGAAGGTGGTGCGCCATTAGTATATACTAATGGCGCACCACTTGTCTGGTGCGCCATTAGTGTCAATCCCATCTATAGCCCTTTTTCTAGTAGTGGGTCTTGTCACTTCACTGTGAGGAGCAGCACGTAATAATTTGACCAATGGGTAGTATAGTGCTAGTACTCCTAGGAGGACTACATTGGTAGTACTACTACTAGTACTAGTAGCACCACCGTCTGGATTTAGGAGTACTACCACGTCCATCTGGATTTTAGTATTTGACTAGCAATATCTAGTAATGCATGTCACAAAAAATGTACTACTCCCTCTGTAAATAAATACATGGCGTTTTATTCCTATCGGTGAGAGAACTTAATGTTTTCTTGCTAACTAGAGTCTTAATAGGATTACATGCAATGAACTAAACACTGCATGTCATGTTTGGTAGTCTCAAGTCATTGAAAGCATGCACGGCCACATCTCTCATTGGTTAATATGTCACGAAATAAGAAACAAGGAGGGAGTTAATGCACCGTGCCTAAGTGTTTTGGGATTATTTGGTTTTCGTAATGTGACTTATACAACATTTTTGTTTACATGCATTAACATTTTATTAGTTAAATCAAAGGTCAAAACTTGGCGCAAAATGCAAAGGGGACCAATAAACCAGTAAACATCAAACTTCTCTCGTTTGGCCCCAACTAGAGGTCCGGTGAGATGACTATACTGCACCGGCACGGAGGGGGCGCAGCTTCATTGACTTACGGCAACTGCCTTTGGGTGAATAACACGTGGGCCCAGGGGGTGGCTGGCCCACCTATCATACAGCCAAATGTAGGTGCAGTAGAGGGCCGAGGAGTAGTACGAAATGCTATGCACCTACGCACGCTAACCAAGGGCAAGAGTGATCACCCGAATCGCAAGATCAGTTGACTAGTAGAAGCTAAGCTAGACCCATGCAGGCGATGAGCGCGAGCAGCAGCCGGCTGTGCCAGATGGTCCACGACACCGGCCTGCGGCCCGGCAATGAGGAACGTCTCCAGGTAGTATTGCTTGAGGCCGGTAGGGCGAGGGGCCGCTTGGACGACAGCTTCGTCTCCTTGTTCGATGAGGTCCTCGTCGGTTTCCTCGACAAGTTCACCATCATCAAGAAGCTCGCGGACGACTTTGACGTAAGCCTTTAGCTGATGCGCCCAGGCTCTGCGATGCCCACCACCCTCAATGGCCACTATGGTGACAACCTCTTCGATGCACTGGTGGCCCTGCGACTGCCCGCCGTCGCACCGGAGAATGTCCACCTTGAGGTCGCGCTCGCCGCACAGCGCCTGGCGCAGCAAGACACCATGGACATATACACCCACGTCTACGCGCATGCAAGAGGAGGACGATAGGACGTTGGCCTTCTTGGACCGCAGGGCAACCTTGGACGCACTGTTCAGAAGCACGTTGAGCTCGCCGCCAATGCCGTTGCTCCTCACATGTCGGTTGGTGACCCGGCTTACTAGGGCGTGAGGATGTCATTGATGGATCCGTATGTATTTTTTTCTTTCCGTCAAATCCATGTAGTAGTATATGATACTACAGTAATTGTCTTACCTTTTGCATCAACTTCATAATTTTCGTACGTACTCCATGCATGAACGGAGCCAGAACCAAACTTCTCATTACTCTAGGCAAAATCGTTATTTTCTATCTATCAATCGCGCCATGGAGCATAACCAAATTTTACAAGTTACGAGTTCAAAAGGAAAAGCTTGCCGTGTTCGCGTCGCACCCCCACATGGTTGGTCTGGCACGCCGCTCAAGCGGGAATACGTGCGGTGTTGCATTTTCACTTACAAGTGGGACCGTAGTTGAGCAAACCGACTATCGGCAAACCCCCACCCCGCCCATCGCGCGATGGCTGAGAAAACAGGAGGGAGAAGAGATGGCTGTAGCATGGACTCCAACAAAATTGGTGTCGGATGGGACTCGTGTGTGTGGCGTGTGCCGTAGTGCTAGACATGAATGCTAGTTATGGCCCAGGCCACCCCACTATATCGATCCTATATCGAGGTACAATACGTAGAACAAATTTCCTGCAGTCCGTGCTCAGCACTCCTCTATCTCTCTTCTCAGCCAGCCAACGGACGCGCGCAGCTCATCGTCTGTTTGCTCACATGCGGTCCCACATGTCAGTGAAAACGCAAGCGCACCCACTGAACCTGCACATCTTTCACCTCGATGTGCTGGTGATGAAAAAAAATCCAAGAAAGATCTTCGGTGGCCTCTTTTGGAGTTACTCAAGAGTAGTAAGATTCTATTTACAGTTTAACCCAAGATGCACATCTCGTGGCTTCAACTTATCAACTACCACTCTATTTTCTTTCATGACACTACCTGGATGCTGGATGTCCCACGTGTCGGCAAAAGGCGGAAGAACCCGACCAAATCTTCGGTTGTGCTCTCGGATTAGACTAGTTGTGCTAACTTAAAAAAATTATTGTGTACTCCCTCCGTTCCAAAATACTTGACTTCCATTTGTCCAAAAATGGATGTGCCTATATACTAAAACATGTCTAGATACATATATATTTTGACAAATATGACCTCCGTCCGGGTTTATTGGTCCCCATTATATTTCGTGCTAAATTTTGACCATAGATTAAACTAACAAAATGTTTACGCATGTCACCAAACATTATATTTTTTAAAACTATGTTCAAATACGAATCCAATGAGATAATTTTTCTTGACATGCATTAACATTTTGTTAGTTAAATCTTTAGTCAAAATTTGACACAAACTACAAAGGGGGCCTATAAACCAGGACGGAGGTAGTAGAACGGAGGGAGTAGAATGGATGCAAGTTTTTGTAATGGGAAGAAGAGTACATCCATATATTGATAGAGCGTTGGAGTTGGCCTTACAAGTGGGACCGCAGTTGAGGAAACCGACTATCGGCAAAACCCCACCTCGCCCGCCGCGCGATGGCTGAGTTAGAGAAATGATGAGGTTGAAGAGATTGCTCTAGCACGGACTTCAAGAAATATGGTGTCAGATGGAAGTCGTGCTGGTGGCGTGTGCCGTACTCCTGGACGTGAATGCTTGTTCTGGCCCATGCCACCCTACTACTCCTACTAGTTAGTACTATATTGTACTACTAGTATCGAGGATTCGAGGTGCTAGTTACGTAGTACAGTATGGCTACAGTAAAAACACCCGCACGACACGCAAAGCATGTGAAGCTAGTACAAATAGTGTACTACTACTGTTGATTGGCCCCATCCGATAACCTGTTGCAATGCACGTACAATTATGTATTCGGAAAATATATTTTTTTCCTCGTCGCACCACTCACTCACAGAAGCAACTCGAAAGCCATTCATAAATTTAGTAAGTTTATCACAGGCATATCATTTTATTACATACAACAGGTCATCAACCCACATCGACAACGAGGATACATTATAAATACTAAAGTTTTCACCACACAACAAATAACAAGCAATGAAATGAACTTCAACTCAACCATTCCTCGGCGTTGGAAACGCTTGCTTTGAACCACAAGTGATTCTCTAGGACAGGCCATCCATTGTCGATCGGGAGACCAACACAGGACTGATCATCCAGGCTGAAGCGGCCTACTATATCAGTACCAGGGTAGGGAACCACCCAAATGTCCGAGGTATAGACAGAGTTTCTTCTCATAAATGGTAGTAACGTTGTGTCAACAGCAGTTGAATCGCCTTTCACCATCATTGGATAGTTTTGTCCAAGGAAGAGCGAGTTTTCTCCAAGACTATCAATTCTGTACCAGGGAGAAGGAGTTGGCGCTAGCACACTAGTATCCATCCCGAATACCATGCAACGGGTGTTGGAATAGGTCCGAAGAGTGCGACCATGAGAGACTACACCTGCTTCCTTAGCAGTAACATCATCAGTGGGCTGTATACACATGAGAAGAGGTGATCCATCGGAATTAGTTGCCAGGTGCCAAATAGTATATGGGCGCTGCTCGTCCTCATGCTCGTGATCATCACCATCATCATCTCCCCCTTGGTTATAAAAATCTTCAAGTATAGGCGGTGGAATGTTCATAGGACCTTGGAAACACAAGAAGAAGGTTAATTAGTAAGGATGGCCATAGTGGGGGTAACGTAAGTAGTATCATGCACTTGGGACTCGCAAACATGCTTATGTGGCAGGCAATTAAGGAAGGGAGAGATGATTATAGTAACATAGGTAGATATTGTAACATAATAAATGTGATGCTACTATGTGTCATGCATGGCAATAAATGAGACCACCTATGATACTAATCTAAGATACTATGCACTATAGAGGTAGTAACATAAACTAGTAGCATATGCATGTTACTAGTCTAAGTTACTCCCCACTATGACCAGCCTTGATAACCCGCATGCATGTGGATGAAACAATTATAATTACGGTGGAATACAAACGTACCGAAACAACGAGGATGCCATGAAAAAACAGTGCCACGAGTGGTGGCAGCAAACACAAGGCCCTCGTATTGAATTGCATCACAGTACTCATCCGTGTACAGAAACTAATTTTTGAGCAATATCCATCCAGTTAAACCACTGACGACGGCAACAAGCTTGTCTAAGATAGCAACAACTTCATAGTTGTTGTAATTCCAAGAGCTGTTGGGGACTCGAGAAATTGCTATCTTCCGTAGAAGACAGTCACCATGATTGTATTTGAACGTGCGTACAATACCGGTGTGCTCAACCTCTGGGCAGTCTGCTGATATTTTTGGAAGTGTAACCCGGTCATGAGTGTACACATTCACAAGTTCCCACTCGCAGTTGGACCCAATGTAAACAACCCAATCTCCATTTGCTCCTACCCAAGCCTTGCCCTCAAGCGATGGCATCTTAACATCATACGTATCATTATCAAGCGGCATCAACTTGCATAGGGCGAGGCCTCCATCGTGACGGCACCAGTCATCAGGGTCACGGTAAAGAAGATAGGGGAGATCAAACCGCTCCTTGCCTCTTGGGTTCCTTGTAATGATGTTATTAGTTCAGTCGAGAATGGGCTTGAACGAACCTGCCATGCTAGCCGAGGTGATGACGTCGCACCGATCAATGAGTTCCTCCACCACGTCATCTTTCAGATCGGGGCAAGAATAACGGGGTCGTTTCCGTCCTGTTCCCTCCATGGAGAAGACGATCGAACAATGGCAGAAGAAAGGGTGAAGGGCTGAAGGAAAATGGAGGAGGGAGAGGAAGAGCGTGCGACAGCAGTTCCAAATCGAGAGGGAAAGGCGAAGAGTCGGTGGACGGTTGCCAGTTTGCCATGGTTCATGAAGGGGCACCCCGGCCTACACGTCGGTTCGGAAATACTCCTACTACTCGCCGTCGTCTCACTGATATGTGGAACAGGACCACATGTCAACGAGACATGGTGTGTAATTTCTCGTGCAAAATGCGATCTGGCCGCGTTGGCCCGAGGTGCCGCATTAGTTATCAGCCTTTATTTTTTTAATGGCGCGCCATTCAGTTTTGAAGCAGGACTAACTGGTACTGTACACAGAGAAAATATAAACTACTCTACCACTACTCCACCTCCAGTACTAGTAGTATAGAAAAGATATATAGGCTGGAGCTTCAGCGATTTCTTGCCAAGGGCTGCCCACTTGCTTCTCACGCTACCACCCTCTCTCCAGATCTAAAAAAGATGGCCCCTCTCTCCCTCCTCACCAGTGGTCACAGATCCACCGGGGAAGAAAAGGACATGCAGCATTGACGCACTCGTCGTCAGCGAGCGAGGTCACGCACTGACGACAAGGTCGTCCTCTCAGACCTAGCGCCCGCGCGGGATCGCTGCCATAGTGTGTGCAGAGGACGATGACCATGAGCGAAGCCACTTCCCACCGACCCTCAGGTATGCTACCTCTTTTCAAACCATACCCTTGTTCTATTGCCCCATCTGGCACGTCATTGCATGTGGATCTTTTTCCACTCCACCATCTTCCCAATTTGCGATCCTCTGCTCTGCTGGCCACGCAGACGAAAACCATAATTTGCACTATTAAAGGAAACCATACTTCATGCAGACTAATGCATCTCTGGGTTGAATAAGGAAAGGAAGGGAGACTGTACTGTCCAAGAGAGTAGTCATCGAACCCGCATCTAGGTTGAAAAAGAGGGAAATCAGTAGCTAAGGAACGAGTCTCGTGTCTCTTGGTTGAAGAAGGGTAGAAAGGCATGACAACGCAATAGAGAATGACCGGGTCGATAGGTTTGTTGTCCTCACATAGGAAAAAGGTGGCTAAAGAGAACAAAAATGGGACGTAATCCACATATGCTGCCTGGATATTTGTTGCTCTGGGCAACCATACCTCCCTCACCACTCTGCGTCCGTGGAGGTACATCGTACTGGTGCGCCCACTGTCCGAATGGGCCTCCCATGCTCTTATTGCCACTTTTTTTACTGTTAGTATAACGCCAACAGTCAAGTCAAGCAATGCTACTTCTAAAGTGATGCCACATTTAACTAATGCCGCTCTCAGTCTAATGCCACAGATAAATTTAAGCAGTGCCATTTAATGTCACTAGATCATTTCAGGGTTAGCTATTGATTGTGGATGTATTAAAGATTTTTCAGCTAAGGCATTCTAATGCTGTTGCACATCCAGTATACCAACGATGAAACTTGTTACTACCTTCAGATTTTTGCACTGTTAATGCTTATAGATTACATACCTCACTTTCATGAGATAAGTTAATTTTTTTGTACAGTGTCACCAAAATGCCAAGGCGCTGATGTCATTTTATTTTGGTTAAACTGCACAGACAATTATGAAGACAAGAGGAAAGGTCAAGAGTGGGCACCTCCTTCCCCGGCTGTTCTCTTGATTATCAAGAGGAAAGATCAAGTTTTTATGTTTGATCGATTATCAAGATTGGGCTAGCAATTTTTAAGGTCCCCCCGAGTTCGAAATGATATTTACCTTGGAGGTACATGGTTTGCAAATTTTTTATACTATCATTAGTTAATAATGCTAGTTACCTTCAGACTTTTGTATTTGGTTTAATGCTCATGCAAAACTAGTATACCAATGCTGAAACTTGTTACCTTTACATTTTGTATTGTTAATTCTTATAGAAACCTTCTAGTGCTAGAGTTTATTGAAATTTGTTCAGTAAAACCATTGTATTGTACCCTGTAATAAACTAACTACTCTACTGTTGCACTAACGACTGGATTAGTGTAGATTTGTAGTATTCGAATGGTGTTGCATTAGCGTATGGACATAAATAAAGTGTGGCAAGCTTTCCCAGATATGTGCTCAAGAAAACTACTACCTGTTTTTCTAAATACTAGACGTTTGGGTACTTTAAGTTGATCTGCGAAAACATCTTATATTAAGGAACAGAGGGTGTAGAGTTCACTCAAACTATACCGGTAAAGCTAGTCACACCTTTGTTAAAATTAATGTTCATAATGTTATCGGAGGAGGTCTGTATGTTTGTCTCTAATGCCTATCTACTACATACCCGACATCATGATGTAATGTTAAGTCATTTCCTTTTGTACAGTGTAACTAAATTGTCAAGGCGGTGATGTTATTTTATTTTAGTAGAACTGCACAAAATTTGCTTAAAAGAAGAGGAAAGGTCAGGAATGGCTCAGTTTTTCAGAAAAAAACTATGTATGCCTACCTGACATCAGCCGTTGTTGCTTTATTTATTCCTTCAAACAGGTGGTTAGAAACAGTCTTGCTACCTTTTCCCATTAAGAAATTGGAATGCTTATATTTGTGAGTCTATGCTTCAACTAGTGCCACTTTTATAGTAATCACACTTTCAATATCTATGCAAATAGGGATGCTCAATTTTAGTGGAGCTGCACAAAAAGTCCAACTGGTTCAACATTAGGAGCATGTTTTTTTCCAAACCTTTATATCCAATTGGTGGCACTATGAGCTGTTCATTACGAAAGTACATGGTTTGCTACTATCTTGCTACTCTTTTTGTACTGTCATTAGATAGTAATACTAGTGGTTTGCATGTGAATTTATTGGCAGGGTGGACCTACATTGGAGGTGCAGGACAGGATTCAATGATTGGATGCTCAATTTTGGTTGTATCGATTTCACCTCTTCCATCACTGTGAACATGGTGTGGTATATGTTTACTAGCTGCATGATATTTGTGCAGACATAGATGTCTGCCCGTTGCTATTTGGCAAACAAACAAAGTGTCCGAAATTTTGGTTGAACTTCACAAGAGAATAGTATAGTCACTGCATGCATCGTGTTCATGGGGATGCAACAGAATGTGTCGTGTTCATCGGGAGGCAACGGAATGCATCATGTTCATGGGGATGCAACAGATTGTGTCGTGTTCATCGGGATGCAACGGAACGCGTGGGAGCCAACCGGCTTGGACGGAACAGGCGATGGAAATGAGGCCTCGCGTACCACAAAATGAGGAAATGGACCTCCTACGATCGAAACGGGGGTCCTGTTGATTGGGAGGGGTGTGGCGTACCGCAAAATGGAGGAAACGGACTTGTGTTGGAGCGGTACGGTCGAAACGGGGGTCCTGTTCATCGGGAGGGGTGTGGCGTACCGCAAAACGGACGAAACAGACTTGTGTTGGAGCGCTACGGTCGAAACGGGGGGGGGGGGAGGGGTGTGGCGTACCGCAAAACAGGACTCCACGGGATACTGTTCATCTCCACCGTCGACCTCCTCCAGCCTCCACGGGCTACCGACGACCTCCTCTAGCCTCCACGGGCTCCTGTTCATCCAGCCTCCATTGCGTGCTACTCCGCTGGCTACTATTCAACCACCCCTCCACGGGCACCCCTCCATCGTCTATTGTTCATCCAGCCCTCCACACCACGGGGTCTTGTTCAACCACCCCTCCACGGCCACCCCTCCATCGGCTACTGTTCATCCAGCCCTCCACACCACGGGTTCCTGTTCATCCAGAGGCAACGCCACCGCTCACTATTCATCCAACCCCCCTGCAACGCTCACTGTTCATCCCAAAGGCATCATTGATCGGCTTCAGTTAGCAGCAATAGCGAAGGAATCGCTCCATCGGCTTCAGTTAACAGCCATCGATCGATCGCCTGGGTTCAATAACGCATAGCCTGCAGTGCAATCGCTCGGGTTCAGTTAGAGCCCAACGCCTCGCTCGGCTTCAGTTAGAGCCAACGCCTCGCACACATGCGCGTACGTACGAGATAAATGCGCATCGCTCCTCCCCCGACCTCCCACTGTAACCGGCAACTCCCCGAAATTTTCCTCCCCCTCGCTTCTACCATGGTTTTTTCCGTCATGGACAGCCCAAAGAATGTCATGCAGCTGCGTCTCCTGCCCGCCCAGGACGAAAAGCCCATTTTCTGTCATGATTTTTTGTCATAGAAGTAGGAGCCCACCACATCTATTATGATACCGGGTTTTCTCACAATTATTGTCATAGAAGTATCATATGTATGACAGAAAAAAATTCATTCGGCCCAAAATGTCACAGATGTGTCTTTTTTTTGTAGTGCCTACGTGAGCAAAGATACAAGAGGGCAGCCTGTTGCCGGAGGCTGCCTGGGTAAGGATCGCCAGTCAGGACCTTGAGCACCATCCTCAGCACTTCGGGCGCCAAATCTTCCTCCTGGAGCCTCATACGGTCTTCACGCCCCGCAAAGGCCCACATCCGGCGGGAATGGCGCTGGAGGGGAGCAATGTGGCGCTGAAGGAACTCCTTCACCACCTTGGGCACCGTCACATCGAGCGCCCTCAAATTCCTGAAGTGATGCCAGACAAAGGCGAGCCGGGGGCTCGTGAGCATCTCATGGCTCCAGCCCGAGTTGGTGACAGCAGGCAAGGATGGGTGCGAGAGCAGGGGGCTGGGTACTCCGACATCCATGTACAGCCACTGCTCTCGCAACCCAACCTTAGGAGCAGGAAGGTAGAAATCGATCCCCGAAGCAGTCCTCTTCGGCACGGCGAGGAAGCTCACGCACCCCGAGCATTGAGTGGGATCATTCAGGGGCAAAGAAAAGAAGTGGCGCAGGAGGGCAACAGAAGGAAGAATGCCCACCATGGCCTCACAAACAAGGGCAAAAACAGCAAGGAGAGTAATGGATTTGGGACCCAAGTGCATCATATGGATCTGATAATGGGAGAGCACAGCATTGAAGAAAGCGGAAAAGTGGGGAACCAGACCCGCCCACAGGGCATCAGCGAAGAATCGGACCTCGGTGACGACCCTGTCGAAGGAAGAGTGAGATGCGGGCCAGACCGTCGTCCTCCCGCACTCATTAAAGATGGTGGTGAGGGCAGAGCTGACCTTGTCCAAGTCCTCTGGGTTGAGTATGATCGACCGATCAACGGGAGGAGCCGCTGCCGGCGGCGAGCTGGGAGAAGGCACGAGCTTCTTCCCCCTATCTTTCTTCGTTGGCGCCATTGCAACGAGAAGGGGGGAGAGAGTTCGGGTTGGATTGGAAGCGGAGGTTGGAGCTCAAGGGGAGGAAGAATAGGGGACGCGCGAACGGCGAAAGGTGGAATAACTGTGTGCAACTACGGGTCCGCCTAGCCAGGCGCGTAATGAGGGGCGTGGGGAAATGGAGACGCCCACGTCCAATCAACCGCCACGCAGCGCCCAAGGCCGCAGGCTGTTGGGGCCTGTGGTGCTTCGCACTTGCCCCTTCGCTTCTCTTCTAAGCCAAGTTTGGGTGCGCCTTGGGCCCAAGGGCTACTGTCAGTGTTCTGGGAACGGGAGTACCCAGACTTGCCTGCCTGTGGCCTGCAGCGTGGCTCAAGGAGTGGCCCAGTACGGCCCATCTTCATCAACACAAGCTCAAGACCCTCGCGAGGGGCCAAGCCTCGCGGGGCAGACGACAGATAGCTTCCTCAGGCGCAGCCTCGTTAGGAAGGCTCACGAGGAGGCGGAGAGATCAAGGCGAGGGTACCTCGTGAGGTACCCGTGATGCAAGCCATGACGGGCGCCATGCGGGTGCCGGCCTGCACAGCGTCCTTGTTTCCCCATTGGTGCAAAAGGAGCAAGCACAGGCCAAGGCATCAGGCAGAGGCTACCATTTCGGTGCAACAAGACCAAGACCAGCAGAGCGGCAGGATGGAGGTCACCGTGGAGCCCAAGACGGCGTCATCGTCAGAGTCTTTGGCAGGCGAGGACCAACTTTAGTTAGGATAAGTGTACTAGATGTTCCCCTTCAAAATGGCCAATTGTTGGCGCCCTTCCCGCTCAATATTTGGGAAGAGGACCAGGTCCTTGCTCTATATATAGGACTAGCCACCACAGTAGAAAGGGATTCGGATCCAATCCTTCCCAAGAGGCAACACCTCCGCAAGAACATCCCTCGTGAGGCTATTCTTCCCCTTGTATTGTTCATCATCAGCCCCAGAGGCAGTCCACCACACCACACACTAGAGTAGGGTATTACACCACAATGGTGGCCTGAACCAGTATAAACCTCGTGTCTCTTGTGTTGTTCATCTTCGCTTGATTAGATCCTTTGCGAGGCGACGAGACGTGAGTAGGTAGGGGAGTGATCTCCGCGCGCACCCCAGAGTTCGAACCTCAAAGGGTCTGCCGGAACCCATAATCTGACACTAGCGCGCTGGTTCGGAGCAGTTGCTGCAGGAGCAAGCCGGCCGGATTGCCTCCCGGGCCAGCTACATTGCCGAGTTTGCCTTCCACGACGAGTTCCATCTGGAGTGGATGGAAGACGGCGGGGTCGTGGATGGCGACGGCTACGGCTTGCTTCTTTGCGACCTGGAGGGGAGCTCGGAGGAGACGGGTGTCTACGGCGACGCGGAGGCCGAAGAGGACACTAGTACCTCGCTGGACCCAGAGGTCGGTAGGGGAGAGCCGTCGATGTTGCGACGCGGCACTGGGGATGCCTGAGAAACTTTGTGTAGAAAACTTGTTAAGTAGCAGGTCCACCCGCCCACTTGGGGTTTTTAGGGTGTAATGAACTCGGGCCATGGGCCTTTGCTTTAAACATTTGTTTGTAAATGTTATGAGTGCTTGTTTACTCTTTGCCTTCCACTTTTTCTAACCGATTTCATGCGCTTCTCCTCTCTGAAACCTCCCCTCCCGCGAGTCAGACGGCCGAGGCTCCGGTCCGTGATAAGGAGTTCGATTCTTCGAGAGGGGCGCGCAGGACTTGGGTCCTTAGAAGCGTTGAGCGTGAGCAAAACACCCATTGGGCCCGCTGGCGGCAATACGGCTTGGCCGGTTGGTGAGCATCCGGTCGTGGGGCTAACTTAGTTGATGAGCAACAGGCCGGGTTGATCGACCCAACGGCTTTTGACTTAGTGTGTGAATCGTAGGGGAGCCTTGGCCCGTTGTGCTTGCCCGCCGACAGCCAGAGCTAGATCTGCAGTTTTAGGGAGAAGTGGGGGACCGTGGCATCCTAACTTTATCAGGGATCACCAAGTAAAGCGGTGGGGTGGCGACCAAGCCGGCCTGCCCCCAAGCCCCCGGGTCGAGCGAGTCGAGCCGGTGGCCGGGTTTAGTAGTAAAGTGAAGCAAAATAGAGACGCAACAAATTGGTCGGCAAAAGGCAGCCCCCGAGTCTCGTTCAGGGACCCCATAGTTTCATACGTTTACAAAAGGCGACGATACATACACTCATGTGGCTAACTGTAAAACGGGTGGAGGAGTTCTGCGTTCCAAGGGCGGGTCGTTTCTTTGCCGGCAGTGTCCCTCTTGTGCTTCTTCGACTTGCGTGCGTCGATGAGGTAGTAGGAGTTGCGATCACGCAAGGCCCTGCTCACGATAAATGGGCCCTCCCATGGAGAGGACAGCTTGTGCTACCCTGCCTGCTCTTGGACGAGTCGGAGGACGAGGTCGGCTTCACGGAATGCGAGAGGCTTGATCTTCTTGATGTTGTAGTGCCTCAGGCCTTGCTGGTAGATAGCCAAACGGCTAAGTGCCAGAAGGCGTGCTTCTTCGAGTAGGTCAACACCGTCTTCACGCACCTCTCTGGCTTCGGCTTCGGTGTACATCGCGACGCGTGGCGAGTCGAACTCGACGTCGGTCGGGATGACGGCTTCGGATCCATAGACGAGGAAGAAAGGGGTGAACCAGGTCGACCGGTTTGGTGTGGTGCGTGGACTCCAGAGAACTGCAGGCAACTCGTCAAGCCAACTACCGGGTTTACGGATGAGTGGCTCGACGAGTCGCGGCTTGATCTCGGACAGGATGAGTCCGTTGGACCGCTCGACATGCCCATTGGACTGCGGATGTGCCGTGGAGGCTAGGTCGAGGCGGATGTCGGAGACAAAACAGTATTGTTCGAGCGCGCCCTTGGCGAAGTTGGTGCCATTGTCGGTGATGATGTTGTTCGGCATGCCGTAGCGCACTACTATGTCCTTGATGAACCAGACGGCTATTGGCCCATCTAGTTTCTTGATTGCTCTTGCCTCAATCCACTTGGTGAATTTGTCCACTGCCACCAGCAAGTGCGTCATGCCGCCTCGAGCAGTTTTGAAGGGTCCCACCATGTCGAGTCCCCAGACCGCAAAGGGCCAGGTGATCGGTATGGTGCGTAGTGCTGACACCGGCTGGTGGCTGCGTTTGCTGAAGCGTTGACACCCCTTGCACTTGAGGACGAGTGACTCGGCGTCTTCGAGGGCCGTTGGCCAGTAGAAGCCGTGGCGGAATGCCTTGCCCACCAGGGATCGCGACGCGGTGTGGTGCCCGCACTCGCCCTGGTGAATGTCGAGGAGGATGTCAATGCCGCGATCCTGCTCGACGCAGCGCTGGAACACGCTGTTGGAGCTGCGCTTGACAAGCTCGTTATTGATGATGCTATAGGCGGACGCCGGCGCTGAACTTGCCGAGCTTCAGTCTCGTCCACGGGAAGAACCCTGTTCTCCAGAAATTCTGATATCGGCAGGGCCCAGGATGGGGCCGCGACCACGGTGAAGACGGCCACCAGGGTGGGTTCCGGGTCGATAGCCCCTAGGCCGGGTTGAGCAGCCCCCGGGTTGGGGACGGCGATGGCCGGGTTCGGCGTGATGGTGGCCAGGTTGAGCTGAGCAGCCTCCGGGCCAGGTTCAGCAGCCCCCGGGCCGGCTTGTGGTGCGGCCGGTTCTTCTGGAACGTGGATGGACTCGGAGTCCGGTGATGGCTTGACGGATGGCTTGCGTAGGTGCTCGAGGGAGACGCCAGATGGGATGGCTTGACATGACGAGGCGATCTTGGCGAGAATGCCGGCTGCCTCGTTCTCTGCACGCGGGACATGGAGGAACTCGTAGCCATCGAAGGATCCGAACAGCTTCTGGATGAGGAAGCGGTAGCTTGCCATGTTGGAGTCGCGGGCGTCCCACTCGCCGGAGCACTGCTACGCCACCAGGTCCGAGTCGCTGTAGCACAGGATGTGCCAGATGCCGAGTTCCTTGGCAAGCCGGAGGCCGTGCACAAGGTCTTCGTATTCGGCGACGTTGTTGGAGGCGGCGAAGTGGATCTAGAGCGCGTAGCGGAGTCGGTCGTCCTTTGGAGATGACAGTACGATGCCGACCCCTAAGCCGAGTCGCATCTTGGACCCGTCGAAGTGCATGCGCCAATGCGTCAAGTCAGGAGGCGGCGGCAAGTACTGGGTCTCGTTCCAGTCGACGAGGAAATCGGCCAGGGCCTGAGACTTGATCGTGGTGCAGGGCTCGTAGAGGATGGTGTGGCCGGCTAGCTGGATAGCCCATTTGGCGACCCGGCCAGAGGCGTCCCGGCACCCGATGATTTCTCCGATGGGCGCCGTGCTGACGACGGTGACGACGTGCTCTTGAAAGTACTGCTTCAGCTTCTTGGCGGTGAGGTACACGCCGTAACACATCTTCTGGTAGTGTGGGTAGTTCTGCTTGGAGGTGGAGAGCACCTCGCTCAGGTAGTAGACCGGGCGCTGGACGGCCTGGATCTTGCCCTTCTCTGGTCGCTCAACCACCAGCACCGTGTTGACCGCCCGTGAGGTCGCGGCTATGTAGAGCAACAGCAGCTCCTTGTCGGTCGGTGCGGCCAGGACTAGTGCGGTGGAGAGCATGCGCTTGAGGTCTTGGAAAGCTTCGTCCGCCTTGCCGTTCCACTCGAACAGGCTTGTCTTCTTCATCAGCTGGTACAGGGGTAGCTTCCTTCTCTCCCAGCCAGCTTAGAAACCGGCTGACCAAGGCCAGGCATCCAGTGAACTTCTGCACATCGCGTAGCCGAGCTGGCTTGCACATGCACTCAATGGCCTTGATCTTCTCCGGGTTCGCCTCAATGCCGCGTTCCGAGATGAGGAAGCCGAGCAGCTTTCTGGCCGGGACGCCGAAGACGCATTTTTCGGGTTAAGCTTGACCTTGTATTCGCGGAGGTTGGCGAATGTTTCCTTCAAATTGTCGAGGAGCGTGAGATGCTGCTTGGTCTTCACGATGATATCTTCCACGTACACTTGGATGTTGCGGCTGAGTTGCGGTAGCATGCATTTCTACATGCAGCGTTGGAAGGTGGCGCCGGCATTCTTCAAACCGAACGACATGGTGATGTAGCAGTACGCCCCAAAGGGCGTGATGAAGGACGTCTTCAGGGCATCGGCCAGGTCCAGCTTGATCTGATGGTAGCCGGAGTAAGCGTCCAGGAAGGATAGGATCTCGCACCCGGCGGTCGAGTCAATGACTTGGTCGATCCGCAGGAGAGCGAACGGATCCTTGGGACAGGCCTTGTTGAGGCTGGTGTAGTCGATACACATGCGCCATGTCTTGTTCTTCTTTAGGACAAGGACTGGATTGGCCAGCCACTCGAGGTGAAACACTTCCATTATGAAGCCGGCCGCCAAAAGCTTGGCGACCTCTTCACCAATGGTTCTTCTCTTCTCTTCGGAAAATCGACGGAGGGGTTGACGGACAGGCTTGGCGTCCTTGCGGACGTGGAGTTTGTGCTCGGCGTACTTCCTTGGGATACCCGACATGTCTTTGGGGGTCCATGCGAAGATATCCCGATTCTCATGGAGGAAGTCAACGAGCTCGCCTTCCTATTTGTTGTCGAGGCGGGCGCCTACGACAACGTACTTGCTGCAGCTGGAGTCTTCCGAGTTGAGATTCACCTTCTTGGTCTCCTTGGAGGGCATGAAGGCGGCCTCGTCGGCCGGGTCCAGGGTCAGGATCGACGCAGCTGAGGCCTCGCCGGCCAGGGCGACGATCCGATCGAGCTAGCGCCGCTCGTCGGCCAACTTGGCGCCATCTCGGGAGCACTTCAGAGACTTGCGGTAGTTGCCGGTGATAGTAATGAGACCCTTGGGACCCGGCATCTTCATCTTCAGGTACGCATAGTGGGGAACCGCCATGAACTTGGCGAGCGCGGGCCGGCCCAGCAATGCATGATACGCGCTGGACAGGTCCACCACCTCGAACTAGACCGGTTCGCGTCAGAAGTGGCTGTTGTCGCTGAACAAGACATCGAGCCGGACCCGGCCAATGGGTGAGCAGGAGAGGCCGGGTAAGATGTCGTGGAAGACTGTCCAGGTTGGCTCCAGGTCCTCGGCCTTGAGGCCGAGCTTGGTCATCGTGTTGCGGTAGAGGATGTTGATGCTTCTACCGCCGTCGATGAGGACTCGGGAGAACTTGCATGTACGCCGCGCGACGATGGTGGGGTTGAGGACGAGGGCGTATCTACCCGGACTCGGCATGACTGCCAGGTGATCCTCCAGGGTCCAGGTGATCGGGCGATCCGACCAGTGCATGAAGTCCGTCTTGGCCGGGACGTTGTTGTTCACCTCCTGCCGAAAGAGGCGCTCGCTGCATTTGTCATTGCCGAGGCTGGTGAAGACGACGTAGGCCGTGTTCTGGTCCGGGTAGGCGTTGTTCCGCATCGTGCCGCCGGCGGGAGGCAGTGGTGGAGGCGGAGGCGGCTGTCCTGCGCCTGGAGCCGGAGCCGGAGCTGGAGGAGGCGGAACGTCACCCCTCATGATGCGCTTGGTGATGGCGCACTGCCGAAGGATGTGCGTGGAGGGTCTTGCGCCGCTGTGGTTCTTGCATGGGGCGTCGAGCATCTCTTCGAAACTCATGGAGGGTTTCCACGCAATCTTGCTTGTCTGCCGACGCTTTGCTACTGGAGCCGCCACGGGCTCGGCGGCCCCGACGAGCCGGTTGTCGTGTCGTTGTACCGGTTGGTCGGCCTTGTGCTTGTTGTTCTGGTGATGCTGCTGCGGGCTGCTTTCGCAGGCAGCTTCGGGGGAGGAATTGGCTTCGCCTTGACAGCTTCAGCCAGTGCCACCTGGATCTTCATGGCGGAGTCAGCGTTGGCGTACTTGTCCGCCGTCACCATGAGCACGGCCATGGTGGCCGGCTCGGAGCGTAGGAGCTTGTGCTTGAGGAGGGTGCCGTCTCGGCACCCGCTGACGAAGTATTGGATCGCCTGGACTTCATGGACGCCCTCGCAGCTGTTTCAGAGCTCGGTCCAGCGTGCAAGGTACTCGCGGCCGGTCTCCATCGGCCCCTACACGAGCATGGCGAGCTGGCTGGGGCGACCGGGTCGCTTGTATGTCCCCGTGAAGTTGCGGACAAAGGCTTCCTCGAAATCGACCCATGCGTTGATGCTTCCCATCGGCGGGCTGTTCAACCATGTGCAGGCCAACCCCTGGAGCACGAGCGGTGCGTAGCGCACGGCGAGACGACGATTTGGCACCGGTGATGCTAATGGTCGTGGTGTAGTCGGTGAGCCAGTCTTCTGGCTTCACAGTCCCATTGTACTTGGGGTGTCGCGGGGGAGCACGAACCCTTTGGGGAAGGGCTCCTCTCGGATGCGTGGGCCGAAGCATGCCGACCCGATAGCGCTGCTCTCCTCCACCTCCAGGGAGCGAGCGAGCTGATCGAGGCGGTGGCGCATGTCGGCATCGTCGATGGCGCGTGGGCCGAGTCGACTGGCAGCAAGGCCCCGACGGGCCAGGTCGGTTGGAGCTGGACGCCGGCCATGCTGGCCGGGTCCGTGCTGGGTCTTCGGGGCGGGCATGTTGCCAAAGCGTCGGCGGCAGTGGCGGCCGGGTTGCTTCAGGTTCGGGCTTGGCCGGACTGCGCCTCGCCGGGCAGCGAGGAAGCCGTGTGCAGAAGTTCGCCAGGTCCACCAAGGTGGTCGGAGCCGGATCCCGCCGGCTTTGCGAGCTGGTTGAGGCGAACCTGCTGGGTGCTGGCGGTGTGGAGGAGCTCGCACATCCGCCCGATGCGCTCCTTGAGCTCCTCGCCCGCGAGTTGGTTGAGGCCGACCGCGGCTACCTCTGCAGCGCGCATGTTCTTGACTGGGGTGTCACATCCCTAGCTGCTGGTAGTGCTCTAGGCTAGCTTCATGTGTGCATCATGTCTATATTTTCGAAACTTGAATTGAGGAAAATTGGAAGCCTCAAAACCCTAAATAAAAGTAGGGCAAAAACCCTCAAAATCTCATTCATTGTTCCAAAATGCTCTTCTTAAATGTTTGATAATTCTTGGCAAGGGTTCTGGTCCCAACCAAAATATTGAACATTTTTAAGGAATTATTTTTGGGACTTTGGATTTAATTCATTAGCTATTTGAATTTGAATTATATTCATATAATTAGAATATAATTTCAAATACCCCTGAAATATTTTCTAAGCTTTTGGAAAAGTCCATCTAGCAATATAAAATATTCAGAGGAGTTTTTGGCATTGTTTGAATTATTTTAAATTCAAAACAGTGGCAAAATAAATTAAATAAAACAAAACAGAAGAAAAAAATAAAAAAGAGCAGAAGCCTACCTGGCGCTCACCTGGTAGCCAAACCGGCCCAGCACTGCAGCTGGCCGGCCCAGCCCGCCACCGCTACCCCCCTGTCGCCTTCCTCCCTTGCCAGGAGGACGGGCACGCGCCCGGCGCGCGCGGCCACGCGCCCCGGCCACCTCCTGCTTCTCCGGCCACCACCTGCTTCCCCGGCCCCTCCTAGACGACGCCACGGAGCGCCACGCAGCCCCTGGCTCTCTCTCACTCTCTCCCTCGCCTCATCCTCTCCTCTTCTCTCTCTCCCTCTCTGCCCGAGCGGAGCTCGTTGCCACCAACGCCGTTCGCCGCGGCCACAGCCACCCCCTCGCTCCCTCTCCACACCCCTGAGATCCGTCCCGACCCCATGGAGCTGCACACCGACGAACGCGACCAGAGGAGGCCCCAGTCGACCGGAGCGTCGTCGTCTTCATCTCCGGTGCCCGAAGATCGCCGCCGTAAATTCGCGTCGTCCAGAGCTTCCCTGACCTCGTCGTCGACTCTGCTAGTCCCTACGTGAGCCACTCTTCTTTTTCCCCCTAGAATCCTTGTCGTTCCCCTCCCCTAGCTAGCTTCCCCACCTCGGCCGAGAGCTTCTCGCCGCCGGCCATGGCGTGGCCGTGGCCACAGCCACCGCAGCTCGCTCCCGAGCCCACCATCGTGCTCAGCACGATCGCATGAACCCGTAGACACCCACAACGCCTCCTGTCATGCTCCCTAACACCGACCCCGAGCTCGCCCGAGCTCCGGCCGCCGTCGAGGTCGACGCCGTGCTCAACTCCGGCCACCTCGCGGCCTCCCGCCCGTTCCTTTGGATGCGGAGGAGCAAGAGCTTCTCCCTAGTGCCCTCAGCGCGCCAAACCACCGCTCGTAGCGCCAAACCCGCCACCACCCGAACTCCGGCGGCCGCAGCCGAGCTCGCCGTCGTCGGTACCGGCAATCACCGGCACGGCCACCACTACCGTTCGATGCGCACGAGTCCCAGCTCGCCGTAGAACCCAACCGTACCCTAAACTGTGCCCTGTAGCGCGAACCCGATGTGTTTCCGCCGCTCCGTTGGTCGTCGCCGGCGAAACTCCGGCGGGAGCTGACGTGGCTCCGTCATTAGGAGCTAACCCAGCTGGTTAATCAACCTACAGACACTGACAGTGGGCCCCACCCTTGGTCAAACCCCAGCCAGCGCTGGGTTTGACCGGGATTAGTTCATGTGTCACTGACGTGTGGCCCCCACACGTCAGGTTTGACCTGGACCCGCCCTGTTGACCTGATGACGTCAGGGTGAGGTCATGCTGACGCAATATTCCTTTTCTGGAATTTAGTTTATTTTATAATATTCAGGAAATTCCAGAAAATAGCTAAAACTTCAATAAATCATAGAAAATTAACCGTAACTCCAAATTAAATAATTTATATATGAAAAATTATCAGAAAAATTCAAGGAATCCATCTGTACCATTTTCATGCATGTTAGAACAACTTATAGCTGCTGTATAGCACAAATCAATTAAATGGCATTTGAATAATCACATATGGAGTTTGAATTTGAATCTTGTATTCAAACCAACTTCATTTAATCTGTTACTAGTTGCATTAGCTCAAAACACATTCATATTGCCATGTCATAGCATGCATCATATTGTGCATTGCATTGATCGTGTTTCTTCTGTGTTTGCCGGTGTTGTTCCCCCTCGATAGACGTTGTACCGATGATGTGATCGTTGACACTGATGAAGACTCAATGTTATCTTCAGAAGTGCCAGGCAAGCAAACCCCCCCCCCCCTTGTTCATTCCGATAAAATCCCACTCTCTCGCTCCTGCTCTCTTTTACTGCATTAGGACAACACCGATTCAACTGTTACATGATGCAGTAGTTGAACCCCTTTATCCTTTGCATGACCTGTCATTGCCACAGTAAATAGATGAAACCCACTAGCATGAGTAGGAGTTGTTTGAGCCCTGATGTGCCTACTCATTCATGCTTGTTTGTCATGCCTGCTACTGCTTAGAGTTGAGTCAGGTCTGATTCATCGGGGATGAATCAGAGGCGTGTGAACATGTCCTACTATGTGTGAGCTAAGTGTGTGAACACGATTTGGTAAAGGTAGCGGTGAGAGGGCACGTAGGAGTACATGGTGGGTTGTCTCATTACAGCCGTCCTCAGGAACTGAGTTCTGTGTTTGTGATCCATGACCAGCTACTACCACACATTGGAATGCTTAAGTGCCCCTCTCGACTTATTAATCAACTTGATCTCTGTCCAGGAGTTGCAACTAGTTTTTGGTGTTTGTAGGTAGTGTTAGTAGTCTACCAAGTGGCACCCGGTACAGGTGGGCTTGGGACAGACTAGGCACAGTGGCCCGGTGTACCAAGTGGCACCCGGTTGGTGGGCTTGGGAACCCTGCACACATCGTTTGGGGCCGTAAGCGACACCCCGGCCGGATCTCCTTGCGGATGGAACCCGAATAGGCGATAAACCTGGACTAGAGACTTGTTCGGTTAGTCAGGTCATGGCCGACTCCCTCGCCCGGCTTCCGCTTGAAGGTTGCCGAGGTACATGACGTGTACAGGGCGATAAGTGGCGAGAGCGTGTGTGAAGAAGTACACCCCTGCAGGGTTAACATCATCTATTCGAATAGCCGGATTCCTCGGATATGGAAACTTGGACCCCTTGCATAGTTCATAGACAAGTGAAAGTGGATACTCTAAAATACGCAAGATAAGCGTGAGTGCTATGGATGGCATTCTCGTAGGGAGACGGGAGTGAATCCATAGTGGTGTATTGAAATAGTGAATATGTGGACTCGTGTGCGCCACCCCAACAGAGTTACTTGCAGTCGTAGTTCAGGTTAGCCTCCGAGTCAAAGCTGGCTTGCTGCAGTTAAACTCCACCACCCCCTTTGTTGATAATGATGCATATGTAGATAGATCTGATGTAAGTCTTGCTGGTACATTTGTACTCACGTTGCTTAATTTATGTTTTTGCAGAGAGACTTCAGTCTCACTAGTAGTTCCACGTGGACTTCGACGTTTAGCTTGTTACCTCAGCTACGATCTTGTGCCCTCGGCAGGATCTGGTAGATAGTCAGGCTTCTCAGCCTTTTTCATTTATAGTTGTCTGTACTCAGACATGTTAAGCTTCCGCTTGTGCTTTGATTTGTATGCTCTGATTGTTGGGTCATGAGACCCATGTTTGTATTATCTCGCTCCTCGGAGCCTATTGAATAAATACTTGAGTTGTAGAGTCATGTTGTGATGCCATGTTGTATTTGCACATATCGAGCATATTGTGTGTATGTTATTGAAATGCTTGGTATGTGTGGGCTCTGACTATCTAGTTGTTTATCCTTAGTAGTCTCTCTTACCGGGAAATGTCTCCTAGTGTTTCCACTGAGCCATGGTAGCTTGCTACTGCTCCGGAACACTTAGGCTGGCCGGCATGTGTCCTTCTTCGTTCCTGTGTCTGCCCTTTCGGGGAAATGTCACGCGATGAATACCGGAGTCCTGTTAGCCCGCTACAGCCCGGTTCACCAGAGTCCTACTAGCCCAGTGCTACAGCCTAGATTCACTCGCTGATGACCGACACGTTCGATGCTGGGTCATGGATGCCTGTCCCTGTAAGTTTGTGCCACTTTGGGTTTACGACTAGCCATGTCAGCCCGGATTCTTTGTCATATGGATGCTAGCGACACTATCATATACGTGAGCCAAAAGGCGCAAACGGTCCCGGGCCTGGTAAGGTGGCACCCGTGGGAATACCGTGCGTGAGGCCGCAAAGTGATATGATGTGTTACATGCTAGATCGGTGTGGCATTGAGTCGGGGTCCTGACAGCGTTGGTATCAGAGCCTGACTGCCTGTAGGATTACCAAGCCAAACTGGTCGAAGTTGAGTCTAGAAATTCTTTAGTTATATAAGGGAATTGATTGTGGGATGGGAACGTAAGGCTCTTTTTACTCCTTACACCTTATGCCTTCTGATCCGAGTCATCTTAACTTTCCTGCGGGGTTAAGGAACTAGGCTATCTCTTCTTTCTATCAGGATCACGTGTTACTTATCCATAGACTTATAAGATTGTTGGACTTAAGCCTCTGTTCAGTTCCTACTACTTCTGTATGTTAGTTGTTGATCTCCAAACCTTGATATTGTGCTTCTGAGTGGTTATGCCACCATTTTTGTGATTGTCTCAAATTCTTTTGAGCATTTACAGCCGTTATGCTGTCCGAGTCATCCCAGGTTTCTAAATAGTCTGAAGCAATTTGCAAAATTCTTTCCCTCTGGTTTCGATGTTCCTTTATGCCAGCTCAATCACACTAATTGTTGAGTTGAGGTATTCTATTGCCTTGACATTTATGTGGGAGTTGTTGTTATGACCCTAGTTGTCTTAGGGAATCATCTAGTAGTCTAGCCATGTTTTGTGTTTCCAGTGTGATGATTCTGGCCTTTATTCTCGGAAGCATCCCATGATGCTACTTAGTAGTAGGAATTCTATTCCTGGGTTTTGAACCCCAGATTCACTCTACTTACTTCATGTTGATAGTGTTTGCTAGTTCCTTTAGGATATTAGTAACTTTGCGATAGTCCTCGAGGTCCATGGTATATCCTTCTTCCAAATACCATGAACCACTTACGGCAGAAGTTTGTTGGATCAAAAGATCACAACAGGAGTGCTCTCGATGGGTTCTCCATTCTACATTGTGACTCTGCCAGTTCTACTTTTCCGCATGGATTGTCCGGAAGAAATATGTCGAACTCGTTCGACATGCTAATCCATGCATCCACAACTCAGAAAATCTTATGCTCCTTTGAGTTGTCCCTCCTTAGTTGTCTACTGACCTTCGTCTATCAGTTGATAGTCAAGAGTATGCGTGCGTTCGTCTATCGATGCCTATTACTCTTGTGGTCCGTCAAGCCATTCTGTCTTGAATGACTTGGAGAAACAAACTCCAGTACCTCATCCATATCTAGGATTGGGTCAAAGTAGTTGTATTCCGCAGATCAAATGCCAATCCAACTTTTGGTTCTGTTCTACCTTGGAGTATTACCCCCTTATGCCAGAATTGTCATGAGAACTGCACCAATTCTCATGAATTTTGACATAGTGATACTTCTCACCGTCATTAGTCATTCCTCGGCCCTCGTGATTGATGCAACCGGGATACCGACAAATGAATTGTGATGTGTGAAATCAATACTCCCAGCAACTAGTTGCTTGGTAGTAAATGGACAATATTCTCATTCTCAGCATGTTGGTTTTGAATCACCATTCTAAGATAGATTGTGCTACCTAGTCCATATTTCCTGGTGCACTCTTTGATTGTTGAGTTAGGATTTTGTCAAGTCCTCGCTCATTTGATCATATCATCTTGCCCTGAAAAGCAAGATTGTTCTCGAGCTTAGTAACATACCGGTGGTTCATGATATTCCGAATTTCTTCTCGGAAGTATCACCAGGTTGTCGCCTGACCGCTATGTTGATCTCGTGATCAAGTTGGCTTATTCCTGTAAACCACTATTCTCCAAGAATCCGTGTTGGATACCCCTGAGCTAGTTGGTTAAACTAGACAACAACTTGGAGAATTGGAAGATAAAAGCTTGCCTAACTTAGTTCGTTCCAAAGGGATATTCTTGTGTAGTGTGTGTTGAAGAAAGATGATATCTTCATCAATTGGTCCCTGTGATCAGTTGCTGGACCTATTGTCTTATCAATCCTTTGATTTGAGTGTGGGCTATCGTCAAATCAAATCAGAACCAATGATATTCGTAATGTTGTCTTACTCGTGGTTGATCCCTCGAGCATACACCATTATATCTTTTGGGTCTGACCAATGCTATCACCGTGTTCACTTAACTATGGAATCCCTTTTAAAAGGAAAACCGGATGAATTGTTGTTGAGCCCATCAACAACATCCTGGTCTTCTCCATAATTTTGCTCAACATTAAGCTAGTGTTGGAAACTTTTGAAAGCATCTATTCATGCTAACTCATGAAGCATATGCTGGATGACAGAAGTGACTTTCTTTGATTCACGTGCATTTGATGTAAGTTGCCGCCGTGGGTTTGAGCAAGGTTTGTTTTGTTTCCTCTGGAATCGTCCCAAGTCAGTCATGCAGGTGCAAAGTATACTATGGTTTGGTAGATTAATTACCTCCACTCCATGTGTGTTCCGTAGCACCCCAAGCCACTGACTGATTTGTTCTAGGAGAAGGAGTTCTTTTTAAGAGCTAACCCGGGCTTAATCCAGAACTTTGATATCCTCGATGATGGTTCCCAACCAGAACTCGGTAGTGTTTTATTATAAGACTACCATGTGGTCATGCTTGTCTGGGACAACATGTTCACATGTTTGTAGCAGAACCAGCTCATGTTTTGGAGCTTGCTATCGCAGTTCGTCCCTCGAGAATCTCGCAACATCATCTCGTCGATTTGTGTTGCAAACTTTCATTTTTCTTCCTAGCCTCGATGAGTCTGGAATATCCTGACACCAGCCAGATCTGAATCTCAGGCAGATATAATGGTTGGAACATTTCCCAAGAACTATAATATTGGTCCCTCGATAACCGGTAAAGTGGATGTCGTGGCCAACACACCCAGTCGGAAGACCTATTATTGTAGTATCTTGTTTGAGGAAGTTGGCCACCTCCCCATAAGGATTTCATAGGATTTACCTCCGTAACTGTTCCTTATGGATTCTATTGCTCCCGAAGTCCGACCTTTACTTGATGTTCTAGTTATCAGACCATTTCTATGAATGGGTTACACTAGCACATCAAGGAGAACATTAGAGGCGGAGTGCTAAATGTCTCTCGGTCGATCATCCAGCTTTTATTTCCTTGGCCCCGCCAAGGGTGAAATCTGAGAAAGTGTTATCTTCCTTTGCATCTGCATCATCCATCATCATTCATCATGGTAGTACGTTGTGTTGCCAGGATCCTTGACACGGATGTTGGTAAAATCTTGATGATTATGGAAATGCTCAAGTTCTTGAGAGCACGCGCAAGTGCCAGGTTTGATCGTCGGCATTAACTGTATAGTGCTCTCAGTTTCCTCGGAAATGCTATGACCTTTTCAAACAGTGAATTCATTCTCTATTGTTGGGTTCTTCCCCAGTTACCAGAATCACTCCCAGCATTTGCATTTTGTTCCCAGCTTGCACCGCCAATGTGCCATTCTACCATGGGTCTCTTCCATTTCCGGTGGTAAGCAAATTCATCCATTACGTTGTTTTCAACAAGGTAATCCACATCATCCAAGTCCGAGTATGCCATTCTACCGACCCCCGCCAATCGATTGCTGTGATTTGCCTTAGGCTGATATAGAGAGTCTCAATGATCTCTATATCAAAGGTAATTCTTTTTGCCACTTAAGGTAATAATCTACGAATCACCCTCCTCCAGGATGTTTCGTCGTGGTATCATGGCGACTCAACTCCTCGCTACATTGACAATCGTTTACCACCTTTTTAAGTGTGGAATTGTTGTCCACCTAGTGAACCTTCGTCATCCATTTCTTTCCACCCCTCTTGATGTGTATCTCGTGTCTCCACCCGAGAGATGGTTCTATGTCTCATTCCGTGAGTTGTTCGACCTTCGAGAAGTTCGATCCTTCTAGAGTTTCCCTTTCCTCTTCTTGTCATGATTAGCTGAAGTTCTCGAAGCAAGACATCAAGACAATGATGGTGATCGAATCAACGCTCTTATGAAGTGCACCCTGGATCGTGAAGATTATACTAGTTTGCGTTTCCCCTTCATCTTACCCTACGCTTGAATCTCGGGACGAGATTTTTGTTTAGTAGGGGTGAGTTGTCACATCCCTAGCTGCTGGTAGTGCTCAAGGCTAGCTTCATGTGTGCATCATGTCTATATTTTCGAAACTTGAATTGAGGAAAATTGGAAGCCTCAAAACCCTAAATAAAAGTAGGGCAAAAACCCTAAAAATCTCATTCATTGTTCCAAAATGCTCTTCTTAAATGTTTGATAATTCTTGGCAAGGGTTCTGGTCCCAACCAAAATATTGAACATTTTTAAGGAATTATTTTTGGGACTTTGGATTTAATTCATTAGCTATTTGAATTTGAATTATATTCATATAATTAGAATATAATTTCAAATACCCCTGAAATATTTTATAAGCTTTTGGAAAAGTCCATCTAGCAATATAAAATATTCAGAGGAGTTTTTGGCATTGTTTGAATTATTTTAAATTCAAAACAGTGGCAAAATAAATTAAATAAAACAAAACAGAAGAAAAAAATAAAAAAGAGCAGAAGCCTACCTGGCGCTCACCTGGTAGTCTAACCGGCCCAACACTGCAGCTGGCCGGCCCAGCCCGCCACCGCTACCCCCCTGTCGCCTTCCTCCCTTGCCAGGAGGACGGGCACGCGCCCGGCGCGCGCGGCCACGCGCCCCGGCCACCTCCTGCTTCTCCGGCCACCTCCTGCTTCCCCGGCCCCTCCTAGACGACGCCACGGAGCGCCACGCAGCCCCTGGCTCTCTCTCACTCTCTCCCTCGCCTCATCCTCTCCTCTGCTCTCTCTCCCTCTCTGCCCGAGCGGAGCTCGTCGCCACCGACGCCGTTCGCCGCGGCCACAGCCACCCCCTCGCTCCCTCTCCACACCCCTGAGCTCCGTCCCGACCCCATGGAGCTGCACACCGATGCACGTGACCAGAGGAGGCCCCAGTCGACCGGAGCATCGTCGTCTTCATCTCCGGTGCCCGGAGATCGCCGCCGTAAATTCGCGTCGTCCAGAGCTTCCCCGACCTCGTCGTCGACTCTGCTAGTCCCTACGTGAGCCACTCTTCTTTTTCCCCCTGGAATCCCCGTCATTCCCCTCCCCTAGCTAGCTTCCCCACCTCGGCCGAGAGCTTCTCGCCGCCGGCCATGGCGTGGCCGTGGCCACAGCCACCGCAGCTCGCTCCCGAGCCCACCATCGTGCTCAGCACGATCGCATGAACCCGTAGACACCCACAACACCTCCTGTCGTGCTCCCTAACACCGACCCCGAGCTCGCCCGAGCTCCGGCCGCCGCCGAGGTCGACGCCGTGCTCAACTCCGGCCACCTCGCGGCCTCCCGCCCGTTCCTTTGGATGCGGAGGAGCAAGAGCTTCTTCCTAGTGCCCTCAGCGCGCCAAACCACCGCTCGTAGCGCCAAACCCGCCACCACCCGAACTCCGGCGGCCGCAGCCGAGCTCGCCGTCGTCGGTACCGGCCATCACCGGCACGGCCACCACCACCGTTCGATGCGCACGAGTCCCAGCTCGCCGTAGAACCCAACCGCACCCTAAACTGTGCCCTGTAGCGCAAACCCGATGCGTTTCCGCCGCTCCGTTGGTCGTCGCCGGCGAAACTCCGGCGGGAGCTGACGTGGCTCCGTCATTAGGAGCTAACCCAGCTGGTTAATCAACCTACAGACACTGACAGTGGGCCCCACCCCTGGTCAAACCCCAGCCAGCGCTGGGTTTGACCGGGATTAGTTCCTATGTCACTGACGTGTGGCCCCCACACGTCAGGTTTGACCTGGACCCACCCTGTTGACCTGATGACGTCAGGGTGAGGTCATGCTGACGCAATATTCCTTTTCTGGAATTTAGTTTATTTTATAATATTCAGGAAATTCCAGAAAATAGCTAAAACTTCAATAAATCATAGAAAATTAACCGTAACTCCAAATTAAATAATTTATATATGAAAAATTATCAGAAAAATTCAGGGAATCCATCTGTACAATTTTCATGCATGTTAGAACAACTTATAGCTGCTGTATAGCACAAATCAATTAAATGGCATTTGAATAATCACATATGGAGTTTGAATTTGAATCTTGTATTCAAACCAACTTCATTTAATCTGTTGCTAGTTGCATTAGCTCAAAACACATTCATATTGCCATGTCATAGCATGCATCATATTGTGCATTGCATTGATCGTGTTTCTTCTGTGTTTGCCGGTGTTGTTCCCCCTCGATAGACGTTGTACCGATGATGTGATCGTTGACACTGATGAAGACTCAATGTTATCTTCAGAAGTGCCAGGCAAGCAAACCCCCCCCCCCCTTGTTCATTCCAATAAAATCCCACTCTCTCGCTCCTGCTCTCTTTTACTGCATTAGGACAACACCAATTCAACTGTTACATGATGCAGTAGTTGAACCCCTTTATCCTTTGCATGACCTGTCATTGCCACAGTAAATAGATGAAACCCACTAGCATGAGTAGGAGTTGTTTGAGCCCTGATGTGCCTACTCATTCATGCTTGTTTGTCATGCCTGCTACTGCTTAGAGTTGAGTCAGGTCTGATTCATCGGGGATGAATCAGAGGCGTGTGAACATGTCCTACTGTGTGTGAGCTAAGTGTGTGAACACGATTTGGTAAAGGTAGCGGTGAGAGGCCATGTAGGAGTACATGGTGGGTTGTCTCATTGCAGCCGTCCTCAGGAACTGAGTTCTGTGTTTGTGATCCATGACCAGCTACTACCACACATTGGAATGCTTAAGTGCCCCTCTCGACTTATTAATCAACTTGATCTCTGTCCAGGAGTTGCAACTAGTTTCTGGTGTTTGTAGGTAGTGTTAGTAGTCTACCAAGTGGCACCCGGTACAGGTGGGCTTGGGACAGACTAGGCACAGTGGCCCGGTGTACCAAGTGGCACCCGGTTGGTGGGCTTGGGAACCCTGCACACATTGTTTGGGGCCGTAAGCGACACCCCGGCCGGATCTCCTTGCGGATGGAACCCGAATAGGCGATAAACCTGGACTAGAGACTTGTTCGGTTAGTCAGGTCGTGGCCGACTCCCTCGCCCGGCTTCCGCTTGAAGGTTGCCGAGGTACATGACGTGTACAGGGCGATAAGTGGCGAGAGCGTGTGTGAAGAAGTACACCCCTGCAGGGTTAACATCATCTATTCGAATAGCCGGATTCCTCGGATATGGAAACTTGGACCCCTTGCATAGTTCATAGACAAGTGAAAGTGGATACTCTAAAATACGCAAGATAAGCGTGAGTGCTATGGATGGCATTCTCGTAGGGAGACATGAGTGAATCCATAGTGGTGTATTGAAATGGTGAATATGTGGACTCGTGTGCACCACCTCAAAAGAGTTACTTGCAGTCGTAGTTCAGGTTAGCCTCCGAGTCAAAGCTGGCTTGCTGCAGTTAAACTCCACCACCCCCTTTGTTGATAATGATGCATATGTAGATAGATCTGATGTAAGTCTTGCTGGGTACATTTGTACTCACGTTGCTTAATTTATGTTTTTGCAGAGAGACTTCAGTCTCACTAGTAGTTCCACATGGACTTCGACGTTTAGCTTGTTACCTCAGCTACGATCTTGTGCCCTCGGCAGGATCTGGTAGATAGTCAGGCTTCTCAGCCTTTTTCATTTATAGTTGTCTGTACTCAGACATGTTAAGCTTCCGCTTGTGCTTTGATTTGTATGCTCTGATTGTTGGGTCATGAGACCCATGTTTGTATTATCTCGCTCCTCGGAGCCTATTGAATAAATACTTGAGTTGTAGAGTCATGTTGTGATGCCATGTTGTATTTGCACATATCGAGCATATTGTGTGTATGTTATTGAAATGCTTGGTATGTGTGGGCTCTGACTATCTAGTTGTTTATCCTTAGTAGTCTCTCTTACCGGGAAATGTCTCCTAGTGTTTCCACTGAGCCATGGTAGCTTGCTACTGCTCCGGAACACTTAGGCTGGCCGGCATGTGTCCTTCTTTGTTCCTGTGTCTGTCCTTTCGGGGAAATGTCACGCGATGAATACCGGAGTCCTGTTAGCCCGCTACAGCCTGGTTCACCGGAGTCCTGCTAGCCCAGTGCTACAGCCTGGATTCACTCGCTGATGACCGACACGTTCGATGCTGGGTCATGGATGCCTGTCCCTGTAAGTTTGTGCCACTTTGGGTTTATGACTAGCCATGTCAGCCCGGATTCTTTGTCATATGGATGCTAGCGACACTATCATATACGTGAGCCAAAAGGCGCAAATGGTCCCGGGCCAGGTAAGGTGGCACCCGTGGGAATACCGTGCGTGAGGCCGCAAAGTGATATGATGTGTTACATGCTAGATCGGTGTGGCATTGAGTCGGGGTCCTGACATGGGGTCTCGTAGAAGGTCCGGACGGCGCCGAAGGCCCGGCCGATCGCTCCTCCCCGGGCATGAGTATCGGCGGCCCGGCTTGGCTCGGCCACGGCGGGCGTGAATCCACTGGTGGTGTCGTGCTCCATCTGAGTGGCCTCCAGGCGACGCCTAGTGGCGGCCAGCCTCTCGGACAGGTCCAGCATCTGCTGGCGCCTGTCCTCGAGCTGGATTCGGGCTTCGGCGACGTTGGTGGCATCGATGTCGGTGCCGATGGGGATGCGGAGGCTCTGCATCGCAACGCGCAGCGGGTCGGACGGCTCGGGCCGTGCCGTGGCGGCCGTGGCTTCGCCGACCCTCCTCGCCTTGCTCGACGAGGAAGAGGCGCCATCGCCGGTGATGAAGACCTCCACATGGGCGTCCATCGCCCCGGTAGTGTATCCGCCGCTGAGGGAGAGCAGAGAGTCGGAGTAGCTGAGCACCTCGCTGGGGTACTCATCGACCGCGAACGTGTCGGAGATGCGCAGCGCGGTGAAAGAGGCGGCAAACGCACCAATGACGTCGTCCGCAAGAGCTACGGACTCGTCGGAGTAGGAGAAGGGCCCCGTCTGAAGCATGCTCCCGGCCAGCTCCTCGAGCTGCCCCACGATGGGCGCCAACTGTCGTGGTGGGCGCACGGCAGATGCCAAGGGATGGCTAAAGAGAGGAGGAGGCTCGAGGGCCCTGGTGGGCTCCAGAGGCAAGGTTGATATGCGCGGGCGCGGGACGCCGGACATACCCAGGTTCGGGGCTCTCCGGAGAGATAACACCCCTAGTCCTGCCAAGTTTAGTTGGATGATCGATAGTACAATTTTGCTCCTGGAGCTGTATGGAGGAGGAAGGAAGCTGGCCAAGGCTCGGGTTGTTCCTTCTCCCCGGTGTCGCTGTTGGGTGGCTAGTCCTATGCTTGCCTGTGTTTCTCTTACAGGTGTCTGGTATTGCTTTTCCTCTCTATCTCATGTGCATGCCTGTAGGCGTGGGCTCCTGGGGGGTTTTATAGATCAACCCACCCAGGGTTACAATGGTAATATGCCGAGTCGGTGGGTTCGTATTGTCGGTGTCTGGGGTACCGGGCTGGGTCCCGCTTGTGGGCTTGTGGTTCGCCGGGTTCCCCTAGTTGCAGGCCTCGTGTGCCTAGGGGGACTGTACGTCGTCTTGTCGATCGTCAGGGCGTGGCCGAGTCGAGTCGTGTACAGTGCTCTCCGTCAGGCTGTCGCTTGCTGTTGTCAGCGGCGAGGGCGGGAGCACTGTTGCCACGCCAGCCCTGGTCAGCAGGTAGGTAAGGGGCACTGTTGCGACGCTCCGGCTGACCATAGGCATGGACGGGAACATTGTTGTCTTCCTCATCGGTGGTTGAGGTCTCGTCCCATCGTACGGCCTGTATGGGACGGGAGCTGACCTGTGGCTGGGTTGCCGTGGACGCCATGGGTGGGTTGGCTTGTTGGGGAAGCCATGGCGGCGCCAGGTCGACATATCTTGCCGAGTCGAGGGGCTTGGCCGGGTTGAGTTGTCTTGTGCCAGTTGCTGTGGCCGGGTCGATGTACCTTGCCAAGTCGAGGGGTTTGGCCGAGTTGCGGGCCTTGCCGGGTCGAGCGACCCGGCCAGGCACGTGCCAGTTTGCGGGGCGGGGCGGGCCCCGCTGTTTTTGAAGAGGATCGGGGTTTCGTTGCCTGCCCGGGGTTCATCCCCCCGACAACAGCCGCATTACTCATCCTGGTTGGCTCCTTGGCCCGGGCAAGCTCAGCCCGAAGGGTCTCAACTTCGGCGGCACTATCTGCAGTTATGCATACCTCAGTATACAATTCTCAACATCATGCTCATATTATAGTACATGCATATACTGACTGACCCAAAAACATACCTTGCGCCTTGTCGAGCCGCCTGTTGATAAGAGTGATGTCATCATCCGCCAGGTCAAGTTTCTGCTTCAGATCTGCAACCTCTATAGCTTGGGCAGTCGCCAGGGATGTAACAACATGTGTTCCAATTAGTCAGATTGTTTCCTGGGCATATCTTTCTTGATCTTCTGATCACCTCCCTTTGGACAGCAACCAGAGTCTCAGGGGCTACTATCTATACACAGGCACATTTTGCATTTATAGAACAATTGAAAATATTACATTACGTACCTCTAAGCCTCTTAGCAGGCTCCTAAAGGCTTCATTCAATCCGCTTTTTGCGGACAGAACCATCTCAACCACCGTACCCATCAAGGTACGATGTTCCTCTGAGACGGACGCATGTCGCAATATGTCCATCAATGTATCTGGCGCCTCCGGATCCCTTGAAGCAGCTGAAGGGGTACGGACTCCCTTCAAAGGAATATGTCTATTTGACCTTAGAGTTGTCTCTGGCTGTAAATCGGACAGTCTGGGGCCTTTATTGTTGGTCCCCGTAGGGGCCGCACACCCCGGACCCTGGACGGCTGAAGTGTCACCTTCGGGCCTAGTCTTCATTGTCCCTCGCACCGCTTTTCTATCGGGAGAGATCCTCCAGGACGACACCTCGGTGTCATCTGCCTTATTGGGCGGGGAGATCTGTGGAGGCGTCTCGCTCTCCATCATCTCTGGAAGAAGATCCCCTAAGAAGGAGGACTGTTGAGGAAGGCTGCATGCCGGACTGCAAACATATATTTTAAATATTACCCTTGCAACCAGGAAAGAACGGGATATGTTTAAAACACCCTTGTTCACTTACGATTAGCTAAGGGCTTGTCCTTATGGAGGAATTGCGTGATAATGTCACCCCCCGAACCAGAACCCCCTGACAAGTATATCTTCCCTCGCTTAGAAGCTTTTATCTTCAAGTCTTCGGAGGCGGTCCTCTTCTTCCCATGGGGAGAAGGGATGTCAGTTTCTCCTTTCATTTCTTCTTCGGAAGAGGGAGTTCCAATCTCCCCGGACGAGGTGTCAGGTGTACCTGTAGAATGGGGGCCACCCTGGGCCTTCTTGCTCTCCTCCTTGTATTCCTCCGCCGACACTTGATATGGTGCCAGAACCAGCATCCTTGTTAACACCGGATCAGCTGAATCTTCGGGAAGAGGAGCCAAACACCTAATTCTCTCCGCCTTCTTTATCCAGCCCTGACCGAGTATGGTTTTCTCAGTATATTTTTATGAGAAATGTAACTAAGCTGTGTTCAGGAGTCAAGTGCTTACCGAGGTATCCGGATGGTTGCAATCAAGGCCGATGTCCTCTGTACTATCCGGCCACTGTTTTTGTGTCCCGAAGAGTAATTTCCACATTCCTCTGAGTGTCGTGCCGGAGAAGTGCTGAAGGGTTCGTGGTCCTTCCGGATTGAACTCCCACATGCGGAGAGGCCATCGCTGGCACGGTAGGACCCGACGTACTAGCATTACTTGGATTACATTGATGAGACTGGTGCGCTTTTCAATGAGGCTCTGAATGCGGCTTTGCAGCGTCTGCACTTCATCAATGGATCCCCAGTCCAGCCCCTTATTAATCCATGATGCATGCTGTAATGGAGGGCCAGATCGGAACGCAAGTGTAGCTGCCCACTTGGTACCGCGGGGTTCAGTGATGTAAAACCACTCCCGCTGCCATAGGTCAGAAGTTTCTGTGAAGGAGCCCTTTAGCCAAGGAGTATTGGTGAGTTTGCTCACTGCAGCAACACCGCACTCTGCTCATTTCCCGTCGACTACCTTCGGATTCACATTAAAGGTGTTGAGCCACAAGCCGAAGTGTGGGGGAATATGGAGGAAGGCCTCGCACGTGATGATGAACGTCGAGACATGAAGAAAAGAGTCTGAAGCTAGATCATCAAAATCTAGCCCGTAATAAAACATGAGCCCTCGAATGAAGGGATGAAGAGTGAACCCTAGCCCTCGGAGGAAGTGGGAGATGAATACGACCCTCTTGCCAGATCTGGAAGTAGGAATAACCCGCCCTTGAGCAGGAAGCCTGTGGGGGATTTCCGCGGTCAGGTATCTTGCCGCCTGGAGCTTCGCAATATCCTCCTCCGTGACAGAGGAAGCCACCTGATGTCTACTACACAACCTTCTTCTTGTAGACGTTGTTGGGCCTCCAAGTGCAGAGGTTTGTAGGATAGTAGCAAATTTCCCTCAAGTGGATGACCTAAGGTTTATCAATCCATGGGAGACGTAGGATGAAGATGATCTCTCTCAAGCAACCCTGCAACCAAATAACAAAGAGTCTCTTGTGTCCCCAACACACCCAATACAATGGTAAATTGTATAAGTGCACTAGTTCAGCAAAGAGATGGTGATACAAGTGCAATATGGATGGTAGATAAATGTATTTTTAATTTGAAATTATAAAAACAGCAAGGTAGCAAGTAACAAAAGTGAGCGTAAACGGTATTTCAATGCTAGCAAACAAGGCCTAAGGTTCATACTTTCACTAGTGCAAGTTCTCTCAACAATAATAACATAACTGGATTATATAACTATCCCTCAACATGCAACAAAGAGTCACTCCAAAGCCACTAATAGTGGAGAACAAACGAAGAGATTATGGTAGGGTACGAAACCACCTCAAAGTTATCCTTTTTGATCTATTTCAAGAGTCCGTAGTAAAATAATATGAAGCTATTCTTTCCGTTCAATCTATCATAGAGTTCATACTAGAATAACACCTTAAGACACAAATCAACCAAAACCCTAATGTCACCTAGATACTCCATTGTCACCTCAAGTATCCGTGGGCATGATTATATGATATGCATCACACAATCTCAGATTCATCTATTCAACCAACACAAAGTACTTCAAAGAGTGCCCCAAAGTTTCTACCGGAGAGTCAAGACGAAAACGTGTGCCAACCCCTATGCATAGGTTCATGGGCGGAACCCGCAAGTTGATCACCAAAACATACATCAAGTGGATCACGTGAATATCCCATTGTCACCACAGATAAGCACTACAAGGCATACACCAAGTGTTCTCAAATCCTTAAAGACTCAATCCAACAAGATAACTTCAAAGGGAAAACTCAATTCATTACAAGACAGTAGAGGGGGAGAAACATCATAAGATCCAACTATAATAGCAAAGCTCGCGATACATCAAGATCGTACCATAGAGAGAACATGAGAGAGAGAGATCAAACACATAGCTACTGGTACATACCCTCAGCCCCGAGGGTGAACTACTCCCTCCTCATCATGGGGAGTGCCGGGATGATGAAGATGGCCACCGGTGAGGGATCCCCCCTCCGGCAGGGTGCCAGAATAGGGCCCCGATTGGTTTTTGGTGGCTACAAAGGCTTGCGGCGGCGGAACTCCCGATCTATCTTTTGTTTTGATGTTTTCGGGGTATATGGAGATATGTAGGTGAAATAAGTCGGTCGAGGGACGCTCGAGGGGCCCACGAGAGAGGGGGTGCGCCCAATAGGGGGCACCCTCGTGGCCACCTCGAATCTTCGTTGACTTGAACTCCAAGTCTCCTGGATCATGTTCGTTCCAAAAATCACGCTCACGAAGGTTTCATTCCGTTTGGACTCCGTTTGATATTCCTTTTCTTCGAAACACTAAAATAGGCAAGCAAACAGCAATATGGGTTGGGCCTCCGGTTAATAGGTTAGTCCCAAAAATAATATAAAAGTGTATAATAAAGCCCATAATCATTCAAAATAGATAATAAAATAGCATGAATGCTTCATAAATTATAGATACGTTGGAGACGTATCAGCATCCCCAAGCTTAATTCCTATTCGTCCTCGAGTAGGTAAATGATAAAAGAAAGAATTTATGAAGTGTGAATGCTAGTAGGTGCACAAGTTTGATCAATAATAATTTCAATCACCTTTTCTAGCATGTTTATATATCATAACAGTAGTTCATCTCATAAAACTTCTCACAATCAAGTAACAAGCTATTCACATGTTAAAGCATAGACCATAAACTTTCTTGGAAACTAAAAAACTTCATTCTCAGTCATCAAACAATTACAATTCATCTTATTTTCAGGAAGGGTCTATGTCAGAGCTTTGATTTAGCAAACTCCACATACTCAACTATCATATAGTCTTCTACAATTGCTAACACTCACGCAATACTTATGGTTATGGAGTTTTAGTCAGACACTGAGAAAGATAGGGGCTTATAGTATTGCCTCCCAACGTATTCACCTTTGGGTGATGTCAACAATAATAGTTCATGCTAACTTACATCCAATAGGATCTTTCCAACACGAGGTGCTTGCCAAAGGATAAAATGAAAAAGGGAAAGGTGAAGATCACCTTGACTCTTGCATAAAGTAAAAGATAGGCCCTTCACAGAGGGAAGCAGAGGTTGTCATGCGCTTTTATGGTTGGATGCACGAAATATTAATGCAAAAGAACGTCACTTTATATTGCCACTTGTATATGGACCTTTATTATGCAGTCCGTCGCTTTTATTGCTTCCATAACAAGATCATATAAAGCTTATTTTGTTCACACTAACAAGTCATACATATTTAGAGAGCAATTTTTATTGCATGCACCGATGACAACTTGAAGGATCTTACTCAATCCATAGCTAGGTATGGTGGACTCTCATGGCAAAAACTGGGTTTAAGGATATTTGGAAGCACAAGTAGTATCTCTACTTGGTGCAAGGAATTTTGGCTAGCGTGAGAGTGAAAGGAAAGCTCAACATGTTTGAATGATCCATGACAATATACTTTAACTGAGATGTGAGAAAACATAACCCATTACGTTGTGTTCCTTGTACAACATCAACTATTTAGCATGTCATACTTAATGAGTGCTCACAATTATAAAAGATGTCTAAGATAGTATATTTATATGTGAAATCTTTCTTCCTTCAATATTCTTTTATGAATTGTTCAAATGACCAATACAATGCTTGCTAACCTTCAATAAATTTACAACCTCTACTTAGATTTGAAGTCATTACTCCCCATGGGATAAGCAAATGAGACATATATAATTTCAGATTTATGACATTCAGCTCATTCAACCATTTACTCAAAGGATATAAGTGAAGCACATGAGTAAATGACAAACTACTCCAAAAAGATATAAGTGAAGATCAATGAGTAGTTAAATAATTATGTAGCTACGTGAGGACTCTCTCTCTCTCTCTCATTTATGAATTTCAGATCTTGGTATTGCATTCAAACAGAAAGCAAAACAAAATAAAATGACAATGCAAGGATAGCACAACTCATGTGAAGAAGCAAAAACTTAGGTTCAACCGATAGTAACCGATAATTGTAGAAGAAGAAAGGTGGGATGCCTACCGGGCATCCCCAAGCTTAGATGCTTGAGACTTCTTGAAATGTTATCTTGGGGTGCCTTGGGCATCCCCAAGCTTGAGCTTTTGTGTCTCCTTAATTTCTTTTATACCTCGGTTTCCTAAATCTCAAAAACTGCATCCACAACAAACTCAAAACAAAACTCGTAAGCTCCGTTAGTATACGAAAATAAATCACCACTTTAAGGTACTGTAATGAAATAATTCTAAATTCATATTGGTGTTAAACCTAATGTATTCCAACTTCTCTATGGTTCATACCCTCCGATACTACTCATAGATTCATCAAAATAAGCAAACAACACAATGAAAACAGAATCTGTCAAAAACAGAACAGTCTGTAGTAATCTGTATCAAACGTATACTTCTGTAACCCCAAAAATTCTGAAATATATTGGTGGACCTGAAGAATTTTTCTATTAATCATCTGCAAAAAGAATCAACCTAAAGTCACTCTCCAGTAAAAAATGGCAGCTAATCTCGTGAGCGCTAAAGTTTCTGTTTTTTACAGCATGATCATAAAGACTTCACCCAAGTCTTCCCAAAGTTTCTACTTGGCACAAACACTAATTAAAACATAAAACCACATCTAACCAGAGGCTAGATGAATTATTTATTACTAAACAGTAACAAAAAGTAAGAAACGGAATAAAGTTGGGTTGCCTCCCAACAAGCGCTAACGTTTAACGCCCCAAGCTATGCATGATGATTTCAATGATGCTCACATAAAAGATAAGAATTGAAACATAAAGAGGGCATCATGAAGAATATGACTAGAACATTTAAGTCTAACCCACTTCCTATACATAGGGATTTTGTGAGCAAACCACTTATGGGAACAATAATCAACTACCATAGGATGGTAAAACAAGCATAACTTCAAAATTTTAAGCACATAGAGAGGAAACTTGATATTATTGCAATTCCTACAAGCATATGTTACTCGCGCATAATAATTTTCAGTAGCATCATGAATGAATTTAACATTATAACCAGCACCTAAAGCATTCTTTTCATGATCTACAAGCATAGAAAATTTACTACTCTCCTCATAAGCAAAATTCTTCTCATTCGGAATGGTGGGAGTATCATAAGAGACTTGAATACTATAAATTGTTTCCACATTAAAAGAGTAATGTTCAGGAAAAGGGTGATCATAATCATGACAAGTTGTATAAATATAATCATCACTACTTTTTATAGCATAAGTTTCATCACAATAAACATCATAAGTAGCAACTTTGTTCTCATCATAATCGATTGAAACCTCTTCCAAGATAGTGGAATCATCACTAAATAAAGTTGACACTCTTCCAAATACACTTTCATATTTATCACAATAAGATTCAACATCCTCCAAAATAGTGGGATCATTACTTCCTAAAGTTCACACTCTTCCAAACCCACTTTCATCAATATAATCATAAGCAAGAGGCATGCTATCATCATAACAACTTTGCATATCAAAACTTGGGAGGCTAAAAATATCATCTTCATTAAACGTAGCATCCCCAAGCTTGGGACAAACATTAATTTTAGAAAATATATTCTTAAATATTTCATCCCCATCAAACATAGCTTCCCCAAGCTTGGGCCTTTTCATATCATAAGCATAATCATTCTCATCATTAATAGTAAGGATAGCATCAATAGTATAGCAATTAGCATCATCACAATGAGTAGTAGGAGCAACATCATTTGGGAAGGATACCTTTTTACCTTTGGTGCTCCTTCTCTTCCTTTTCTTCTTCACATTATGTGTGGGTTCAACCCTCTTCTTTGAGCTCCTTATTGATGAGATTGGTTGAATAGAAAGCTCATCCTCGTTACCTTCAAGCACTCACCTCCCAGCAACGGAGCCAGAAATGAGCTTGATGTCTACTACACAACCTTCTTCTTGTAGACATTGTTGGGCCTCCAAGTGCAGAGGTTTGTAGGATAGTAGCAAATTTCCCTCAAGTGGATGACCTAAGGTTTATCAATCCGTGGGAGGCGTAGGATGAAGATGGTCTCTCTCAAGCAACCCTGCAACCAAATAACAAAGAGTTTCTTGTGTCCCCAACACACCCAATACAATGGTAAATTGTATATGTGCACTAATTCAGCGAAGAGATGGTGATACAAGTGCAATATGGATGGTAGATAAAGGTATTTGTAATCTGAAATTATAAAAACAGCAAGGTAGCAAGTAACAAAAGTGAGCGTAAACGGTATTGCAATGCTAGGAAACAAGGCCTAAGGTTCATACTTTCACTAGTGCAAGTTCTGTCAACAATAATAACATAACTGGATCATATAACTATCCCTCAACATGCAACAAAGAGTCACTCCAAATCCCCTAATAGCGGAGAACAAACGAAGAGATTATGGTAGGGTATGAAACCACCTCAAAGTTATCCTTTTTGATCTATCTATTCAAGAGTCCGTAGTAAAATAACATGAAGCTATTCTTTCCGTTCAATCTATCATAGAGTTCGTACTAGAATAACACCTTAAGACACAAATCAACCAAAACCCTAATGTCACCTAGATACTCCATTGTCACCTCAAGTATCCATGGGCATGATTATACGATATGCATCACACAATCTCAGATTCATCTATTCAACCAATACAAAGTACTTCAAAGAGTGCCCCAAAGTTTCTACCGAAGAGTCAAAACGAAAACGTGTGCCAACCCCTATCCATAGGTTCATGGGTGGAACCCGCAAGTTGATCACCAAAACATACATCAAGTAGATCATGTGAATATCCCATTGTCACCACTGATAAGCACGACAAGACAAACATCAAGTGTTCTCAAATCCTTAAAGACTCAATCCAACAAGATAACTTCAAAGGGAAACCTCAATTCATTACAAGAGAGTAGAGGGGGAGAAACATCATAAGATCCAACTATAATAGCAAAGCTCGCGATACATCAAGATCGTGCCATAGAGAGAACACGGGAGAGAGAGGGAGAGAGAGAGAGATCAAACACATAGCTACTGGTACATACCCTGAGCCCCGAGGGTGAACTACTCCCTCCTCGTCATGGAGAGCGCCGGGATGGTGAAGATGGCCACCGGTGAGGGATCCCCCCTCCGGCAGGGTGCCAGAACAGGGTCCCGATTGGTTTTTGGTGGCTACAGAGGCATGCAGCAACGGAACTCCCGATCTATCTTCTGTTTTGATGTTTTTCGGGGTATATGGACATATATAGGTGAAAGAAGTCGGTCCATGAGACAGGGGGCGCGCCTAGAAGGGGGGCGGCCCCACCCTCATGGCCACCTCGAAGCTTCGTTGACTTGAACTCCAAGTCTCCTGGATCATGTTCGTTCCAAAAATCACGCTCCCGAAGGTTTCATTCCGTTTGGACTCCGTTTGATATTCCTTTTTTTCGAAACACTGAAATATGCAAGAAAGCAACAATATGGGTTGGGCCTCCAGTTAATAGGTTAGTCCCAAAAATAATATATAAGTGTATAATAAAGCCCATAATCATTCAAAACTGATAATAAAATAGCATGAATGCTTCATAAATTATAGATACGTTGGAGACGTATCACCACCCACTGGCCTTGAGGGATGGGTCCGGACATGACTGGGAAGCGTGAAGCGATTAAGTTGAACCTTGGGCCCTGGAGCTCGAGGTGGGAGAGGTGGAGGAAAGGGATGGCGTAAAGGACAAAAGATGGGTCTTAGCCCCTTTATAAAGGCGATGAATATCAAACGCCCCCTCCTAGGCCTTAAAACCTACCTATTCCCAAGGAATCATGCCAACAGAACGGTTGGGTTACCCACGCCCGTATTGATGAGAATCCCGTAATAAGGGGACATGATCTCAGCTTTGACAAGACATGTCAATGAAACTGCGGCTCGAAATATGGAGCGGCAGGCTAAAAACGGTTCGAAACAATGTCCAAGCGGTGACGTGATGTCCCGCTACAAAAAATTGTCAGCGGATTGGACTCGTGAAATATTATACTCTCTACGGTTGTGTGTGGGATTTGCTTTGCAGAGCCGGACACGATTCTTGTGTTCAAAGACTATTTTTGGAGTATTCGGAGAAGGAAACCGCCTTGCAATGCCGAAGACAATCTGCGCGCCGGACACCTCGTCATTGAAGTCTACTTCAGGGGCTAATGAGGGAGTCCTGGATTAAGGGGTCCTCGGCCGTCCGGTCTATGTGACGTGGGCCGGACTGATGGGCTATGAAGATACAAGACCGAAGACTTCTTCCCGTGTCCGGATGGGACTCTCCTTGGCGTGGAAGGCAAGCTTGACGTTCGGATATGAAGATTCCTTTCTCTGTAACTGACTTTATACAACCCTAGTCCCCTTCGGTGTCTATATAAACCGGAGGGCTTAGTCCGTAGAGGCAATCATACTCATACAGGCTAGACTTCTAGGATTTTAGCCATGATGATCTCGTGGTAGATCAACTCTTGTAATACTCATATTCATAGAGATCAATCAAGCAGGAAGTAGGGTATTACCTCCATAGAGAGGGCCCGAACCTGGGTAAACATCGTGTCCCCCGCCTCCTGTTACCATCAACCTTAGACGCACAGTCCGAGACCCCCTACCCGAGATCCGCCGGTTTTGACACCAACAGCCAACACTTCCAAAATAACTCCAAAAAAACACTAGGCATCACTACGAAGTCGAGGGACTAGTCAACTAGGAACAAGCCATCGAGAAGAGATCTGTGAACCCTAAGGTGGTGCCTTCAAGAAGGATACGCTATCGGAGTGCCGCCACGACTTGATCCAGAGGATCAATATTTTCATTCGGTTGACCTTGGAGGACATTGAGCAACCTCAACGGAGACTTCAAGAAGATGACGGTGTCCTAGGGCGCCGCCTCCATCGACCTGGACATGCCAGGCAGGGTTTTCATCCAGGTCAACACACTCCGCCTCCGAACAGGTTGCGGCCAGTCCCAGGGACAGAAGCCACATCACCGCCACCAATCGACAAGCACCGGCCGCCATGCTACCGACGCATGCATGGATTAGCCTGCACCTGAGCCGTGAGCTCTGCCCATAAGCACGTCGCTCCTGCCACCAAGGTCGTCGCCCTGCATCCCAACACTCCGGAGACCAACAAAGGTACGGGCTTGGAACTAGCCAACAAATCTCTAGCACAGACAGAGCCACTCGTGACCAGCCTGCCCTGAATAGCTCGACCTAGAGCCCGGAAGCACTAGGCAAGGGAAGTGGGGAGGAGAGGAGAGGAGCATATTCTGACCGGCGCCCCTGCACCGGTGACGTGTAGAGAGCCCACCCTTCCCTCTTGCAACATCCACAAACGTCACCCTGACGCCCCGCGATGGCTTCCAGAGAGCTCCACGTGGGGCAACAACGTCCACCCGTCCACCGGCGAGGGTCGCCGGACTGTCCGAGCCCTGCCGCCAAAGAGGGCCCACAAAGCGCCGCGTCCATGAACGAGAAGGCCGTCCCGCGCCGCCCACCACCGCCCGGAGAGGAGAGGAGGCCCCCCGCCGCCGCTGGGGCTTTGCCTGCTAGCGAGCTCCAATGGCGACGAGGCTAGGTGCGGCGGCGGCTAGGGTTTCCCTGTCGCTCGCGGTCGCGGGAGCGACCATGATGATGGTGTTTGAGGTGTCATTCATGTCCCCGTCACCGTTTCCATCACAGAATTACAGCACGATACCTAATCAAGTTTTACTCCAATATTTATCCGGTTCATCATTCATGCCAAACTTACCAAAAGTATGACTAATAATCATCAAACACATGCCATACTTAACCAACCACGCGACCACAGCAAAACCAAAAGAATGTCGCAACCAGAAGTACCAAACTACGCATCCGACACGGCATCCAGGTTCCCAAGTCCCAACCAACCAAGCGAGCAGGCGTGGAATAAGGGTTAATCGCTGCCGCCATCGTCGCTCTCGCCGACGAACTCGGCGATGCGTGTCATGAGGTTGCGCGCGTCATCGAACCCAGGGAAGAGGAAGAACGCGTGAATGCCGTCCGGGTACTCCAACACCCTCACGTCCTTGCCGCTGTCCTTCAGCACCTCGCAGTACCGCCTCTGCCAGTCCTGCAGCGGGTCATAGCCGCCGATGACGAGCAGCACCGGCGGGAACGCCGGGCTGTCCACGCCAGCGGCTGCCCGAGGGGAGGTGAAGCACGCAGCCTCGTGAGTGCGGTCAGCGCCGTCCGGGAGGAACGCGCGCCACATCCAGTCGGTGCGGGAGACGGACACGATCGGCGCGCCGTCAAGGCGGAACTCGGAGGGCGTGCGCTCCTCGCCGCCGAAGAAGGGCTGGATGGCGATGACGCCGGCGAGGCGGACGTTCTTGAACGCAGGTACGTCCGCGGCGTAGCGCCTGGCGACGTGGTGCGCGATGTTGCCGCCCGCGCTGTCCCCGGCGAGGTAGCAGCGGGAGGTCTGGAGCGGGACGTCCGCCGGGTGGTTATTCGGGTCGTCGAGAAAGCGGAGCGCGGCGAGGCCGTCGTCGTAGGGCGCGGGGAACCGGTGCTCCGGGGCGCGGCGGTAATCGACGGAGAGCACGGCCGCGGAGGCGTACCTCGCGATGCGTCGGCACGCGGCGTCGTAGGCCAGTGACGCCGCGGAGAGGAACGCGAACCCGCCGCCGTGGAAGAAGACGATCACGGGGAGAGGCGCTCCCTTGGCGTCGCCGGCGGGTCTCGCTGGGTGGAAGAGGCGGGCGCGAATGCGGAGGGTCGGGTCGATGACGACGTCGCGGGAGGCGACGCCGCGGCACGGGGAGGAGAAGGCCGGGACGCGCGGGTCCAGGAGGGAGAGCACGCGGCGGTTCACGGTGCCGTCGGCGCGGCGGGTGGCGTCGGCGACGTAGTCCACGGCCCTGAGGGAGAGACGCGTGATGCGCGACATGGGCGGCTTCGGCCTACTCCCCGGCGGGGGCTCCTCTGCCATTGTCGTGGTGCGTGCGTCCTCCGCTTCTCGAAGTGTATTCGCGTTGCTGCCTGGTTTGAGTAGGATTTGTAGTGGTTGGGTAACGGGTACTCTCTGCCTCTCTTGTTTGAGAGTGTGGGTTATCGCTCGAGTGAGTTCTGGTTTTCCTGATCTGCGGTGATAATGAGGTTACTACTTTACAAGGTTAGGTGTGTTGATGAACTTTTCTGTGATTTCTTATGGCAATGTACAATGGTTGATAAGGCGGTCTTATCTTAAATCTTGCATGTAATTTAGAGATGACAAAAAAATATGTCTATAGTGGGTCATCTTTTAGCCTTATCTTCAATAAATAATTAATTCTAAAAGCATGGTGAGACATGTTGTGCTAAAAGATCATCTTTTGCCTTCTCTTAATTAAGAGAAGACAAGCCTTTTCTTATGATTTCTCTCTCCTCCACCTCATCATTTATCCTACGTGGCATTGTTAAGATAGAACCATTGTACATGCCCTTATGTCCGGGCAGATAGAAAGGCAACTTTCAGCGAGCCTGTGGCCATCACATCCTAATATTGGAGGTTGAACGAAAATTGCTACCGGATCCGAGGTAATCTACTCTTGGAGGAACAATAAGTTCAAAAAATAAGAGCACCCATGCGTCAGGTATCTAAAAAAATTCTTTAGTTTCAGTCACGCTGAATTTGATTCGTCCCATCAGCAACCAAGGGTCAGCAAAGAAGTGTTAAAGAAAAAGGGTCGACAAAGAAAACAAAAGGAAAAGTGGAAGAAAAGGTGACTGAATTCGGCGTTTATCTTTATTAGTCGATGATTCTAGGAACACAAAAACCAAGCCGGGCAAAAACCGGACCCACATGCCAGGAGCTGACACGTGGCGCTTTCCTATTGGATCTGTTTGTCGAGAGTGGCTCTCGGCAAAGATTGCCCTCGGCATTGTTATTGTGGACCCACATGTCAGGAGCTGACACGTGGCGCTTTTCTATTGGCTTCGTTTGCCGAGAGTGGCTCTCGGCCAATGGCCCTCGGCATGTTACTGTGGACCCGCATGTCAGGAGATGACACGTGGCGCTTTCCTATTGGCTTTATTTGCCGAGAGTGGCTCTCGGCAAAGATGGCCCTCGGCATGTTATTATGGACCCACATGTCAGGAGCGGACACGTGGCGCTTTCCTATTGGCTATGTTTGCCGAGAGTAGCTCTTGGCAAAGACGCGCCAAGTGGCAACCGCCGTCCCCGTCTGTTGTCCATTAGCTACTTTATTTTGCCGAGTTGTACTGTTTGGCTCTCGGCAAACTCTTTGCCGAGTGCACATGTCCTGGCTCTCGGTAAATTCCTGTTTGCCTGAGAGGTGTACGTCGGGTGGCTTTTGCCGAATGCAACTCTCCGGCGGTTTTTGGCCCTTTGCGAAGTGTCCGTGGCACTCGGCATATAACACGATTCCAGTAGAGAAGGTGGGATCCTTCAACCCGTTAGTTTTGATCCCCATGGCCCCCTGTTCTTCCCCAGGCCCTCCTCTTCTTCTGCATAGCTCATATCGCCCCAGTCGGCAGTCGCGGCCATTGACATGAAGAGAAAGGCAGAGAAAGATTAAGAAAGTCAAAAAAATCATAAAATTGAAGGGAAAAGCAAGAGGAAGAAAAAGCAGCAGAACCCGAGATGATAATTACAAGAATAAATGGGGTAGGAAATGTAACAGAATCATAGTAGACCACAACCATGAGTTGAGTTCGCCTGGAGAAAGTAGATTTGTAAGGTCACACAAGTTCATGACATTAGATGAAAAATCAATGATAAGGACATGCAACTCTATAAATATCCCAAACAGAAAGATATTGTAGTACTGTCACTCATGCGGGGATCACTGAAGGATCTACCAGACACATCTAAATATGTCAACAACGAAAGAACAAAGGTAAGAAGAGAATGAGGCCTGAATGACATGATGCAGGTTCAACAATACTTTTAACATAAACCGGCAGAAGACCCTATGTTCTATTACACATATGATATGGATGAAACTGGGAAGGCAAGAAACATGTTTTGGGAATATGGAACAGGAATAATTATCAACAATATGGAGTCTATGTGAGTTTGATACGATGTACAAGCCAAATAAATACGAGTTCAAATTTGGTCCATTTGTAGGCACAATGGACATGGGGACAACTGCTTGTTTGCATGTGGTCGGTCGCAGAATGAAAACATAGGAACATTCAAAGTTGTTGTTTGAGAAATTTATGTAGTGCATGTCCGGAAAAGCAGCAATTTTGGTTATCAAAGGCCAAGATAGAGCAATGAAAGCAGCAGTGATAAAAAATTTCCTCTTGTAAAAACACAAATAGTTTATTCCACATTCTAAGAAAATCACAAGATAGGACAAGGAGATTATTTGCAACAAGACAAGGGCTACATGCTGAATTTTTTTGACATCATAATAAACTCTCAGGCAGTTGCAGAATTTGAAATTCGCTAACCCCAAATGATGGATAAATATCAAGTGCAAGAAGAAAAGTATTTCAAAGAAATGTGGAAAATTAGGAGAAAATTTCCATCTGTATATTACACGATCCTTTCATATTCATTCGTTCAGACAACTGCAAGAAGTGAAGGAACTAACTCAGTGTTCAGAGAAAATGTTGGATTAACATTCAGTTTATATGCTTCATGTCAGAATTCATTAGAGTCATGGAAACAATAGAGGGGAACCAAAGGAAAAATGACTCGCTTACTAGAAACACATGCCCTCTTGGTTGTCAGACTATGCACTAGAACGACAAGCAGGTAGACTATACAACAGAAGAACATTCTACAAATTCCAAGATGAACTGATGAAAATTACCAAGAACTACATGACTGGAATCGAAAGGTACAGGGCATACAATGGATAAAAGGTACCAGTACATTCCCAATATGATTACAACCCTAGAACCTTCTTGTTAAGATAAGATACAAATTCATATAAAGTATAAAGGATAACTTTTGACAAAGCAGAGTGGAGGCCCATCGCCGAGAGGCTTGGGCCATAGCGGGCCCCTCTGGCTTCCGTCTGATCTGGCTTTGAGATCTGTGTACCATCTTTTAGGTCTGCCACTGATTAGGCTTTCATTTTTCTAATTGCACTTAGATGAGTTCATGTCACTAAGTATTAACAGGGTTAAATCTTGATACATGTGTATACGCACGAATCTTTTTTGAGGAATCTTTTCTGAGTTCATGGGAAACTTCTTTTAGGAATATAAGTTTTAATCACCAACCAATTTTCTTGTACTATTATAGAAATTTAGTAAGTTATACTACTTTTTATACTATTAGGGAATCTTTTTGGTTAAGTATTCATGACTTAATATTTCGACCCCTAGTCTAATACATACTCTACTAGAATCGTATTAGTGTGATCATTAGCATGCTTCATTAACAGAACCTCGATAAAGTAATGATGATGGCATAGTGTTTGCACGGATCACGAATCATGCATTGAACGTGGATAACATGGGGTCGCACTGCCACCCAGTGGGGTGGCATAGTCCACAGGTGTTAAAAAATCCAAACTTCTTTATAAGAGCCGCACGGATAAGACCATCGACGTAGGACTGCCCTGCTCTCATATTGTGACACGCTTGGTTGAGTCACTTCTCTGTGTCATTTTATTTTTGTAACATACGGTTAGCCTACTGCCTCCCAGTTTGTATGGAGTAGCTGCCCCACCTCCCTGGTGACTTCACCAACCAGGAGTGGGGGTGATATGTATGTAGGATATGTCTATGTAAACACCCCATTTATATAGATATATGAAAAACAGTGGGAGTTCTCTCCCACCGTCAATTTCTTAAAAAAATCGATGTAAATCTCCGACATTGGTAACCTCTCCCGATATAGTGAAGTTTGACTAACTAGAGCCCATTGTTTTTTTCCCTTCTCGCTGATGAGGTTTTCCATGTTTAAATCTTGTGTCCCTATGTGTTGATTTGATCTTCTTCGTTCTCTATTGACTGTCGTATCTCTAACAACTTTCTTAGAGCAACTCCAATGGGGCGACGCATTTCGTCCCTCGATGTCTGTTTGGGTCGGCGTGGACAATAGAGGAGGCCCAACGCGCCGACCCAAACCCAAATCGTGTCCACTTCGCGTCCGCTCCGACGCATTTGCGGCCCAAATTTGCGCCCCCAAATGCGTCGGCGCGGACGCGGAACAGACGCCATGCGCGCCTTCTCGGTGTCCGCCGCATCCCCACCTAGCGGTCGTCCAACCGTCCGCGGCCATCCTGGTCAGCTTAATTTATGACATCGGGCCCACGCGTCAGCGATGGCGGTCGTCCTTTTTTAAGCCGACCGTGCGGCAGGGCCGTCCTCATCCAGATCGCCGTCCACATCTAGCACGCTCTGCTCCCCCGTCGCCGGCAAACCCTAGCCACCAGCACCACAGCGAGATGGGGCTCTTCTCCGGCACCAGCAGCAGCAAGGCCAAGGGCAAGGCCCCCATCGTCTCTTTCCCCTTGGAGTTCCTCCTGCCTCCGCCGGCGCCGGCTCGTCGGCAGAGGCAGCGTGTCAACGTGCCAGTGAACCAGACGGAGTGGCACTGGCAGCACCGCGTGCCTCTCCTGTAACTCGACGCCACCCTGTTGCATGACTGGCACCTGGATCCGGAGAGGATCCTAGTGCCGACGGCGCCGCGGTCGGCTAGGGCGCACGCGGAGGAGGTGCCGCGGCGGCGGGCGCTCCTGACGCCGGAGCAGCGCCGCGACCCCGCCTAAGCAACCGACTCGCCCAACTGGGTGAGATGGTTCGCCTTCGAGCACGAGGAGGTGAGGCGACATGGCATGCGCGAGGTCGACCGCGGCGTGTCGCCGCCCCCGCTCGTCGTCCGTGAGGAGGACCAGGTGAGGAACTCCTGGATTATGGGGTCCTCGGACAGCCGGACTGTTGGACTATGAAGGTAGAAGATTGAAGACTTCGTCCCGTGTCCGGCTGGGATTCTCCTTTGCGTGGAAGGCAAGCTTGGCAATTCGGATATGTAGATTCCCTTCTCTGTAACCGACTTTGTGTAACCCTAGTCCCCTCCGGTGTCTATATAAAACGAAGGGTTTTGTCCGTAGGACAAGGACAATCATAATCATAGGCTAGCTTCTAGGGTTAGCCTCTACGATCTCGTGGTAGATCAACTCTTGTAATACTCATATCATCAAGATCAATCAAGCAGGAAGTAGGGTATTACCTCCATCGAGAGGGCCCGAACCAGGGGAAACATCGTGTCCCCCGCCTCCTGTTACCATTAGCCTTACACGCACAGTTCGGGACCCCTACTCGAGATCCGCCGGTTTTGACACCGACATTGGTAATTTCATTGAGAGTTCCACTATGACGTCACCATAAGGCTTGATGGATCCTTCAATCATCTACAACGATGCGGTCCAGGGTGAGGTTCTCCTCCCCGGACAGATCTTCGTATTCGGCGGCTTCGCACTGCAGGCCAACTCGTTCGGCCATCTCGAGCAGATCGATAGTTACGCCCCTCGCCATCAGGTCAGGTTTGGAAGTCTAAACTACACTGCCGACATCCGTGGAGACTTGATATTCGACGGATTCGAGCCCATGACAGGTGCACCCTACATCCACGATGAGCATGACCTAGATCTGCCGTCGGGCGATGTTCTGGAGATCGCACCCGAAGCTGCCCTGCTTTGGATCCGGAGCAGATCGTGCCATCCAAGGACGAGAGGATGGACCCCGCCACGAAAGCCGCACACTCTATGTCGATAGAGCCAAACACAGATTTCACCTCCGATGAGGTTCGTGTCATCCGATCCCCGGACTCGTCTCCAGCAATAGGCTCCGAACCACGCGTATCCGCGCCCATCGAATCAGACTAGGCGCCGATCTTGGAGTTCAGCTCCGCGGACATCTTTCAACACTCGCCCTTGGGCGACGTCCTAAACTCACTAAAGTCTCTCTCCTTGCCGGGAGACTCTCAGCCGAACTATGTCCGGCTTGAGTGCGAAGCGGACGACGAAGGAATTCGTTACCCACCCGCCACCCACTTAATAGCCACTGTCAACGACTTAACCGACATGCTTGACTTCGACTCCGAAGACATTGACGGTGTGGACGAAGATGTCGGAGAAGAACAAGAACCACTTCCCACAGGGCGCTGGACAGCCACCTCATCATATGACATATACATGGTGGACGCACCCAGAGAAAACAATGGCGAGGATCAAAAGGATGCAACGGAGGATAATCCTCCTAAGAAGCAGCCAAAGCGCCGACGACAGCAGCGCCGCTCTAAACCCCGCCATAGCAAAAACAGCGATACCGGCTCAAGAAAGAATAACACCCCGGACGGCGCCGAAAACGACGAAGACCCCGCAGGTCCAGCGATGGAGCAGGACGAGCAAGGAGACGGCGAACACAGTCCAGGGCCGCTGTCCGATCACAGCGATGCCAAAGACAAAGCTTATAAACCCGTCCCCAAAGAGGAGAATAGTCCGGATGACAATGCACGCATCCTCCCGGAAAAACAATTCGAACAAGAGCACCTCCACAAGAGACTTATTGCCACCGCGAGGAGCTTAAAGAAGCAGAAGCAACGTCTTAAGGCCGCGCATGATACACTCAACTAGAGATGGAACGAAGTGCTCAACACTGAGGAAAAATACGGCGGTGATCGCCAAACAAAGAGTTATCCAAAACACAAGCTCCTGCCCGTTTCTACAATGAGGCTATCACGCCCATACCGCCAAAAAAACAATACGGCGATCTTCCAGACCAACCACCTCGTGGCCGAGACAGAGCAGCTAATAACTCCACACATAAATCAGCACCCCCTCCAAATAAAGGTAAGGAGGTCGCAGGCAAGTACCTGGAACACGACCTATGTGAGCACCTGGAGAAAAGAGCGGCATAACCAGGTCCATCTACGGATCTAGGAAACATGTCCCTATGCAGAACCACGGCCACAAAACCGACTTTACTGAGCGACCACCAGTTCGGAATCAACACCGAACACTACAGCCGTCGAACCCATGCCACGACACAGTCAAGTACAGGGGCGCCTCACACCCCGTGTGTTTCACCGATGAGGTGCTGGATCATGAATTTCCAGAGGGGTTTAAACCCGTAAACATCGAGGCATAAGACAGAGCGACAGACCCTGCGGTCTGGATTGAGGACTTTATTCCTCACATCCATATGGCTCGCGGAGATGATCTCCACGCCATCAAATACCCGCCCCTCAAATTGAAAGGACCAGCTCAGCACTGGTTGAAAAGCCTCCTCGAAACTTCCATTGGAAGCTGGGAGGAACTCGAGGACGCTTTCAGGGCTAATTTTCAAGGGACCTATGTTCGACCTCCGGATACAGACGATTTGAGTCACTGTAACATCCCAAATTTTCAATTTGGAATGTTATACATTATATCATCATTGCATATCATATGTTATTGCATTTTGACTTGATCCTAAAAATCCTACGCAACTCAAGGACCCCCGGAGAGAGTTGGGGATTTCGTTATTTTCATATTTGAGTTTTTCTCAAATTTTGAAAAGAACAACGTTTGATTTTAATTATTTTCTCTTCAAATATTTCTTCAATGAAAATAAAAGAGAGGGGATAAAATGACTTTCCCAAAATAAAATATTGGAGACTTAATATTAAAATCAAATACATTTTATTCAGAGTTTTATCGCTATTTTATTTGAATTAGGAAAAATGTGCGTTTTTCAAAATTGCATTATAGGCCTAAATAAATGTTCACCTGGTCCCTCTTATTTTCAGAGGACGGGGAAAATTTATTTCAGGATTTTTGGAGTCCGTTTAGTATTTCTTTTATTTATTTTTCTAAGTAGAATTATTTTAAAAAAAGAAACCGACTCCGGGCCGTAACCGGCCAGGACTCCCCAGGCTAGCCCTCTTATAAGCCGCCCGCGACCCCCCACCTCCCGCAGCCTGTTCCACCGCCGCGGCCCACCTGCGCCCTAACCCTAACCCTAGCCACCGCCGGCTCATGAACCGCGCCGCCGTCGCCGGTTTTCGCGGCCCCTCGCCGCCACGCCGCCGCTCTCGCCGGACTCGTCGGAGGTAGCTGCCCGCCGCCGCGGTTTTCGTTAAGAAAACTGTTGGTTTTTTAAGAACCCGCGGTTTATTTTTTATATAGATCAGTTTTTTCAGCTTAGTATTTAGCGAACACCCGTTCGTTCGTTCGTTTTAACAAACAATTTTCACCGTTTAGCCGCAGACAGCGAACGTGCGTTCGTTAGCCTATTCGTCAGTTTTTCTTTTTCCAGGGTTTTTCCGCGATTATTTTCGATCGCGATTTCTGCCCAAATTTTCGTTTTAGTTTATCTTTTCGCTCGTTTATCGGAATCAGGTGATTCAAGCACCTAGAGTTTCGTCTCATAGCCCTCTTTCTGTTTAACCAACTCAAACAAGTTTTTACTACTATAAAATTTGACTTAAGTCTAGATTAGTAAACGAAGCTTGTTTCTTTCGCAGTTTGAGTTTCGTTTCTTCGTTTGATTTGATTCTTTTTGAAAACCGGAGTTCTTAAGTTGAACTTTCTGGTTAGATCTCTTATTTGAGTTTTACCCGTGCTTCTAGTTGAGTGCTCATTGTATGCTTGTTTTTTTGTGATAGAGTACCCGGAGTGCGAAGCGTGCTACTACGAGTCTCTAGGTTTCACGGATCATCAGTAAGGCAAGTAACACTTTGATCATACCTCTTTACTACCCAGTTTTATTGCATTAGATCCATCCTCAAACAATTGCATGGTTAGGATCTGATTAATATGTGGGTTTCGGGAAGTAGATGAGGTAGTACCTATTGTCCTATTTATTATCAAACCTTTGGGAGTTACTTGTACGTTGCTTATATTGCTATGCAATGCTTGTAGACGTGGATTGGGTGAGTGTATCCATGACAAATGTGAGTTTTGCCAATTAATGATTAACTTAAGGTGGCTACTTAAATACACATCTGGGTGGATTGAGGCACCTGGGGAACCCAGTGTTGCCTGTATTTTTGGAAATCCCGGGGTACCGTGTGATTCTCCTATGGACCGCCACCCAAGCTCAAAGGGATCATAATATTATTCATGTTGGAAACTTCTATGTGTAGCCACAAGCTAATTATGGGCTCTAGCATAATTGGTTAAGTCGTGTGAACTCTTACAGTGGTAGACTAGTGCTGCGTCTTGAGCTTGTGTTGGTTTTCCTTGAAGAGGAAAGGGTGATGCAGCAAAGTAGCGTAAGTATTTCCCTCAATTTTTGAGAACCAAGGCATCAATCCAGTAGGAGGCTCCTCAAAAGTCCCACGCACCTACACAAACAAACAAAGAAATCGCAACCAACACAATAAAGGGGTTGTCAATCCCTTCACGGCCACTTGCGAAAGTGAGATCTGATAGAGATAGTATGATAAGATAAATATATTTTTGGATTTTATAATATAGATGCAAAAAGTAAAGATGCAAATAAAAGTAGATTGAAAGCTTATATGATTAAAGATAGACACGGGGGCCATAGGTTTCACTAGTGGCTTCTCTCAAGATAGCATAAGTATTACGGTGGGTGAACAAATTATTGTCGAGCAATTGATAGAAAAGCGAATAATTATGAGATTATCTAGGCATGATCATGTATATAGGCATCACGTCCATGAAAAGTAGACTGACTCCTGCCTGCATCTACTACTATTACTCCACACATCGACCGCTATCCAGCATGCATCTAGAGTATTAAGTTCATAAAAATATAGTAACGCATTAAGAAAGATGACATGATGTAGAGGGATAAACTCATGCAATATGATATAAACCGCATATTTTTATCCTCGATGGCAACAATACAATACGTGCCTTGCAACCCCTTCTGTCACTGGGTAAGGACACCACAAGATTGAACCCAAAGCTAAGCACTTCTCCCATTGCAAGAAAGATCAATCTAGTAGGCCAAACCAAACTGATAATTCAAAGAGACTGGCAAAGATAACTCAATCATACATAAAAGAATTCAGAGAAGATTCAAATATTTCTCATAGATAAACTTGATCATAAACCCGCAATTCATCGGATCTCGACAAACACACCGCAAAAAGAGTTTACATCGAATAGATCTCCACAAGAGAGGGGGAGAACATTGTATTGAGATCCAAAAAGAGAGAAGAAGCCAACTAGCTAATAACTATGGATCCAAAGGTCTGTGGTAAACTACTCACAACTCATCGGAGGGGCTATGGTGTTGATGTAGAAGCCCTCCATGGTCGATTCCCCTCCGACGTAGCGCCGATGAAGGCTCCAGGATGGGATCTCGCGGATACAGAAGGTTACAACGGTGGAAATTGTGTTTCGGTTGCTCCCTGGATGTTTTCGGGGTACGTAGGTATATATAGGAGGAAGAAGTACGTCGATGGCTGCTCGAGGGGCCCAGGAGATAGGGGCACGCCCAGGAGGGGCGGGCGTGGCCTCCTATCTCCTGGCCGCCTCAATTGCTTCTTGACTTGCACTCCAAGTCCTCTGGATTAGGGTCGTTCCAAAAATCACGCTCCCGAAGGTTTCATTCCGTTTGGACTCCGTTTGATATTCCTTTTCTTTGAAATACTGAAATAGGCAAAAAAACAGCAATACAGGCTGGGCCTCCGGTTAGTAGGTTAGTCCCAAAAATGATATAAATCTGTAAAATAAAGCCCATAAACATCCAAAATGGGTAATATAATAGCATGGAACAATCAAAAATTATAGATACGTTGGAGACGTATCAAGCATCCCCAAGCTTAATTCCTGCTCGTCCTCGAGTAAGTAAATGATAAAAACAGAATTTTTGATGTGGAATGCTACCTAGCATAATTATCAATGTAATTTTCTTTATTGTGGCATGAATGTTCAGATCCAAATGATACAAAATAAAAGTTCATATTGATAAAATAAATAGTAACACTTCAAGCATACTAATCAAAGCAATCATGTCTTCTCAAAATAACATGGCTAAAGAAAGTTTATCCCTACAAAATCATATAGTTAGGCTATGCTTCATTTTCGTCACACAAAGATGTTCCCAAATTCTACACCCCCGATGACAAGCCAAGCAATTGTTTCGTACTTAAATAATCCCAAACTTTTTCAACCTTCACGCAATACATGAGCGTGAGCCATGGATATAGCACTATGGATGGAATAGAATATGGTGATGGGGATTGTGTGGAGAAGACCAAAAAGGAGAAAGTATCACATTGACGAGGATAATCAACGGGCTATGGAGATGCACATCAATTGATGTCAACATGAGGAGTAGGGATTGCCATGCAACGGATGCACTAGGGCTATAAACGAATGCTCAACAAAAGAAAACTAGTGGGTGTGCATCCAACTTGCTTGCTCACGAAGACCTACGGCATTTGAGGAAGCCCATCGTAGGAATATACAAGCCAAGTTCTATAATGAAAAATTCCCACTAGTATAAGAAAGTGACAACATATGAGACTCACTATATGAAAAACATGGTGCTACTTTGAAGCGCAAGATATGAGACTCACTACATGAAGAACATGGTGCTACTTTGAAGCACAAGTGTGGAAAAAGAGATAGTAACATTGCCCCTTTTTATTTTTTTTATTTTTTTCTTTTCTTTTTTTTCTTTGGCCTTTCTTTTTTCTTTTGGCCTTTCTTTTTTTTCATTTTCTTTTTTTTGGGCAATGCTCTAATAATGATGATCATCACACTTTTATTGATTACAACATATGAATTACAACTCGAAAATAGAACAAGGTATGACTCTATATGAATGCCTCTGGCGGTGTACCAGGATGGTGCAATGAATCAAGAGTGACATGTATGAAAAATTATGCATGGTGGCTTTGCCACAAATATGATGTCAAGTACATGATCATGCAATGGAAATATGACAAAAGTAATGTATGTCATGATGATGATGAACGGAACGGTGGAAAGTTGCATGGCAATATATCTTGGAATGGCTATGGAAGTGCCATAATAGGTAGGTATGGTGGATGTTTTGAGGAAGATATAAGGAGGTTTATGTGTGATAGAGCGTATCGTATCACGGGGTTTGGATGCACCGGCGAAGTTTGCACCAACTCTCAAGGTGAGAAAGGGCAATGCACGGTACCGAAGAGGCTAGCAATGGTGGAAAGGTAAAAGTGTGTATAATCCATGGACTGAACATTAGTCAAAAGAACTCATATACTTATTGCAAAAATTTAGAAGTCATCAAAAATCAAGCACTACGCGCATGCTCCTAGAGGGATAGATTGGTAGGAAAAGACCATCGCTCGTCCCCGACCGCCACTCATAAGTATGCACAAGCCAGGTACACTCCATGTTTCAAATTTGTTACACAACTTTAACCATACGTGCATGCTGCGGGACTTGCTAACTTCAACACAAGCATTATTTAAATTCATAATCACCCAACTAGCATGACTTTAATATCACTACCTCCATATCTCAAAACAATTATCAAGTATCAAATTGATCATAGCATCCAATTCACTTCCGGTAGTTTTTATTATACCCAACTTGGATGCCTACCATTCTAGGACCAATTTATAACCATAGCAAATACCATGTTGTTCTAAAAGACTCTCAAAATAATATAAGTGAAGCATGAGAGACTAGCAATTTCTACAAAATTAAGCCACCGCCGTTCTCTAAAAGATTGATACGTCCATTTTGCCATGCTTTTATATCAATATTTATTGCATTATGGGCTGTTATTACACATTATATCTCAATACTTATGGCTATTCTCTCTTATTTTACAAGGTTTAACATGAAGAGGGGGAATGCTGGCAGCTGGAATTCTGGCTGGAAAAGGAGCAAACATTGGAAACCTATTCTGCACTGCTCCAAAAATCCTGAAACTCCATGAAACCTATTTTTGGAATTAATAAGAATTGCTGAGCGGAAGAAGTACACCAGGGGGCCCACACCCTGTCCAGGAGGGTGGGGGCGCCCCCCCCCCTACTGGGCGCGCCCCCTGTCTCCTAGGCCCCCTGGTGGCCCTTCGGTGTCCATCTTCTGCTATATGAGGGCTTTTACCCTGCAAAAAAATCATGGGCAAGCTTACGGGACGAAACTCCGCCGCCACGAGGCGGAACCTTGGCATAACCAATCTAGGGCTCTGGCGGAGCTGTTCTGCCGGGGACACTTCCCTCCGGGAGGGGGAAATCATCACCAACGTCATCACCAATGATCCTCTCATCGGGAGGGGGTCAATCTCCATCAACATCTTCACCAGCACCATCTCCTCTCAAAACCCTAGTTCATCTCTTGTATCCAATCTTGTATCCAAACCACAAATTAGTACATGTGGGTTGCTAGTAGTGTTGATTACTCCTTGTAGTTGATGCTAATTGGTTTACTTGGTGGAAGATCATATGTTCAGATCCTTAATGCATATTATTACCCCTCTGATTATGAACATGAATATGCTTTGTGAATAGTTATGTTTGTTGCTGAGGACATGGGTGAAGTCTTGCTATTAGTAGTCATGTGAATTTGGTATTCGTTCAATATTTTGATGAGATGTGTGTTGTCTTTTCCTCTAGTGGTGTTATGTGAACGTCGACTACATGACACTTCACCATTATATGGGCCTAGAGGAAGGCATAGGGAAGTAATAAGTAGATGATGGGTTGCTAGAGTGACACAAGCTTAAACCCTAGTTTATGCGTTGCTTCGTTAAGGGCTGATTTGGATCCATATGTTTAATGTTGTGGTTAGGTTTACCTTAATACTTCTTTTGTAGTTGCGGATGCTTGCAATAGGGGTTAATCATAAGTGGGATGCTTGTCCAAGTAAGGGAAGTACCCAAGCACCGGTCCACCCACATATCAAATTATCAAAGTACCGAACGCGAATCATATGAGTGTGATGAAAACTAGCTTGATGATAATTCCCATGTGTCCTCGGGAGCTCCTTTCTCATTATTAGAAATTGTCCAGGCTTATCCTTTGCTACATAAAGGATTGGGCCACCTTGCTGCACTTTATTTACTTTGTTTACTTGTTACTCATTACTATTTATCTTATCACAAAACTATCTATCACCTACAATTTCAGTGCTTGCAGAGAAAACCTTACTGAAAACCGCTTATCATTTCCTTCTGCTCCTTGTTGGGTTTGACACTCTTACTTATCGAAAGGACTATGATAGATCCCCTACACTTGTGGGTCATCATGACTCTTTTCTGGCGGCGTTGTCGGGGAAGCGTAGCGCTTTTGGTGAGTGGAACTTGGTAAGGAAACATTTATATAGTGTGCTGAAATTTTCTGTTACTTGTCACTATGGAAACTAATCCTTTGAGGGGCTTGTTCGGGGTATCTTCACCCCGACCAGAAGAGCAAAGAGTTGCTCCTCAACCTACTGAACTTTATGAAAATATTTACTTTGAGATTCCTTCGGGTATGATAGAGAAACTGCTAGCTAATCCATTTACAGGAGATGGAACATTGCATCCCGATTTACATCTTATCTTTGTGGATGAAGTTTGTGGATTATTTAAGCTTGCAGGTATTCCCGGTGATGTTGTCAAAAGGAAGGTCTTACCTTTATCTTTGAAGGGAGATGCATTGACATGGTATAGGCTATGTGATGATACGAGATCTTGGAATTATAAGCGATTGGAGTTGGAATTTCACCAGAAGTTCTACCCTATGCATCTTGTTCATCGTGATCGTAATTACATATATAATTTTTGGCCTCGTGAAGGAGAAAGCATCGCTCAAGATTGGGGGAGGCTTAAGTCAATGTTATATTCATGCCCCAATCATGAGCTCTCCCAGGAAATGATTATTCAAAAATTTTATGCTCGGCTTTCTCTTAATAATCGCAACCTGCTCAATACTTCCTGTGCTGGTTCTTATATGCTGAAGACTATTGATTTCAAATGGGACTTATTGGAAAGAATTAAATGCAACTCTGAAGATTGGAGTTCCAACGATGGTAATGAGTCGGGTATTACATCTAAGTTTGATTGTGTTAAATCTTTTATGGATACCAATTCTTTTCGTGGATTTAGCGCTAAGTATGGACTTGACTCTGAGATAGTAGCTTCTTTCTGTGAATCTTTTGCTACTCACGTTGATCTCCCTAAAGAGAAGTGGTTTAAATTTAATCCTCCTGTTGAAGTGAAAGTAGTTGCACCTATTATAGTTGAAGAAAAGACTATCACCTATGGTGATCCTATTGTTCCTACTACTTATGTTGAGAAACCGACGTTTCACGTTAGCATAAAGGATCATGCTAAAAGTTCAACTGTTGTTCGTAAGAGTAATACTAGGACTTATACACCTCCTGAGCAAAGCAATGTTGAACCTAGTATTGCTATGATTAAAGATCTCTTGGATGATGATTTAGATGGGCATGTTATTTATTTCTGTGATGAAACTGCTAATATTGCTAGACCAGATACTAAGATACATAGACCTGTCGTAGGCATGCCTGTTATTTCTGTTAAAATAGGAGATCATTGTTATCATGGTTTATGTGATATGGGTGCTAGTGCTAGCGCTATACCTTATGATTTATATAAAGAAATTATGCACAACATTGCTCCCGCTGAATTAGAAGACATTGATGTTACTATTAAGCTTGCTAATAGGGATACCATTAAACCAGTTGGGATTGTTAGAGATGTTGAAGTTTTGTGTGGGAAAGTTAAATACCCTGCTAATTTTCTTGTTCTTGCTTCCCCACAAGATGACTTCTGTCCAATTATTTTTGATAGACCCTTCTTGAATACAGCTAGTGCTAAGATTGATTGTGAAAAAGATACTTTCACCATTGGCTTAGATGGTATGTCTCATGAGTTTAATTTTGCTAAGTTTCGTAGACAACCTCGTGATAGGGAACCACCTAGTAATGATGAGATTATTGGTCTTGCTTCCATTGTTGTGCCTCCTACTGATCCGTTAGAACAATATTTGCTAGACCATGAAAATGATATGTTTATGAAGGAAAGAAGGGAAACAGATGAAGTGTTCCTTAAACAGGAACCTGCGCTGAAACATAATCTTCCCGTAGAAATTCTTGGGGATCCCCCTCCACCCAAGGGTGATCCCGTGTTTGAACTCAAACCTTTACCTCATAATCTTAAGTATGCTTATCTTGATGAAAAGAAAATATATCATGTTATTATTAGTGCTAACCTTTCAGAGAAAGAAGAAGAAAGATTATAGAAAACTTTGAAGAAGCACCGAGCTGCTATTGGATACACTCTGGATGATCTTAAGGGCGTTAGTCCCACGTTATGCCAACACAAAATTAAATTGGAGGACGATGCCAAACCAGTTAGAGATCCTCAACGACGACTGAATCACAAGACAAAAGAAGTGGTAAGAAAGGAGATACTAAAGCTCCTTGAGGCAGGTATAATTTATCCTATTGCTGATAGTGATTGGGTAAGCCCTGTCCATTGTGTTCCTAAAAAGGGAGGTATTACCGTTGTTCCTAATGATAAAGATGAATTGATCCCGCAAAGAATTATTACAGGTTATAGGATGGTAATTTATTTCCTTAAATTAAATAAGGCTACTAAGAAAGATCATTACCCTTTACCTTTTATTGATCAAATGCTAGAAAGACTATCCAAACACACACATTTTTGCTTTCTAGATGGTTATTCTGGTTTCTCTCAAATACCTGTGTCAGCGGGAGATCAATCAAAAACTACTTTTACTTGCCCTTTCGGTACTTTTGCTTATAGACGTATGCCTTTTGGTTTATGTAATGCACCTGCTACCTTTCAAAGATGCATGATGGCTATATTCTCTTATTTTTCTGAAAAGATTTGTGAGGTATTCATGGATGACTTCTCCGTTTATGGATCCTCTTTTGATAATTGTTTGAGCAACCTTGATCGAGTTTTGCAGAGATGCGAAGACACTAGTCTCGTTCTGAATTGGGAAAGGTGTCACTTTATGGTTGGAAGGCATTGTCTTGGGGCACAAGATTTCCGAGAGAGGTATTTAAGTTGACAAAGCTAAAGTTAATGCTATTGAAAAGATGCCATGTCCCAAGGACATAAAAGGTATAAGAAGTTTCCTTGGTCATGCCGGTTTTTATAGGAGGTTCATTAAGGACTTTTCTAAAATCTCTAGGCCTCTGACTAATTTATTGCAAAAAATATATTCCTTTTGTCTTCGATGATGATTGTGTAGAAGCATTTGAAATACTTAAAGAAAGCTTTGATCAATGCGCCTATTGTTCAGCCACTTGATTGGAATTTACCCTTTGAAATTATGTGTGATGCTAGTGATTATGCTGTAGGTGTTGTTCTAGGGCAAAGGGTTGATAAGAAATTGAATGTTATCCAGTATGCTAGTAAGACTCTTGATACTGCCCAAAGAAATTATGCTACTACTGAAAAAGAGTTCTTAGCAGTTGTGTTTGCATGTGGTATGTTTAGACCTTATATTGTTGATTCCAAAGTTACTAATCACAATGATCATGCTGCTATTAAATATCTTATGGAAAAGAAAGACGCTAAGCCTAGGCTCATTAGATGGGTCCTCTTGCTCCAAGAATTTGATTTGCATACTATTGATAGAAAGGGAGCTGAGAACCCCGTTGTAGACAACTTGTCTAGGTTAGAGAATGTTCTTGATGACCCACTGCCTATTGATGATAGCTTTCTTGATGAACAATTAGCGGTCATTAATGCTTCTTGTACTGCTCCTTGGTATGCTGATTATGCTAATTACATTGTTGCTAAATTTATACCTCCTAGTTTCACATACCAGCAAAAGAAAAATTTCTTTTATGATTTAAGACATTACTTTTGGGATGACTCACACCTTTATAAAGAAGGAGTAGATGGTGTTATTAGACGTTGTGTACCTGAGCATGAACAGGAACAGATACTACGCAAGTGTCACTCTGAATCCTACGGAGGGCACCACGCTGGAGATAGAACTACACACAAGGTACTTTAATCTGGTTTTTTTGGCCTACTCTCTTCAAAGATGCTCGTAAGTTTGTCTTATCTTGTGATGAATGTCAAAGAATAGGTAACATTAGTAGACGTCAAGAAATTCCTATGAATTATTCTCTTGTTATTGAATCGTTTGATGTTTGGGGCTTTGATTATATGGGACCTTTTCCTGCCTCTAATGGTTACACACATATTTTAGTTGCTGTTGATTACGTTACTAAGTGGGTAGAAGCTATTCCAACTAGTAGTGCTGATCATAACACTTCTATTAAAATGCTTAAAGAAGTTATTTTTCCGAGGTTTGGAGTCCCTAGATATCTTATGACTGATGGTGGTTCACATTTTATTCATGGTGCTTTACGTAAGATGCTTGCTAAGTATGATGTCAATCATAGAATCGCATCTCCTTATCATCCGCAGTCTAGTGGTCAAGTAGAGTTGAGCAATAGAGAGCTCAAATTAATTTTGCAAAATACTGTGAATAGATCTAGAAAGAATTGGTCCAAAAAACTTGATGATGCATTATGGGCCTATAGAACTGCATACAAAAATCCTATGGGTATGTCTCCATATAAGATGGTTTATGGAAAAGCATGTCATTTACCTCTTGAACTTGAACATAAAGCATATTGGACTATTAAAGAGCTCAATTATGACTTCAAACTTGCCGGTGAGAAGAGGTTGTTTGATATTATCTCACTTGATGAATGGAGAACCCAAGCATATGAGAATGCCAAGCTCTTCAAAGAAAAAGTCAAACGCTGGCATGATAAGGATACAAAAGCATGAGTTTAACATAGGAGATTATGTGTTATTATTCAACTCTCGTTTAAGATTTTTTGCAGGAAAACTTCTCTCAAAATGGGAAGGTCCATACGTTATCGAGGAGGTCTATCGTTCTGGTGCCATAAAAATCAACAACCTCGAAGGCACAAGTCCGAGGGTGGTAAACGGTCAAAGAATTAAAAATTATATTTTAGGTAATCCTATTAATGTTGAAACTAATATTATTGAAACCGTAACCCCAGAGGAATACATAAGGGACACTTTCCAGAATGTTCTAGACTCTGAAAAGGAATAGGTATGTGGTACGGTAAGTAAACAGACTCCAAAAAAACTCCAATGGCAATTTTTATCAGTTTTGGAATATTTAAGAATTTTAGGAAGAAAGAAGTAGTCCGAAAGGGACACGAGGCCCCCACGAGAGTGGAGGGCGCGCCCACCCTTACTGGGCGCGCCCCCCTGTCTCGTGGGCACCTTGTGTGCCTCCTGGACTCCATTTTCTTGCACGTTACGTATTTTGGTCGGTAAAAATTCGTTATATATGCTCCCAAAGATTTTGACCACCGTATCATGCAAACATCCTCTGTTTTCGTTTCGAGTTGTTTCTGTTTCAGATTTAGAGCAATATGTCGTCTCGGGATTCAGAAGGAGAAAGTTATGTGGCTGATTACCTCGCAGACCCTAAGGTCTACGGGGACTTGGATCATGATGGTTGGACCTCTGAAGAAGAGGAAAACTATGAGCCTAAAGTAAAGGAGCAGACAAGTTCAGATGAAGACGAAGCCCCATTACCTCAGCCTGGGGACATGCATGTGGAGTTTAAAAAGTCTAGCCTCCCTGATAGAGCAAAGAAGCCAAAGATCGAGTTTATCCCTTTTCGTCTCTTGCAGGAAAATAAGCAGGAATTATGCAAAAGAGTATTAAGCCTTGAGCAGGAGATCGAGGACCTAAAGGAGCAAAATATTGTACTCAAGCGTAAATTGAGGGACAAGCCTACATCATCAACAACTCCTACTTCACCACCTCCGAGGACATAATCACTTGGGTATGGGTACTCCCCTTGGCAACTGCCAAGCTTGGGGGAGGTTCCCCGGTATCGTATCACCATCACACTCCTATCTTTACCGTTTTATTTAGTTCTATCCTTTTAGTAGTATCTTGATCTAGTACATTGAAGTTTTGATATCAAGTAGTTTTGAGTTTTGCTTTGTGATCTCTTTTTGTAATCGAGTCCATGAGCTATCTATAATAAAGATTAGTGTTGAGTCAAGGGCTTTGCTATGTTGCTATGATCTTGAGAAAGTAGAAAGAATTAAAGAGTTCATATTGATCTTATGGTTAGTGATGACTTCACATATAGAAAGTATGAGGCATAAAAATTGTTGAGAGTTGATAAACATAGTTTTGGTCATCGTTGCAATTAGTGATAAGGAAAGAGAGGTTCACATATAAATATATTATCTTGGACACCTTTTACGATTGGGAGCACTCATTAAGTATGACATGCTAAAGAGTTGACGTTGGACAAGGAAGACAACGTAAGGGTTTATGTTTTCTCACATCTCAATTAAAGTATATTGTTATTAACCTTCCAAACATGTTGAGATTGCCTTTCCCCCTCATGCTAGCCAAATTCCTTGCACCAAGTAGAGATACTACTTGTGCTTCCAAATATCCTTAAACCCAGTTTTTGCCATGAGAGTCCACCATACCTACCTATGGATTGAGTAAGATCCTTCAAGTAAGTTGTCATCAGTGCAAGAAATAAAAATTGCTCTCTAAATATGTATGACTTATTAGTGCAGAGAAAATAACCTTTGTACGATCTTGTTGTGGAAGCAATAAAAGCGACGGAGTGCATAATAAAGGTCCACATACACGGGGCAATATAAAGTGACGTTCTTTTGCATTAAGATTTTGTGCATCCAACCCTAAATGCACATGACAACCTCTGCTTCCCTCTTCGAAGGGCCTATCTTTTACTTTATGTTTTCACTTTATGCTTGAGTTAAGGTGATCCTCACCTTTCCCTTTTTCATTTTATCCTTTGGCAAGCTCTTCGTGTTTGAAAGATCATGATATATATATCCAATTGGATTTAAGTTAGCATGGGCTATTATTGTTGACATTACCTAAAGGTGAATACGTTGGGAGGCAACACAATAAGCACCTATCTTTCTCAGTGTTCGGCTGAAACTCCATAACCACAAGTATTGCATGAGTGTTAGCAATTATAGAAGACTACAAGATAGTTTAGTATGTGAACTTGCTGAAAAGCTCAATTGCTGACTCTTTCTGATGTTATGATAAATTACGATTGCTTCAATGACTGAGATTATAGTTTGTTAGTTCTCAATGAAGTTTTTGAACCATACATGACATTGTGAATTGATTGTTACTTGAGCATAAGAAATCATATGATAAAATCTATATATGTTGTTGTTATAAGAATGATCATGATGCCGTCATGTCCGTATTTTATTTTTATCGACACCTCTATCTCTAAACATGTGGACATATTTTTTGATATCGGCTTCCGCTTGAGGACAAGCGAGGTCTAAGCTTGGGGGAGTTGATACGTCCATTTTGTATCATGCTTTTATATCAATATTTATTGCATTATGGGTTGTTATTACACATTATATCTCAATACTTATGGCTATTCTCTCTTATTTTACAAGGTTTACCATGAAGAGGGGGAATGCCGGCAGCTGGAATTCTGGCTGGAAAAGGAGCAAACATTGGAAACCTATTCTACACTGCTCCAATAATCCTGAAACTCCACGAAACCTATTTTTGGAATTAATAAGAATTATTGAGCGGAAGAAGTACACCAGGGGGCCCACACCCTGTCCAGGAGGGTGGGGGCGCCCCCCCTACTGGGCGCGCCCTCTGTCTCCTGGGCCCCCTGGTGGCCCTCCGGTGTCCATCTTCTGCTATATGAGGGCTTTTACCCTGGAAAAAATCATGGGCAAGCTTACGGGACGAAAATCTGCCGCCACGAGGCGGAACCTTGGCGGAACCAATCTAGGGCTTTGGCAGAGCTGTTCTGCCGGGGACACTTCCCTCCGGGAGGGGGAAATCATCACCAACATCATCACCAACGATCCTCTCATCGGGAGGGGGTCAATCTCCATCAACATCTTCACCAGCACCATCTCCTCTCAAAACCCTAGTTCATCTCTTGTATCCAATCTTGTATCAAAACCACAAATTGGTACCTGTGGGTTGCTAGTAGTGTTGATTACTCCTTGTAGTTGATGCTAATTGGTTTACTTAGTGGAAGATCATATGTCCAGATCCTTAATGCATATTATTACCCCTCTGATTATGAACATGAATATGCTTTGTGAGTAGTTACGTTTGTTCCTGAGGACATGGGTGAAGTCTTGCTATTAGTAGTCATGTGAATTTGGTATTCATTCGATATTTTGATGAGATGTATGTTGTCTTTTCCTCTAGTGGTGTTATGTGAACATCGACTACATGACACTTCACCATTATATGGGCCTAGAGGAAGGCATGAGGAAGTAATAAGTAGATGATGGGTTGCTATAGTGAGAGAAGCTTAAACCCTAGTTTATGCATTGCTTCGTTAGGGGCTGATTTGGATCCATATGTTTAATGATGTGGTTAGGTTGACCTTAATACTTCTTTTGTAGTTGCGGATGCTTGCAATAGGGGTTAATCATAAGTGGGATGCTTGTCCAAGTAAGGGCAGTACCCAAGCACCGGTCCACCCACATATCAAATTATCAAAGTACCAAACACGAATCATATGAGCGTGATGAAAACTAGCTTGACGATAATTCCCATGTGTCCTGAGGAGATCCTTTCTCATTATTAGAAATTGTCCAGGCTTATCCGTTGCTACATAAAGGATTGGGACACCTTGCTGCACTATATTTACTTTGTTTACTTGTTATTCATTACAATTTATCTTATCAAAAAACTATCTATCACCTACAATTCCAGTGCTTGCAGAGAAAACCTTACTGAAAACCTCTTATCATTTCCTTCTGCTCCTTGTTGGGCTCGACACTCTTACTTATCGAAAGAACTAGATAGATCCCCTACACTTGTGGGTCATCAAAGATATAAGTGAAGCACTAGAGCAAAAACTATCTAGCTCAAAAGATATAAGTGAAGCACATAGCAAATTCGAATAAATTCAAATCAAGTAGGCTTCTCCCAAAGGGTGTGTACAGAAAGGATGATTTTGGTAAACTAAAAATCAAAGACTAATATAATACACGACGCTCCAAGCAAAACACATATCATGTGGCGAATAAAAATATAGCTCCAAGTAAAGTTACCAATGAACGAAGACGAAAGAGGGGATGCCTTCCCGGGGCATCCCCAAGCTTAGGCTTTTGGCTATTCTTGAATATCTTGGGGTGCCATGGGATCCCCAAGCTTAGTCTTTTGCCACTCCTTATTCCATAGTCCATCAAAGCTTTACCCAAAACTTGAAAACTTCACAACACAAAACTCAACAGGAAATCTTATAAGCCCCGTTAGTGAAAGAAAACAAAACCACCACATAAGGTACTGTAATGAACTCATTATTTATTTATTTTGGTGTTAAACCTACTATATTCCAACTTCTCTATGGTTCATACCCTTACATACTAGCCATAGATGCATCTAAATAAGCAAACAACACACGAAAAACAGAATCTGTCAAAAACAGAACAGTCTGTAGCAATCTGTAACTAACGCAAACTTCTAGAACTCTAAAAATCCTACCAAAATAGGAAGTCCTGGACAATTTGTTTATTATCAGAAGCAAAAAAGAATCAATGCAAAAGCATGTTTCTGTGATTTATTGATTTTTTTTCTCGTAATCGCAAAGTTTCTGCTTTTCAGCAGAATCAAATCAACTATCATCATAGGTTATCCTATAGGTTCTACTTGGCACAAACACTAATTAAAGCATGAAAACACATCTAAACGGAGAGTAGATGCAAAATTTATTAAATAACAGCAAGGAAAAATATTGGGTTGTCTCCCAACAAGTGCTTTTCTTTCAAGCCTTTTTAGCTAGGCATTGATAATTTTAATGATGCTCACATGAAAGACAAGAATTGAAGCACAAAGAGAGCATCATAGAACACGTATTAAACACATCTAAGTCTAACATACTTCCTATGCATAGGCATTTTATAAGCAAACAAATTATCATAGCAAGCAAAAACTAACATATGCAAGGAAGTGGAAAGAAACAATAGCAATCTCAACATACCGAGAGGTAATTTAGTAAGATAAAAAAAATTCTACAACCATATTTTCCTCTCTCATAATAATTACATGTAGGATAATAGGCAAATTCAACAAAATAGCTATCACATAACATATTCTCAACACGATCCACATGCATGCAAAGTTGACACTCTTCCAAAATAGTGGGATTATCATTAACTAAAGTCATGACCTCTCCAAACCCACTTTTCTCAAAAATTTCATAAGATTGAACATTATCCAAATATGTGGGATCTAAAGTTGACACTCTTCCAAACCCACTTTCAATAATATTTCAAACACTATTATCAATCTCATATTCATCATGGGGCTTAAATAAATTCTCAAAATCATAAGAAGAATCACCCCAATCATGATTATTGCAACAAGTAGTAGACATGGAAAAACTAGCATCCCCAAGCTTAGGGTTTTGCATATTATTAGCACAATTGACATCAAGAGAATTTATAGTAAAATCATTGCAATCATGCTTTTTATTCAAAGAGTTATCGTGAATCTCTTCATAAATTTCTTCATCATAATTTTCAGATTCACAAATTTCAAGCAAAGCTTTATAAAGATAATCTAGTGCACAAAACTCACTAGCAATTGGTTCATCATAATTGGATCTCTTAAAAAGATTAGCAAGCGGATGAGGATCCATAGATCTTAGGTTCTGTTTAGCAATAAATAAGCATCTATTCCAACCAAACGAGCAAACGAAATGGCAAGCAAAAGAGAGAAGAGATTGGAAAGAGAGGGCGAATAAAACGGCAAGGGTGAACTGGGGGAGAGGAAAACGAGAGGCAAATGGCAAATAATGTAAATGCGAGGGAGATGAGTTTGTGATGGGTACTTTTTATGTCTTGACTTGAGCGAAGACCTCCCCGGCAACGGCGCCAGAAATCCTTCTTGCTACGTCTTGAGCTTGCGTTGGTTTTCCTTGAAGAGGAAAGGGTGATGCAGCAAAGTAGCGTAAAGATGCAAACAGTTTTTGAGAACCAAGGTATCAATCTAGTAGGAGGCTCCTCAAAAGTCCCAGGCACCTACACAAACAAACAAAGAACTCGCAACCAACACAATAAAGGGGTTGTCAATCCCTTCATGGCCACTTGCAAAAGTGAGATCTGATAGAGATAGTATGATAAGATAAATATATTTTTGGTATTTTATAATATAGATGCAAAACGTAAAGATGCAAATAAAAGTAGATTGAAAGCTTATATGATTAAAGATAGACCCGGGGGCCATAGGTTTCACTAGTGGCTTCTCTCAAGATAGCATAAGTATTACGGTGGGTGAACAAATTACTGTCGAGCAATTGATAGAAAAGCGAATAATTATGAGATTATCTAGGCATGATCATGTATATAGGCATCACGTCCGTGATAAGTAGACCGACTCGTTCCTGCATCTACTACTATTACTCCACACATCAACCGCTATCCAGCATGCATCTAGAGTATTAAGTTCATAAGAACAGAGTAACGCATTAAGAAAGATGACATGATGTAGAGGGATAAACTCACGCAATATGATATAAACCCCATCTTTTTATCCTCGATGGCAACAATACAATACGTGCCTTGCAACCCTTTCTGTCACTGGGTAAGGACACCGCAAGATTGAACCCAAAGCTAAGCACTTCTCCATTGCAAGAAAGATCAATCTAGTAGGCCAAACCAAACTGATAATTCAAAGAGACTTGCAAAGATAACTCAATCATACATAAATGAATTCAGAGAAGATTCAAATATTTCTCATAGATAAACTTGATCATAAACCCACAATTCATCGGATCTCGACAAACACACCGTAAAAGGAGTTTACATCGAATAGATCTCCACAAGAGAGGGGGAGAACATTGTATTGAGATCCAAAAAGAGAGAAGAAGCCAACTAGCTAATAACTATGGACCCGAAGTTCTGTGGTAAACTACTCACAACTCATCGGAGGGGCTATGGTGTTGATGTAGAAGCCCTCCGTGGTCGATTCCCCCTCCGGTGGAGCGCTGGCGAAGGCTCCAAGATGGGATCTCGCGGATACAGAAGGTTACGGCGGTGGAAATTGTGTTTCGGTTGCTCCTTGGATGTTTTCGGGGTATGTAGGTATATATAGGAGGAAGAAGTACATTGGTGGCCGCTCGAGGGGCCCAGGAGACAGGGGCGCGCCCAGGAGGGGTGGGCGCGCCCTCCTATCTCCTAGCCGCCTCGATTGCTTCTTGACTTGCACTCCAAGTCCTCTGGATCACGTTCGTTCCAAAAATCACGCTCCCGAAGGTTTCATTCCGTTTGGACTCTGTTTGATATTCCTTTTCTTCGAAATACTAAAATAGGCAAAAAAAACAGCAATATGGGCTGGGCCTCCGGTTAGTAGGTTAGTCCCAAAAATGATATAAATGTGTAAAATAAAGCCCATATACATCCAAAAGGAGTAATATAATAGCATGGAACAATCAAAAATTATAGATACGTTGGAGACGTATCAACTAGCATGTGTACGGGAAAGTAGGTGTAATTGTCTAGCCATCATAATGTGCTAACGCTTCTGAAAGACTGTGTCTCGGTCATCCGTTTCTCAAACACCAAGTAGTGCAAGAAATCCAAACAGAGGAGATCGGGTCTTGTGGGGAAAAGTGCGCAAACCTCTGCAGAGTGTACAAACTAATCATGGTTAGCCGTGTCCCCGGTTATGGACATTTTGAATATCTAGTTCTTGGATTATCATGTGGATCTCATCACTCTTAATATAATTTGATTGGGTTTTAATGATGATGTTTAATTGGGATTGAGTTTGATGAACCTTCTCAATGTTTAACAACCACCATGATAGTTAAATAAAATTTATTCCTTTGTTGTAGGAAAAAAATTGCTTTATGCAAAACTGTAACCATAGAGCTTTCCACCAGCCATATATGCATGTAGTGATAGCATTATTCTGTTCATTACTCTCTATGTGTTACATTGCCAGCATATTCCATGTGCTGACCCGTTTCGGGCTGCAACGTTCATGTTGTAGACTTTTCAAACGACGATTAAGGTGCCTTAGGTCGTGATCTTTCACTCAATGATGTCGTTGGAGTTGATGGACTCACTTTATCTTCCAAGCCTTCTGCTGTTATCGATTTTAGATGTCCTTAAGCCATATTTATTGTAATAAGTTCTCTTTTGAGACATTCGATGTAATAAGTGTGTGATTGCTACTCTGTTATAAATCCTTCAAGTACTGTGCGTGTCAGCATTACCGATCCAGGGATTACACTGATGCACAGAGATCAGACTATTTGAGGTCTGGTCACTACAAGATGATATCAGAGCACACGCTAACTGTAGGACATGACCACTAAGCTAAAGCCCTAGATCACTAATCTCTTCTCATTTCTGACTCCTCTCCCTTTTCTACTCTTTAGGATGGCGGATGCAAGGAACAAGTTCGTGCAACTGGATGAAAATACACCTTTTGGACGCCACTTGAAGGAAGTTACTACATACCTGAACATCGGAATACCGAGTTTCACCGGGACCTACATCGCCACTTTACCAAAAGAGGAGTGTTGGATGATTCAAATTCAAGTTCCAGGAAGGACGTTCATGCCAGTCACAGAGCCCATAGAGTTTTCCTTTGATGCACCAACCTGGAGTCTAGGAAAGAGCATGGCAACCCACATCACCATGGGACGCATTAGGGAAATTTACCACAAGGATCTCAAGGATACTATCTACCGGATTTGTGGCGCCGAGATGAGAAATGGGAGATGATCAGCACCAGGAAGGATAGATCTATTGCAGCTTTCATCCAGGAGTTAAACTAGCACAGTCGTCGCCAGGAGAACCAGATGTGAGCAGGCATGATGGATCTGAAGAAGGCAATGACCAGGATCACGGAGCTGGAGGAAGAACTCAAGACTACATGCGATGGATATGAGGAGGAAATGACGATACTCGTGGAGAAGAATGATGATCTAAAGAAGAAGCTAGGAATATTCATGGGAAACCCCGCGCCAGGAGGAGATGACGACGATTCCACTTGCCCGGAGAACTACATCATCATCGACGACACCGACTCGGACCCTGACGATAGAGATGATGACTATGTTGATGAAGCTAGAGCAGATATCATGGAGTCTTCCACTAATCAATTTTTCTAGTCGACCACCATATCAGTAGTAGTATTCCCCCATGTATATAGTATAGTCCGAGCACTTTTGTAATGATAGTTAGACTATTGTATGCCCTTGGTTGAATTGATTGAAGTGATATTGATTGTGTTTGACTCATGTGCATATGGGTAGTGTTTTCCCCCTAGACCTCATTCTATTTTATTCTCTCATCTTTTCTAAACCCATCAGATGCCTCTGAGACGCGACAATGGATTTTCTTTCACGCCGGAGCTCACTCAGTTGATCCAGCAGCAGAATGCATGGATGCAGATACTAGTCCAGAATCAAATCAGGTGAACAACAACAACAACAACAACAACCCCACACCACCACCAACTATTGACCACTTAGCACGTTTCTTGAGGCTGAATCCGCCGGTGTTCTCTAGTAGCACCGAGCCGATAGTTGCAGATGATTTGGTCCACAAGATTGGAAGGGAGTTGACCACTGCAGGATGCACAGATGCGGAGAGAGTGTGTTTTGCCGCACATCAGCTTGATGGACCCGCAGCATCATGGTGGCAGAATTTCACAGCCACTTACCCCATCGACACTGTCACATGGGACCAGTTTCAGCAGGCTTTCCGTACTGCCCATGTTTCAGCAAGAGCTATGTCCATGAAGAAGCTTGAGTTTCGCAACTTGCACCAAGGAGGACGCATAGTTGGCCAGTATGTGGATGATTTTAGTAAATTAGCATGTTATGCCCCAGATGTCGTTGTTACAGATGCAGCTAAGAAGGAGAAGTTTCTGGAAGGACTGAATGATGAGCTGAGGATGCAGTTGATGGTGGCAACCTTCAACAGCTACCAGGAGTTGGTAGATAGAGCTCTCATGATTGAAGAGAAGCGGCAGCAGATTGACAACCAGAAGAGGAAGTATGGACAAGGGAAGTACAATTCTGGAGCTCAGCAGAGGCCTCGTTTTACCTCGAACTCGGGAGGACCTTTTCAGCATAACCATGGAGGTCACAATCACAATGGAGGAAGTTCGCACAACCATAGTGGCCCCAAGAATGGGAATGGTAATGGAGGAAGAAATGGAAGAACCGTACCAACCCAGCAACACCCGCCAAGAAGGATCTAAGTCACATTACTTGCTACAAGTGCCAGAAGACTAGACATTATGCCAATGAGTATCCTGAAGCCAAGAATGGAAATGGCAATGGAAGCTCTGGGAAGAAGCCCAACCCTTTCAACAGGGGACAAGTGAACCACGTTAACGTGGAGGAGGTTGAAGCACAGCCAGATGCAGTAATAGGTAAGTTTTTGGTTAAGTCATTTACTGCAATCGTTCTTTTTGAAACTGGTGCATCGCATTCATACATATCAAGGGGATTTGTGGATAAGTATAAACTGCCCACCAAAGTTCTTAGAGCACCTATGTTAGTAAGCTCGCCAGAAGTGGAGTATATGGCAAGCCAAGGATGTTTTCATATGCCATTGACCATAGGTAGGCATGTTTTCCCCTCAGACCTGATAATTTTGGAGTCGCAAGGTTTGGATGTGATTTTGGGTATGGATTGGCTATCGAGGTATGGAGGAAACATCGATTGCGCCAGTAAGACGATTATGCTCATCAACCAGAAGGAAGGAGGATTAAGTATGTATCCCGACATGTTCCTAAGAGGACTCAAGTGAATTCCTTATCAGGAGTTGTACAGGAGGAAGTACCAGTGGTGAAGGATTTCCCTGGCGTATTTCCAGAAGATTTGCCAGGCATGCCACCGGATAGAGACATTGAGTTTTTGATTGAGCTTTTGCCAGGCACAGGGCCAATACCTAAGAGACCGTACAGGATGCCTGCAAAGGATTTGGAGGAAATTAAGAAGCATATTGAGGAGTTACTGGATAAAGGCTATATTCGCCCAAGTTCGTCACCTTGCGGATCACCAGTACTTCTAGTGGAGAAGAAGGATGGAATGTTGAGGATGGTTGTTGATTATCGTGGATTGAATGAAGTAACGATCAAGAACAAATACCCACTGCCGATGATCAATGATCTGTTTGACCAGTTGCAAGGAGCTAAGGTATTTTCCAAGATCGATCTGCGATCAGGATACCACCAGTTGAAGATTCGAGAGCAGGATATACCTAAGACAGCTTTTACCATGAGGTACGGGCTATATGAGTATACCGTTATGTCATTTGGTCTGACTAACGCACATGCCTATTTTATGAACATGATGAACAAGGTGTTTATGGAGTTTCCGGATAAGTTCGTCGTGGTGTTCATTGATGACATATTAGTCTACTCGAAGAATGAGGAGGACCATAAGGAGCATTTGTGTTTGGTACTTGGGAAGCTCAGAGAACATCAGTTATATGCCAAGTTCAGCAAGTGTGAGTTTTGGTTGAAGGAAGTTGGATTCCTCGGACTTGTTATATCCGGAGAAGGAATAGTAGTAGACCCCACCAAAGTCTTCGCCGTGACAAATTGGGAGGCACCCACGTCAGTTGGAGAGATCCGGAGTTTTCTTGGACTCGCAGGATACTACTGGAGGTTCATTGAGAATTTCTCGAAGATTCCAAAGCCCATGACAGAGTGGTTGAAGAAGGACACCAAGTTCAAATGGACTGAGGAATGTGAGGCTAGTTTCCAGGAGTTGGAGAAACGTTTGGTTACAACACCAGTGTTGATTCTGCTAGATCAACACAAGGATTACCAGGTGTATTGCGATGCTTCTCGTCGAGGACTTGGAGTAGTGCTTATGCAGGAGGGAAGAGTTGTTTCATATGCCTCACGACAGCTTAAACCCCATGAGTTGAATTATGCTACACATGATTTGGAGTTGGCAGCCGTAGTGCATGCGTTGAAGACATGGAGACATTTTCTCATCGGAATCCATTATGAGGTGTACACGGATCACAAGAGTTTGAAGTATATCTTCACGCAGAAGGAGTTGAATCTCAGGCAAAGGAGATGGTTGGAGCTCATCAGGGATTATTATATGAGGTTGCATTATCATCCAGGAAAGGCTAACGTAGTAGCCGATGCGCTGAGCCACAAGAGCCATGTTAACACACTCATGACCGGAGAGTTACCCAAGGAGTTAGCCAAGGATCTTCGTGATCTATGTTTGGAGATAGTTCCGAGAGGCTATGTAGCAGCATTGGAAATTCAGTCTACCTTGATGGATAAGATCAGAGAAGCTCAAAAGACGGACAAGGAGATTGCCGAGATAAAGGAAAGGATGAGCAAAGGAAAAGCTAAGGGATTTCATGAGGATGAGAACGATACCTTATGGTTTGAGGACCGCGTATATGTGCCTAATGATCCGGAGATCATGAAGTTGATTCTGCAGGAGGCCCATGATTCGCCGTATTCAATTCACCTAGGAAATACCAAGATGTATGTGGATTTGAAGGATAGTTTTTGGTGGACCAGAATGAAGAAAGATATTGCAGAGTATGTAGCAGTTTGCGATGTATGTCAGAGAGTGAAGGCAGAACATCAGAAGCCAGCAGGATTGCTACAGCCATTGCCGATACCCGAATGGAAGTGGGATAAGCTAGGCATGGATTTTATCACGGGATTACCTAGGAATCCTTCAGGCTATGATTCGATATGGGTTGTAGTCGATTGTTTGACAAAGGTAGCTCATTTCCACCCCGTGAAGACCACTTACACTAGTGCTAAGTTGGCAAAGATATACATGACCAGGATCGTATGTCTGCATGGAGTTCCGAGGACCATTGTATCAGATATAGGAACCCAGTTTACCTCAAAGTTCTGGAATTAGTTGCATGAAACTTTGGGAACCGGGCTAGAGTTCAGTACAACCTTTCATCCACAGACACATGGACAGACCGAGAGAGTCAATCAGATTCTGGAGGACATGTTGAGAGCTTGTGCGCTAGATTATGGATCTAGTTGGGACGACAATTTGCCATATGCAGAGTTCTCTTACAACAACAGCTATCAAGCAAGTTTGAAGATGGCCCCTTTCGAAGCTTTGTACGGAAGGAGGTGTAGGACACCATTGCTATGGGATGAAGTTGGAGACTGTCAGTTGTTTGGACCAGATTTGATTAAAGAGTCTGAAGAGAAGGTTAAGCTGATTCGCGGTAGACCCAAGATAGCCCAGTCCAGGCAGAAGAGCTATGCGTATTCTAAATGCAAGGAGACAGTTTATGAAGTCGGAGACAGAGTGTATCTTCGAGTGTCTCCACTTCGAGGATTTAAGCGTTTTGGAGTTAAGGGAAAGTTAGCACCACGTTTTGTGGGACCATACAAAGTTTTGGAACGTATGGGAGAGGTTGCTTACAAGTTGGAGTTACCCGAAGGATTGTCAGGAGTTCACGATGTGTTCCACGTGTCCCAGCTGAAAAAGTGCCACGCAGAGATGGACGATATTCCTCTAAGAGATACAGTGCCACTGGAAGTGATTCAGTTGGATAGTGATTTGACATACGAGGAGAAACCAGTGAAGATTCTTGAGTTTGCCAGCCGAGTCACGCGCAGCAAGGTTATCAAGTTCTGCAAACTTTAGTGGAGCCACCATACCGAAGATGATGCCACCTGGGAGCGAGAGGAAGACCTACAAAAGGATCACCCTCACCTATTTTCTAGCCAACCCGAATCTCGAGGGCGAGATTCATCTTAAGGGGGGTAGGTTTGTAACATCCCAAATTTTCAATTTGGAATGTTATACATTAGATCATCATTGCATATCATATTTTATTGCATTTTAACTTGATCCTAAAAATCCTACGCAACTCAAGGACCCCGGGAGAGAGTTGGGGATTTCGTTATTTTCATATTTGAGTTTTTTTCAAATTTTGAAAAGAGGATCGTTTGATTTTAATTATTTTCTCTTTGAATATTTCTTCTATGAAAATAAAAGAGAGGGGATAAAATGACTTACCCAAAATAAAGAAATATTGAAGATTTAATATTAAAATCAAATAAGATTTTATTCGTAGTTTTATCGCTATTTTATTTGAATTAGGAAAAATGTGCATTTTTCAAAATTGAATTATAGGCCCAAATAAATGTTCACCCGGTCCTTCTTATTTTTAGAGGATGGGGAAAAATTATTTCAGGATTTTTGGAGTCTGTTTAGTATTTCTTTTATTTGTTTTTCTGCGTGGAATTATTTAAAAAAACGAAACCGATTCCGGGCCGTAACCGGCCAGGACTCTCTAGGTCGTCCCTCATATAAGCCGCCCGCGACCCCCCCCCCCCCCCGCAGCCCGTCCCGCTGCCACAGCCCACCCGTGCCCTAACCCTAACCCTAGCCGCCGCCGCCTCGTGAACCGCGCCGTCGCCGCCGGTTTTCACCGCCCCTCGCCGCCACGCCGTCGTCGTCGCCACCGACCACCGCCGCCACCCACCACCGCCCGTCGCCGCCGACCACCCTGCCGGACTCGCTAGAGGTAGCCGCCCGCCGCCGCGGTTTTCGTTAAGAAAACCGTCGGGTTTTTTAAGAACCCACGGTTTATTTTATATATATATAGATCGGTTTTTTCAGTTTATTTATTTAGCGAACGCCCATTCTTTCGTTTGTTTTAGCGAACGATTTTCACCGAGCTGCAGACAGCAAAAGTTCGTTCATTAGCCTGTTCGTCGGTTTTTCTTTTTCTAGGGCTTTTCCGCGATTATTTTCGATCGTGATTTCTGCCCTGATTTTCGTTTTAGTTTATCTTTTTGCTCGTTTATCGGAATTATGCGATTCAAGCGCCTAGAGTCTTGAAGCCCTCTTTCTCTTTAACCAACTCAAACAAGTTTCTGCTAGTGTAAAATTTGACTTAAGTCCAGATTAGTAAACGAAGCTTGTTTCTTTCGCAGTTTGAGATTCGTTTCTTCGTTTGATTTGATTCTTTTTGCAAATCGGAGTTCTTAAGTTGAACTTTCTGGTTAGATCTCTTATTTGAGTTTTACCCGTGCTTCTAGTTGACTGCTTATTGTATGCATGTTTGTTTGCGATAGAGTACCCGGAGTGCGAAGCGTGCTACTACGAGTCTCTAGGTTTCACGGATTATCAGCAAGGCAAGTAACACTTTGATCATACCTCTTCACTACCCAGTTTTATTGCATTAGATCAACCCTCAAACAATTACATGGTTAGGATCTGATTAATTTGTGGGTTTCGGGAAGTAAATGAGGTAGTACCTATTGTCCTGTTTATTATCAAACCTTTGGGAGTTACTTCTACGTTGCTTATATTGCTATGATATGCTCGTAGACGTGGATTGGGTGAGTGTATCCATGACAGATGTGATTTTTGTTAATTAATGGTTAACTTAAGGTGGCTACTTAAATACACATCTGGGTGGATTGAGGCACCTGGGGAACCCAGTGTTGCCTGTATTTTTGGAAATCCCGGGGTACCGTGTGATTCTCCTATGGATCGCCACCCAGGCTCAAAGGGATCATAAGATTATTCATGCTGGAAACTTCAGTGTGCACCCACAGCTAATTATGGGCTCTAGCATAGTTGATTGAGTCGTGTGAACTCTTACAATGGTAGACTAGCAGGTGTAGGGGAAAGTAGGTGTAACTGTCTACCCATCATAAGGTGCTAACGCTTCTGAAAGACTGTGTCTCGGTCATCCGTTTTTCAAACACCATCTAGTGCAAGAAATTCAAACGGAGGAGATCGGGACTTGTGGGGAAAAGTGCAGAAACCTCTACAGAGTGTACAAACTAATCATGGTTAGCCGTGTACCTGGTTATGGACGTTTTGAGTGTCTAGTTCTTGGATTATCATGTCGATCTCATCACTCTTAATATAATTTGATTGGGTTTTAATGATGATGTTTAATTGGGATTGAGTTGGGTGAACCTTCTCAATGTTTAACAACCACCATTATAGTTAAATAAAATTTATTCCTTTGTTTGAGGGAAAATTTGGCTTTATGCAAAACTGTAGCCATAGAGCTTTCCACCAACCATATATACATGTAGTGGTAGCATTATTCTGTTCATTACTCTCTATGTGTTACATTGTCAGCATATTCCATGTGTTGACCCATTTCGGACTGCAATGTTCATGTTGCAGACTTTTCAGACGACGAGTAAGCTGCCTTAGGTCGTGATCTTTCCCTCAGTGGTGCCGTTGGAGTTGATGGACTCACTTTATCTTCCAAGCCTTCCGTTGTTATCAATTTTAGATGGTCTTAAGCCATATTTATTGTAATAAGTTCTCTTTTGAGACATTCAATGTGATAAGTGTGTGATTGCTACTCTGTTATAAATCCTTCAAGTACTGTGCGTGTCAGCATTACCGATTCAGGGATGACGCTGATGCACAGAGATCAGACTGTTTGAGGTATGGTCGCTACAGCCACATAATCCAACAACCCGGAGAGCCAGCCCATAAGCTTTGGAACAGATTTCTCACCAAGAAGAACCAAATCGTCGACTGTCCGGATGCAGAAGCCCTAGCAGCTTTCAAACACAGTATCCGGGACGAATGGCTTGCCAGAAACCTCGGCCAGGAAAACCCAAGGACGATTCCAGCCCTAACAACTCTTATGACCCGCTTTTGCGCGGGCGAAGATAGTTGGTTGGCCCGCAGCAGCACCAGCAATCCAGGCACATCCAAAATCATGGTTGGCAATGGAAAACCACGATGCAACAAAAACAAACGTCGAAATAATGAAGACAGCCCAGACAATACAGCGGTAAACGCCGGATTCACGGGCTCTCGACTCGGTCAACGGAAAAAGCCATGCAAAGGCAACAGAGATGGTCCGTCCAACCTAAATAAAATTCTAGACAAGTCCTGTCAGATTCATGGCACCCCCGAGAAACCTGCAAATCACACCAACAGAGAATGCAAGGTCTTCAAGCAGGCCGGCAAGTTAAACACCGAACACAAAGGGAAGGCGCCGCCAAGTGAAGATGAGGATGAATCTCGCCAGCCGAACACTAGGGGACAGAAAAAATTTCCACCGGAGTTCAAAACAGTGAACATGATTTACGTCACCCACATCCCAAAGAGGGAGCGCAAGCGCGCACTCCGAGACGTATACACTGTAGATCATGTCGCCCCCAAATTCAACCTATGGTCGGCCCGCCCGATCACTTTCGATCGCAGGGATCATCCGACTAGTATCCGTCACGTGGGTTCGGCTGCTTTGGCGCTCGACCCAATAATCGATGGATACCACCTTACCCGAGTCCTCATGGATGGCGACAGTAGTCTCAATCTGATATATAAGGACACTATCCGCAATATGGGGATAGACCCGTCAAGAATCAACCAAAGCAATACTACCTTTAAAGGAGTAATACCATGCGTAGAGGCCCGCTGCATGGGCTCTTCAAGATTGTAAGTTGTATTCGGTTCTCCCAAAAACTTTCAAAGCGAAGAACTAATCTTCGACATTGCTCCATTCTAAAGTGGCTATCACGCACTACTCGGAGAACGGCCTTCGCCCGTTTCAATGCCGTCCCGCACTACGCTTATCTCAAACTCAAGATGCCCGGTCCATGTGGCGTCATTACAATAAGCGGAAACACGGAGTGCTCTCTTCGTACGGAATAATACATGGCGGCTCTAACAGCCGAACCACAGAAGGGCCTTTCCAATCTGAGCAAGTCATCGGTCTTCAAGACCACGGACACAATTAGATGCATCCGGCGCACACCTAGATGTAGCAGCTGAGATAAACCTAAGCTCGATCAGCAGCTATGCCCCCATAACAACAGCCAATATTAAGATTGTACGGGTCTACATGTATACACATAAATATACAATCAAAATACCCTGTCTGGCTCGGGGGCTGCTCGCATGTAAAAGGTCTATAGTTCGGCTTGACCCTATTTGCACTCCAGAAATTGAATTTTCACGGTTTATTAGAGTAAACCAACTTCACGTACGGTCACACCAGATTCTTCTACCTGGGTTTTCTTTTTTTACAGATGACCATCATGCTACACCCTTCAAGGATACGGCACAACGGAGACAAAGGCACAGACGTGCAACAGGGCCCCGTCCAAAGGTTTCTTTTTCAGATTAAGACCCTGTGTAAACCTTTTTATTGTCTTTTGTTGTCTCACACCCTCCTGCAACTTACAATGACCAAGAGGGATACCGGCGTTATTGGAAAACTTATGATTTGCCGTACTAAAATAAACGTTATAGAGGCAGAAACCAGTGTGTTTTTGAGATCTATGCTCTCACCACAGGCGCTCCTTCGTCACGCTGGACTGACGCACGTACCTTGAAATTCAGGGCTCATTATCGAGGGCTGTATTCAGCCCAGTATATGTTGTAAAGTTCGAATACCTTCGGGAGTGTTCGGCGTCGCGAGTTTGCACAACAAAAAAAATACACTTCCGTGATGATATGTGTTTGTCACAGTAGGTCGCATTTTTTGTCATGCATGTACCTCCATGACGATTTTATGACAGAATCAAGATAGTCATACATGTGCTGTCGTAGAAGTGTTCCATGACATTACCAAAATTATCATCACGGAAGTGTCCACTTCCATGACGATAAATCGTGCGTCACAGAAGTGCTTTCATCAAGGGTGACCGACACGTGGCATCCACCGTAATGGAACGCCGTTAAGCTATCGGGTCGGGTTTTGGATCCGGTAACCCGTTAACAGCCCCGACCAATGGGGATTTTCCACGTGTAAAATCATCATTGGCTGGAGGAAACACGTGTCGGCTCATCGTTGGGACAGATGTCATCTGCTCATTGGACCGAAGGCGCCTATGATACGGCGACACGTGGCAAGGCCCAACAAAGGCCCATTCCTGTGAAAAGGTCGGCCCGTTTGACTTGGTCAAAAGGTGGCGAGCCGGCCCACGGAAAGCCTGTTAACGGCATGTTCGCATATAGCCCATTTACAGCCCGCTAACCCAGGGCCCGTTACGCCCTATCCGAATTAGGCCCAGTAGCGTCATCTGGGCCGTCCAATATGATTCAGCCCATTTTAACTTTCGTCCCACGTGTGGCCCATGACTTCTTTCGGCCCATATGAGGACCTTTGTAACTCTTGGCCCATTAACATCACGTGGTGAAACTGGCCTGTAAAGAACAATGTATCACTTTATACCCATTAACGGCCCATTATTCCATTGGGCCATTTACAACCCAAGTTATCTTTCGGCATTCTCAGGGCCCATTGATTCTTGGGCTCATTTGCAGCATTCGGTTACATACGGCCCGTTACTGTCATTTTCTGCTTGTGGGCCAAATTCAGCCCGTCGTTACAGTCGGCCCGTTTGTGGGCCGTTAATACGGTGGGCCGTTTTCATGTCAAAAAAAACCCGTTGGGCTATTTTCATAGAGTTATCAAATACGGCCTATTAACGGCCCGTTATGGTCCACGAATAGTACGGCCCATGATTGGCGAAATGATGATACGCCCCGTAGAAGGCCCATGGATCCTACGGCCCGTATGAGGCCCATGGATAGTACGGCCCGTAGAAGGCCCATGGATCGTACGGCCCGTAGAAGGCCCATGGACCCTACGGCCCTAGAAGGCCCATGGACCCTAAGGCCCGTATAGAAGGCCGATGAATCCTACGGCCCGTATAGAAGGCCAATGGATCCTACGGTCGGACGAAGGCCCATGGATCATACAGCCTGCAGGAGGGCCATGGTTACAATAGTCCGTGTGTTGCCATGATTATTTTGGCCTAGTTACCAAAAATGGGCTATTGTGGCCACTAGAAAAAAACAGAAAAAGAACTGCAGTGACTACAAGCAAACAACTAAACAAGACAATAAGGAAATAAATAAGCAAGCAATTAACGCTAGCCTATTACCGCTATTACACATATTACATCCACTGGGCATCAAAGTTCGCCACCAGTGCAAATATAGGGAACAAAGCAGCACATTACATACACTGGCCGTCAAAATTGGCCACCAGTGCAAATAAACGCGGCAGCAAAAACAAGAGCATAACTGAAACAACTTCAGAAGAGCTCAAGAAACGTTATCCTGGGTATCCACCATGCTGGCAATAAGCTTAGCAAGCTGATTAGCTTTGTCCTGTTTGGCGCTAAAATCCTCCAACGCTTGCTGTTGCACCAGAAAGTATGCATCTGAATGCTCCAGGGACTTCCGCAGTCCTTCCGCTTCTTGTTGCAGCACAGCTAATCGATGTCTTTCAGCTTGTAGTTGAGACTCAAGAAACCGAACTGATTCAGACAGTGAGTTTGAATAGCTTGTGCAAGCGGTAGTGGCCAGTAACTCGAACACTAAACCAAGATAGGACTTTGGGGTTGTCTCGCTGTCTTCAAGATAGTCTTCCTTAGCTGTTTTATCAGCTTTGTTGGAGACCAACAAGGATGTGTCACTATCCTGAACCTTATCTGCATTACTTCCTTTACCATTGCTTAATAAGGCACTCTTCCCCAATATTCTGTCAGCATTCTAAAAGAAGAAACAAGCAGACACATAACAAGTTTAGCATGTACTAGTATATGAAACTCATTTCGGTGAACCAGTTCAGTAGTAAGGTGGACAGGATTAAACTACCAAGTCTTCTATTGCCAAGTACTAGTACATAATAAAAGCATCAAACAAACATATATCAATGTCCTATGGTCACTGCATTGTCTTGCCAAATCAAAATAGAGACACGGTTCAAATCATATCAGTTCAAGACAAAGCAGCAGTGAAAGAATACAAAGCGTGGGAAACTACACGGCACAACAAGATTTCAGATGGGTACCACGGGTCTACATGTATAACAACACTATTGGCTCTATTGTGATGCTAGTAATGTGCATGATATGAAAGTCAATTGTATACACAATTGAAATTGAAATCAACAGAGCTATTGATAAGAGCAAACATGTTAAAGAAACATGCGTGAACATACCTGCTGTGCAATTGGAGTTTCGATTGGATCCGTCAATTTAAAAATAAGTTTGTATGAGTAAATACAGTGATACAAGAGCAAAGCAATCATAGTTAAAAAAGGCGCGCCTAAGCAAGCGCTTAAGCGCGCCTAGGCTCTAGGCGTTGGCAAAACGCATTGCGCATAACTACGCATAATATGTGTATATCTGCGCATAAGCATGCGCTTTGGTCAGTAAAGCGCAAGGCGGTGGCAAAACGCACAATTGATGCCTTGCGCTTTTTTGAACTATGATAGCAAGGGAATCTTAAATTAGAACAGTTGTTCTTCAGATTTAGGCACTTGTTCTACATGAACGGAGTACAGTAAGACGCAAGAATATAATACTTAAAAATAGAAAATGAGCTCATAGACCTTACCACATTCTTGGTTCGGGACTAGTACAGAACAAGGCGTTCCCAGTCATCGTCCAGTAAATGTGTCTCAGGAGAACGTAAGGGAATTTGATGAGTTTCTTTGCCGGTGAAGTACGTTTTCTTCAGGTAATTCCGATACTGCCACCAAGCATTCTTGAAGATAGCAGAGGTATTAGCACAGGTTACCTCATCCTGAGTTTCCAAATCGGTCCTTCTCTATAGAGAAAAATGGGAAAATTTGCTGTATTATAACCATCATGGAGGTAGGATGTATGGGACGAAGCAAAGTAATTGCCATGAATAACATTACTTACACATAACTCCTGGACAAACACCTGCAACTGGCATTTTCCTTCATCTTCAGTATAATATTTCCAAGATGGGAAGATACGCACATACGATTTAACAACATCAAATGCGATAGATGCTAAACTACGACTAGCTGGTTGTGCTTCCTCCACAGGAATAGGCGTACTAACTGGTGGAGTTGGGGTTCGCCGTGATAGTACTGGCCCTTTGGGCACTGGAGCTGCCTTACTAACTGCTCTTGTTTGGGAGCTCTGTGGTGGAGATGGTGCTGTGTCAACAGGAACTGGGTTACTATCGGCTGGGGTTGGGGTTAGATTGGGTGAAGCTGGTTCTCTGTCCATCGCAGTAGGGGTACAATCTGCGAGAGTTTGGGTTATGTGTGGTAGGGCTGGTTCTTGTGCATGTACAACCGGGGTGCTATCTCCACCAAGAGGTAGCACTGTTTTATTTGAAGACCGTGTTTTTAGTCCGCTAGATACTGGCATCACCCGCTCCAATTCAAATGGCTGATAAACAGGAAACATAGTTGAATGTACAGACATTGTATGAGAGACAGATGCAATAGATAGTGTGGAAAAAAGAGGGCATGAAATAATTGACATGTATATTGTTTAACTAAAACGGATAGCATGACATAATTTCACATATATGATGTCTATCTAAACTGGATAGCATAGCATAACATAATTCAAAGATATGATGAATAACTAAACAGGATCGCATGACATAATTCACCTACATGTTATCTAAGTAATCAGGATCGCATCATTTAATTCACATATGTGATTTATATGCTAAACAGAGGGCATTCGATATGATGTCTGAACTAAGAACATGGTGTTGAATATTGTGTATATGATGTCTAAACTATGCAATGCAAGACACCGTATGCATGATATGAGCAGTATAACCGTGCCAAGTTAGAGCATACACCTCAGTGGGGGAATAGGACTGGTCATCTGTCTCTGAATCCATCTCTGAGGAGCTATCGGGACCCAACAAGAGATCTGCTTCGACAGGTAGCACTGTCTGCTCTGAAGGCCTTGTTTTCACTCCAGATTTTTCCATCTCCCACCCAAATGGCTGATTCACAGGAAGAGTAGTTTAATGTACAAACATTGTCGACAAATGGAAATGTAATGAAGAAAAGGATGGGCAAGATATCATTCAAATATATGATGCCTGGTTAAACAGGATGGCATTGCACATTTCACATATATTATGGCTGGCTAAAAGACATGAGACTGCATAATTCCCATATATGATATAGAAACTAAACAGGTGGCATTACAGAACATGTCTAAACTAAGCAGATGACATATATGATGTCAAAAGTAGGCACTGCAAGGCAACATATGCATGATATGACTAACATCATCATGCCAAGGTAGAGCAAACACCTTGGGGGTAAATAGGAGTGGTCAGCGGCGTCTGAATCCGCCTCAGAACAGATATCTTCCTCTGGATTACAATCTGGAGAGGGGTGGGGAGGGTTTGCCATTGAACCCACCATGGAGCGATGTCTGCATGACATTGTATTGCCGCGCAAAACTCTTCTCTTTTTCTCTACATGTTCAGCATGACTGTGTACAATATCTGACATGCATACGAAAAAATATGGTGAGATTATGTAAGGAGAGCATGCAGAAATTTAGAGTGATGGTAACAACCAGTGGATCGACGTTTTTCCGTTGAACCAAAATAGCCCTAATGGATCGACGTGAATGTATAGTAATAAGTGATGCAACAAGTGTACAACCTCTTTGCCGTAGCCGTGTCGACCTCAGCATCATTGGGTTGGTCGCTGAAGCAGTTGAGGCAGAGGTGGTTGTCGGAGGTGTGGAGGAAGATCTGAGGAATCTGTAGACGGCGTCCAGGGCACTGCTCTGTTGTGATGGATCGTTCTGTCGTTGGAGCAGCTCCGGTGAGCCGTAAGACGTCAAGGCTGAAGCAGCACAAGACAGACATCGTCAATCTCAAGTGGGATTCTAATAGCATCTCCAGTAGATGATGTAAAATGGATGTAAAATTAACATCACCAAAAACCACCTAACTACAACAGATGAGGTAAAAACTGTTGACTCTGAACTTAACTGTTGAAACTAAAATTTATTGTGGAATCTGAATGCTACTGTCGAAACTGAACGCAATGGTAGAGAGTCACTTGACATGTAGTTTAGGGAGGGCTTGCAGTTCATCTTCAACATGCACCCCCCTGAGCCGCCAGCCACCACCGGCCGAACCTCCGGCTCCAGCGCCGCCTCGCCGCCCCGAAACAACTCCCACCGCCTCCCCGGCCAGCCCTCTAGCCCCCCCCCCACTTGAACCCTAAGATAGATAGTGGGGTACCTATCCGGCGAGCCCCCATCCCCGCTGCGGGTGGTTCTTCCTTAACTCCGGCGAGCCCCCCCAACCCCTGAAAATTGACTAACCCAAAAGTTGATTCAGTCGACTGAAATGTGGCTTAATCAGAACATACTAGCAGCACGAGCGAGGGGGAGAGCAGCAGCAGTTGCTGGGCGAGCGAGTGATCGAGCGTGAGCCGGAGCAGCAGCAGCAGCAGCGCAAGCGAGCGAGCGAGAGCCGGAGCAGCAGTAGCAGATCCGGCCGGTATGGACGTTGCCGCCAAAGGGGCCTCGCACTAGGGGAGAGCCGCCGTGGAGATGTCGCCCGTGGAGCCGGGTTCAAGGTAGCCGCTCCATGGGGGTGCGGGATGGAGCACCGTCGGCGCCGGGAGCTCGAGTTAAGGAGAAGGTGCGATGCGATGAGTGTACAACCTCTTTGGTGGCGCCGAGTAGGCCTCGGCTTCGTCCGAGGAGTCGGTGAGGATGCTGCGGTTCCGGTGGAGCAGGTTAAGGCGGTGCTGTGGGGATGGAGCAGCCGCGATAGACGACGCGATCGTTGGTGCAGCTCCTTGGAGGTGGAGGACGGGGCAGCTGAACCGGCGGGACGGTGAGATGGATGACGGATCCTCATCCGGGGAGGTGGACGAGGGACGTCAAGCTGTTGCGGTGGACGACGTCGTCGGGGAAGAGGCTCCGGCAGGGCAGAGGTGACGTGGCAGACGGAGGAGGGTGGGGTTTCGTGGCTGGAGCGGAGAGGTTATGGCGGCCTGGGATTTCGAATGGCAAAAAGAGGGAGATGGGAGGGGGTGAAGCATGACTTAGGGACGCACTTGTCCAAAATGCAGGGTGTGTTACAAAAGTACCCCCCCACCAATTTGAACTAGCGGCCCTTTCGGCTCAGGGTTAGAAGGGGGATTTCGCGTGTCGGGATTTGGCAGCTGGAGGGAGTTTTCACGTGCATTGTAATTTCGGGATAGCAAGATGCGGGTTGTGAAGGCGCCAGTTTTGAGAGCACGATATCTGAATTTTCGGTATATAACAAGATGCGGGTTGAATTTTAGGGACAAGCCTAATGTAACGTGTAGTAATATTGTACTTGTGCGTACCAAATCAATTCGCACTTCCCTCAACCAAAAAGAAAACGAAAAAAAAATAAAACTATTCACACCACACAAAGAGAGAGTCTTGCCCTGTTTTACTATATGAATGCTATTCAAAGCTACTCCCTCCTTCCATCTATATAGGTCCTAATGCGTTTTTAGATGCTAACTTTGACCAAATATTAGAACAATGATATATGACATGCAACTTACACAAAGCACACCATTAAATTCGTCTGTGAAAGGTTCTTTCAATGATATAATTTCCACATTGTGCATGTCATGTACTATTAATCTTGTCAATAGTCAAAGGCGGTCTTAACAATCTCATTACGCCCTATATAGATGGAAGGAGGGAGTATGAATCCATGTTATGTCCGATTAAATTTTTTCGCTTGCTGTATAATGCATGTAACCTACTCATACCAACATTTTAGTGCATTCCAAATGTCTATACTACTGCTGCAATTCGAACTAAATTTGAATTCGTTTCTCTATTTCAATAAGAATCTACAATCATGATTGTTGCCAACTTCAACCATCATAGTTTCCTTGCTATCCGCCAAATATAAATCGGACGGCTTATAATGCAGGATGGCAGGCACACCATCATCAACAACTCCGTTTTTTATAAGAGTAGAGATAAAATATATTAAATGTAGTATAACATGTTCATAACCACACCATGTGTATCACCGTTATATATATTCACACATGCGTCGGTTTAAAACACTATGATAAATTCTTCAAATATTCGAATTCGCTTTTTATAATGAAGTATATATGATCTCTATTCGTCTTTTACACCCACACAACCCTCTTATCTTTGTAGCTAGCACTAACTTTCTCTTGTGCATGCACACGCCCGCATCCCTCTCACCCTCCCTCAGCATTCTCTAGCTCCATCGCGCAAATTCGTCTTTTCACTTTAGGTCATTCACCCATGATGTGTGTAGGCCCCCCAACTCCTTCTTTACGGCACACATCGATCGATATGCCTCTCTATCTAGGTGTGCCTAGCACAAACACAAGCTTCCCCTCTTCTCTTGTCACCGTCCATGCCTCACTCCCACCACTCTTTTCATCGTTCTCGTACTCGCACACTCCTTCCCCCTCGATATAGTATACCTCTCGTGCCACCTCCTACATGCATCCCTCTTTCTCTATCCTTCTCCCCGTGCCTCATTTGCTTCTAACACACACATGCATGTATACCGATCGATCTCCCAACATATACCTAGATTGACTTCAACTACCCCCCCATCGATCGACGTACCTCACAAGTTATGTCTCTCCTTTCTCTAACAAAGGGCGATTGATCTTCATATGTAGTTACGGCTTCTTACCACAACCACATCATCCCCCCTCATCATTCGTGCATGCCTCCTGACCCGTCTCTCACACGCACGTGAACAGACAACAAGCAGCCATCTCCTCTCTTATTGATATTGCGGGCCTGCCCTCCGTTTGTCTAGCAAGCCTATCCCACCATTTGTTAGAAGCAACTCCACTACCACCCCCTCCAACACTCTAGCTCTGTCTCTCTCCCAACCTTATTCCTCTCCTGCACATATGCATGGATGCCGATCGATCTCCCTTAATACATGAGGCAGATCGATCTCCTTAATACATGAGGTAGGCCTCTCTCCTCCTCCACACATATACCTGCCATTGTACCTCTATAGTTAATTGGGCCTCCCTCTTCCCCCACCACACACCGATAGTAGAGCGCCGCAGGTAGGTATCCATGCCATAGAGACAGACTGCACATGTCCCCTCTCACGTTCCAGTAGGCCAGGCACTCCATATCTTTGACGTGGGCACACACAAATTCGATGGCACTCTTTATCGATCGCGCGCGCGCACACACACACACACACACACACACACAACATCCCTCTCTTCGATTCTATGCACACCTCAAGCCGATGATACCTCCACTCTCTTCTCATGGAATGCCCCCTCTATATATATGTTATATCCAGGACTCTATTTCACACACATTGCATATGTTACATTTTTTGATTGACCCCCCCCCCCCCCAAAAAAACTCTCAAGAACCCACACACTATATCTCTCTAGGTTTGTATCTCTCTCACACAACCCCACGTAGGTGGTGTACGTATACAAGAAGAGAATAGGTGCACCGTGCACGTACTCACGCTTCGTGCCCAGCCAAACCCGCGTGGGTACACGGTGGAGCTCATTTCTTTACGAAATGGCAGCCCACGTGCTAATTTTAATGCCTGTAGTGGTTGTTTACCTAGGGAGGTCGTGTACCACGCGTGCACGAAACAAAGTTCGACTTGATGCGTTGCCGCGTTATTTTTAAATAAAGTTATAGCGCTCAATGGCATGTACACAGAATATAAAACGATTTTTATGGAGAAAAGGTAGTCCGCTCACTATATACAATGGAGCCTGCCTGCCTGGTTTGTCGCTCTTTAGAGTATCTCACACAAGGCTGCGGTGGGCTCTCTCTCTCTCTCTCACCGGTCAATGATCCGTCTGCATCCCATCCGCCAGGGGAAAGGGAGTGCGGTGGCCTCTCTCTCTCTCTCACCATTGGTCACTGATCTGGCCGCATCCCGTCCGCTGGGGGAAAGGGAGGAAGTGCATCATTTCTCTGTTCGATGGCGCCGAGGCAGCACGTCCCGATCTGCGGTACACATTGTTCTCTCTGACCAAGCTCTGGCGCGGCAGGGCCTACGCCACCTGCTCGCAGATTCCGCCCGCCGCCGCTCACCTAGTTACATCCCGATGACCTCCAGGTATCCCCTCCGGCCTTGCTCCATTGCCCGTCTTCCCATGTCGCTGCATGTGGATCTTCCATAGTTCTTTGCCCAAAACGTAGCTCGTCCAGCGTACTTTCCATATTGCATTCTCGTCCTCACACCGTTTTAGACAAACACAACCGTGTTGTTATCTTCCCTTAGAACAAGGAATATGCTTCTTTTTTGTCGTCGCATGTGTCATCAACTGTTATTGGCCAGTAATTATTTCCTTTCTACTTCTTTTTTGCAAACAGGGCTATCCATTTCACCTCGTTGCTATTGCGACCTTTTGGTGAACTGCACAAATCACTTTTTTCTTAAGATTGTTTTGTGCAGTTGTACTAAAATGTCACACAGGCAACGTCTCTACATTTCAGTGCGACTGCACAAAGGGGGATTGGTTTTGCTCTATCCTCCTCATCCAACTCTGAGCCTAATCTTCTCCAACTAGTTAGTCTTAAGAGAGACTGCAAAGGTGACCGGCTTCTATTTGTGTGTTTATTGTTTCATCAGCAGTCCTCTATTATCGTAATCACACTTAGTATCTTTGGAACAAGGATGCTCAGCTCTATTTTAGTGGAACTGCACAAAATGATCGGAATGTTGCATGCTCCGGACAGCAACTTTTTTTCCCAACATGCCTTGTTGATTTAGACAGAGCTGGGGGACATTGCTACCAATGAAAGCATGGATCAATTTTAATATAACACCTTCTCACAACTCTATCTTTAGCTCGGATCTTCTAATAATTGACATGCATTATCAAGGAAGTTAGTTTTTTATTGTTTCCGAAAGAGCATCGATGGCAAGACACGCGAAACAAAAGCTGAAAGCTCACACCATTGTACAATTTCATGTCGCTGGAAAATTATTTGTATAGTACGTCAATTATGTAAACAAATGACGGAAGCTTGATAGCATTGCCCGAAGCCTCTTCATCATCTGTGTCCATGTGCCATGCACAAAATTATACTCCTTCGTTCCTAAATATTTGTCTTTTTACAAATTTCAAACGGGCATATTTTAGAGTGTAGATTCACTCATTTTGCTTCGTATGTGTACTCCCTCCGTTCCTAAATATTCTATTCGTCTTTCTAGAGATTTCAACAAGTGACTACATACAGAGCAAAATGAGTGAACCTACACTCCAGAATATGTCTATATACATCCGTATGTGCCAGTCCATTTGAAATCTCTAAAATGAAAAATACTTGAGTAGTCACTCGTTAAAATCTCTAAGATAAATACTCCAGAATCTCTACTCCTAATGGAGCAGTTGGTAGTCTGGCTTCCAGGTTTTTTTTCGTCCCACCACTTTCGTCCGGTTTTTTTTCGTAGGTTAACCGTCGTAGATTTTTTTCGATGCTGGTTTCTTATTCACCGCTTTATTTACCCCTCAGCTCTTTCCATGCAAAACAACACTTTCCAAACGTGCACGCAATCACGGATCTAAATTTACTAACTTATCCAAATCAACCAATACCTTCCATTATTGCAAATTTCTTTAGGAAACAAATAATAGATTTTAAGGAAACAAATAAAAGATTTTAAAGACGCATCATACTTTACTAACAATCACTAAAAATCAAATCTAAATTAATTAACCTTACCTTAAATCACTCAATCACTTTAATTACAAAACATTTTCTTTCCTAACTGCGCCCCGCTTAGTGTGCACATAACAATCCGAAGTAATTAGAGTCACATGACTGAATCCATTTATTTAGAGCGACATGATTGAATTCATTTATTAACAATAATCCTCACCAAAAGTGCGTTTAGCAATTTTAGAGGGCGGACCAAAACTCTGCCATCCGCTCGCCCGCGTTTGTTTAGGTACAGGAAAAAATGGCATATGGAAACAACACGACCGGGGCGGCGGCGCAATCTTCGGGGATAGGGGATCGGAGGAGAAGGATTGGCCTGGCAGCATGACCGCGGCCGTCCTCGCGATGCCACCTACCCGAAATCAATCCTGCTCCCTGTCGTCAGCCGAGGCGACGCCGCCTGCCCTCCTACCCACGGTCCGCTGCCGCGTGCGGCTACGGCGGGAGGAGTAGCGACGGGGCCGAGATCCTTCATGCGTTCCGGGATGGAGGCCATGATTTCGCCGAGGTCGTTGCTGCCTCCTACACTCAGGGTGTGTCGCCGAGATCGAGGCGAGCATGAGGAGCTGTGGCCACCGCCATGGTCACCCCATCGCAGGGGATGGAGCACGCCGTCGGCCTACAGCTTGTGGAGATCACTATTGCTCTTCAGGTCGCATGGTGACCGGATCTTGCCTATGTGTCCCTCCCCGACGACCTCCTCTTCGCCCGGTTGGCCGGCATGGATCTCGCCACTGCTGCCCTCAACTTCTCTGCCTCGAGCTCAACGGTCAGCCACCATGGATCCCCCAGCTGGAGGGTCACGTGAACCAGCCGTCCTCCCATGCTGCAGCGGTGAGAAGGTGACATGGCTCTCCGTACACGAAGAGTGGAGTTCGGTCAAGTACTTATATACTTGGCCTCTACTGCTGCTCCATGTACATGGAGAAAAACAGACAACCGCTCATTCATGCTTCATTCCACTCCTTTGCGCTATATTACTGGAGGTGACATTTTCCTATCTCTCTATGTTGTAACAAGCCTGCTGCCTAAATAGTTAATGGATTTTTTATTTAAATTTATCGCTGCTTAGTGCTTTGTTGCAATTGTTCACCCAAGATTCTTATATATAATCTGAGCGTATGTAGGCATACTTAGCTTTGCTATTCCATTTTTTCTGGCGCATAGAAATAAGAGTATTGTCCAGGTTAGGTATTCAATTGAGTATGGTATTTGGAATGCTATCAGAAAATGTCTTTTCTATGCATGTGATTTCTCACATCTGGTTATAATATTTGTGAAGACGTGCATTGCACGTGCACTTGGAAGCAGGCCCATGGCCCGCGCTGGACGGCGCCGACGCCGACCCGAGCCACCTCGTCCGCGTATTCTTGGAGTTGTGGCTGGTCGATTTACATGAAATTAATTCCCTCAGTGCTGGTGGCAAATATAATACACATAATCCATATTGTTATGCACTAGCGTGTATGTATGAAATAGATGGATTATGGTCCCGTACCCAATAAGATGGATATGTGTGTGTGTTAGAGAGAGATGGAGAGGGGGATAGAGAGTGAGGAAGAGGGAGGGAGAGTGTGTGTCTGTGTGTGTGTGAGGATTTGATGGTAAAAAAGGTCGCCAATGTCGTAATATTGAACTCTTAAAGTTAATGTGGCCCCGTTGCAATGCACGGGCATTCTTCTAGTGTATTTAAGAACCGAGGGGGTAGTGCACAACCACATGGGAGACTCAGCCCGGTCGTTGCGCCACATTAATAGTGAGTAATGAGCAGTCAAATCATAAGCCCCACCTTTCCCACTTACCTTTCCCACTATAAGTTGCTCTGAAGAAGCAACCATCAATACGCTCTTCTTTGAATCCGCTCATACTACTCCATCTGTCACTGTTTATACAGCGCGCTTCAGAAAAAAGACCAAGGCGACTAGCGATCGGCCTGAAAAATAGCATTGGTAGTTATAGCACGGCGTCTATTACTAGAGGGAATAATGCGTACACACATGCATGTTGTGCTTCCACCCCGGGTACACACATGCATGCACTTACTCCACTCCATAGTAGTACAGAGTACATGGAGAGAAAATTGTGGACTTGATTGTGGTTACCATGGCCTAATTAATTGAGCATTAAACCAAACGCATCTAAAGTCTCTCTAGTGGTGGAAATGCATTGAGAGAAAAATGCATCATAATGAAGCGCGCCCGATAAACCGTGACGGAGGGAGGAGTAGTATGTAGGTGCAAAACCAAGTACGCGTATGGCCAGTCGGTCAACGCACCTCTTCTTGGCATATCACTGACATGTGGGACAGGAGTGTGACCAAACCGATCTCAATTGATGGCAAAGAGCCAACCCGCCGTTCCTTGAGAGAGACGAGGAGCGAGAACACACAGACGGGCTCGCACGGAGGTCAAGATATATTCGAGCGTGGTTGGTTGATCGATATCATTCATTACATGTTGGGCTGCTGTTTTTCGCCCTTCTCCAGAATAAACGTCTACTTTACCAGAGATAAAAAAATAAGAGTACAGACGCTCCACCATGCGGTTCTAGTAGTAGTACTACTTGTACTACTGCGCTTGGCTCTTCGCCTCTTCGTGAAGTCGAACAATGATGGTATTTCGCATGTTGGGTACTACAGTGTATGCCTCTGACAATCTGACACCGAATGGACTGATGCATGTCGGTCTTTCTCTACTTCTACCGGTTTTTACTTGTGATGAGTTTATGTCTCATGAACTAGTGCTAGTACTTTTATTCTAATCACACTTCTTCAATATCTTTGCCATCAGGGATGCTCAGGTCGATTTTACTGGAACTGCACAAAAGCATCGTATGATCCGAGGGTGCCAGCCGTCTTTCCTTTGACAGGTTCTACCTTTCCAGGAAATTAAATCATGTTTAGGGTTTAGGGTTTAAGTCATAGTGACCCCATCAGTAGTTTTTCTTTCGTACACGCTCTCACAACTTTTTTCTTTAGTTGTGAAGTAAATATTGGCTATAATCTATGAATCATTGAGATGCATCAGCATGCATGTTAGTTTTCCTTTGTATTTGATGGAATGTTGTAACGGGGCAACCTTGGAATGGGAATGAAAATGGAGTGGAAAGTTTCTGTTTTTCCGGAGAAAAAATGGAAACGGAGAGAAACCAACGTTTTGCTTCGTTGGATTGCGCCATCGATCAAAACCAACGTTTAAATCACGTATGTCGTGTTCGTGTCTCACCCTCCTCCATGGCTCGACCCTACACGGTCGCTCGGCATGCCACTCACCGCAAACCGAGTAGTATACGATAACTTCCCCGCCTGCTTGTCGATGGATCGCGCCATGGAGTACTAGCACTACTGGAAGAGATTGACGAGTTGGGGGAGGACAACTAGCTGTAGCACGGACTCCCAAGAACTTTTTACATGCATGTTGTAGACAGCTATTGCGACCTTTGAAAGCGGAGCAGCCGCATGCACCTGGAACCGGCGCGGGTGATGCTCTTTCGGCCGGCGCGCCGCTTCAATGCCGGCGCCAGTGAGAGGTCGCATCCGCTCTGGCCGGGCATGAATGCGGCACTGACCGTTTTGGGCGGGAAGCACGCACGGGTGATGAAGAGGGTTCGGGTTGGTCAGGACCGGCCGTGCAGCGGTCCGGACGTGTGCAAACAAGATATGTTGTATGTTAATATTGCTGTGTATATAATTAACAACGTAAATAATGTGCCAGTTGGACAAATATGATTGGAGATGGAGATGGAAATGGAATTTTATGTAAACACGGATATGCATGTCTATGTCTATGTGTGTGTGTGAGGGAGTCCTGGATTAGGGGGTGTCCGGATGGCCGGACTAAGACCTTTGGCCGGACTCCGGGACTATGAAGATACAAGATTGAAGACTCCGTCCCGTGTCCGGATGGGACTTTCCTTGGCGTGGAAGGCAAGCTTGGCGATACGATATGAAGATCTCCTCCCATTGTAACCGACTCTGTGTAACCCTAGCCCTCTCTGGTGTCTATATAAACTGGAGAGTTTTAGTCCATAGGACGAATAACAATCATACCATAGGCTAGCTCCTAGGGTTTAGCCACTCCGATCTCGTGGTAGATCTACTCTTGTACTACCCGTATCATCAATATTAATCAAGGAGGAGTAGGGTTTTACCTCCATCGAGAGGGCCCGAACCTGGGTAAAAACATCGTGTCCCTTGTCTCCTGTTACCATCCGCCTAGACGCACAGTTCGGGACCCCCTACCTGAGATCCGCCGGTTTTGACACCGACATTGGTGCTTTCATTGAGAGTTCCTCTGTGTCGTCGCCTTTAGGCCCGATGGCTTCTTCGCTCGTCAATCACGATGTGGTCCGGGATGAGACTTTTCTCCCCGGACAGATCTTCGTATTCGGCGGCTTTGCACTGCGGGCCAACTCGTTTGGCCATCTAGAGCAGATCGAAGGCTACACCCCTGGCCATCAGGTCAGGTTTGGAAGCTTAAACTACACGGCCGACATCCGCGGGGACTTGATCTTCGACGGATTCGAGCCACGACCGGGCGCGCCGCACGGTCACGATGGGCATGATTTAGCTCTGCCATCGGACAACACCCAGAGCGTCGCTCAGGTGTCCGCTCCGACCATTAGCTCGGAGCCCACTGCGCCAGTCGGGGACGGACGGTTGGATGCTGCCCCGGAAGCTGCAACCTCTACGGCGATAGAGCCGGATACGAGCCTAGTCCTTCGCAAGGCCCGTGACTCCAAGGTGCCGGACTCCGATCTGGACTCCGTAAATCCCGCACCTCTTCCGATTAAGCCCGATTGGGCCCCGGTCATGGAGTTCACCGCCGCGGACGTCTTTCAGCACTCGCCTTTTGGTGATATCCTAAATTCATTAAAGTCTCTCTCTTTGTTAGGAGAGCCCTGGCCGAACTACGGCCAACATGGTTGGGATGCGAACGACGAAGAAATTCGAAGCCCACCCACCACCCACTTCGTAGCCACTGTCGACGATTTAACCGACATGCTCGACTTTGACTCCGAAGACATCGACGGCATGGATGCCGATGAAGGAGACAATCAAGAACCATCACCTATAGGGAAATGGAAAGCCACCTCGTCATATGACATATACATGATGGACACCCCTAAAGCAGGGGATGGCGAGGAGAAAACGGAGGACGATCCCTCCAAGAAGCAACCCAAGCGCCGACGTCAGCGGCGCCGCTCTAAGTCCCGCCAAAGCAAAAATGGCGATTCCGGCACCGGAGATAACAACATGCCGGACAGTGCCAAAGACACCCTCCAGCAGGATTCAGTGCAGGAGGATGAAGGAGCCAACCCTCATGAGAGAGCGGCCGACAAAGAGGATGAGGACGACAATTATATTCCTCCCTCCGAAGACGAGGCAAGCCTCGACGACGACGAATTCGTCGTGCCATAGGATCCCGTCGAACAAGAGCGTTTCAAATACATGCTCGTAGCCACGGCAAGCAGCCTCAAGAAGAAACAGCAGCAGCTTAGAGCTGACCAAGACTTGCTAGCCGACAGATGGACCGAAGTCCTGGCGGCCGAAGAGTATAAACTAGAACGCCCATCCAAGAGCTACCCAAAGCGTAGGCTGCTACCCCAACTTGAGGAGGAAGCAACTAAACGTACATCACCAGTGTATGATGCGCCCAATCGGCCACCCCGTGGCCGCGATAGAGAGGCCTTCAGGCCCTCGACCCAAGCCGCACCCCGGCACCACTCAAAACATACCAGAGTACGGGGAGACGCAACAGACTTACGAGACATCTTGGAGAACAAGCCAAGGCAAACAAGATCGATCTACGGATCGCATGGGTGCCCCGCTTCACGTGACGCTAGCCGTCATGCCGGACATAATAAGTATGGCCCGGCCGAATATAACAGACCAAGCTCGTCCGAGCTGCGTCGTGATATAGCCCAGTACAGGGGCGCCGCACACCCACTATGCTTCACAAACGAAGTAATGGATCATCAAATCCTCGAGGGCTTCAAACCCGTAAACATCGAATCATACGATGGCACAACAGATCCTGCGGTATGGATCGAGGATTATCTCCTTCATATCCACATGGCCCGTGGTGATGATCTGCACGCCATCAAATACCTCCCGCTCAAGCTTAAAGGACCAGCTCGACATTGGCTTAACAACCTACCAGCGGAGTCGATTAGTTGTTGGGAGGACCTGGAATCCGCATTCCTTGACAACTTCCAGGGCACGTATGTGCGACCACCAGACGCCGATGACCTAAGCCACATAATCCAGCAGCCAGAGGAATCGGCCAGACAATTCTGGACACGGTTCCTAACCAAGAAAAACAAAATAGTCGACTGTCCAGATGCCGAGGCCCTTGCAGCCTTCAGGCACCACATCCGAGACGAATGGCTTGCCCGGCACCTAGGACAGGAAAAGCCGAAATCTACGGCAGCCTTCACGACACTAATGACCCGCTTTTGTGCGGGAGAAGACAGCTGGCTAGCTCGTAGCAATAACATAACCAAAAGCCCCGGCAATTCGGATATCAAGGACAACAATGGCAGGTCACATCGCAACCAGCATAAGCGCCGCATTAACGGTGACAATACTGAAGATACGGCAGTCAATGCCGGATTCAGAGGCTCTAAACTGGGTAAGCGGAAGAAGCCATTCAAAACAAACCCTCAGGGCCCATCCAGCTTAGACCGGATACTCGATCGCTTGTTCCAGATACACGGCACCCCCGAACAGCCAGCCAATCACACCAACAGGGATTGTTGGGTGTTCAAGCAGGCAGGCAAGTTAAGTGCCGAAACCAGAGACAAGGGGCTACATAGAGATGACGAGGAGGGGCCCCGGCCGTCGAACAACAAAGGACATAAGGGATTTCCCCCACAAGTTCGAATGGTGAACATGATATACGCAACCCACATCCCCAAAAGGGAGCGGAAGCGTGCTCTCAAGGACGTCTATGCGTTGGAGTCAGTCGCCCCAAAGTTCAACCCATGGTCCTCCTGCCCGATCACCTTCGATCGAAGGGACCATCCCACCAGCATCCGTCACGGCGGATTCGCCGCACTAGTCCTAGACCCAATTATCGACGGATTTCACCTTACCAGAGTCCTAATGGATGGCGGCAGTAGCCTGAACCTGCTTTACTAGGACACAGTGCGAAAAATGGGCATCGATCCTTCAAGGATTAAACCCACAAAGACAACCTTCAAAGGTGTCATACCAGGTGTAGAGGCCAGCTGTACAGGCTCGGTTACACTCGAAGTGGTCTTCGGATCCCCGGATAACTTCCGGAGTGAGGAGTTAATCTTCGACATAGTCCCATTCCGCAGCGGCTATCACGCCCTCCTTGGACGAACCGCATTTGCAAAATTCAATGCGGTGCCGCACTACGCATACCTCAAGCTCAAGATGCCAGGACCTCGCGGAGTCATCACGGTAAACGGAAACACCGAACGCTCTCTCCGAACGGAGGAGCACACGGCGGCCCTGGCGGCGGAAGTGCAGAGTAGCCTCTCAAGGCAGTTCTCCAATCCAGGCATCAAACGTCCGGACAATGTCAAGCGAGCCCGAAGTAACCTACAACAAATTCGGCTGGCACGTTCCGAGCAAGCATAGCAGTGCGGCCCCAACCCTAGCCCCCGCCAAATGGCGATACTGGTACCACGCGTACATAATTACACCTTAGAGATACCATGGGCATAAGGGGAGGGGCACAACAACTGCACGCCCAGAATGCGGCTCAACCGCACTAAGGGGCTCCCTATTTCGCCGTTTTCCTTTTTACACACTTTCAGGACCCAACTATTTGGAAGGCATGTCCGGCAATACACTCGCCGAACCCACGATGCAACAGCCAGGGAGAGCGCAAGCCACGTCAAAAGTCCAGGTGGTCTCTATAACAAGTTTAATACCTATTTTACTTACAATCCCGCAGCTTGCCCCTGGAGGGGAACATGTCAAATACCCCCATCTCTTGCTTACCGCACTTCTTGTATCGTTCTACTTTCATAGCAGCCCTTTTTTAATAAACAATATATAGCTCTTACCTATTATTGTACTTATCTATTTTTTATATACAAATATATTCAGTCATGACATTCTGCAACCGTACACTTTGGTGTGGACAATACACCAGGGGCTTACAACACCCCATAACATGGTGTGAGAAGACCGAACACTCTCACGAGTGCGGCACCCCGAACTTATAGCACTCTATGCATCGGCTCCGAATCATGTCTTTGGTCAATAGTTGGGTTTGCCCGGCTCCCATGTTTTGGTACCTTACGTTCCGCATTGTTGGCTAAGGTAACGCTGGGAGAACTACTGCGATTGTGCCCCAGTTGAGCTGGGTTAACACCTCAGTAGAGAAAGCTAAAACTGACTGTCATGATAGTGCGAGAGACCGGTAGTTGTTCGCGAGGTTTCTTTGAGTCCTTAAAGACTTATGCCGCTTCGAGCGAGGAACCGGACTTATCCGGCCTAGGCATGGATAGCGCCCCGAACTCGGTCTTCCGAATACTAGGGGCTTCGCCGAAATTTAAAATTATAGAATTCTATGGCTAAGTGAGAGTGATAAAGCATTATAAGTCCGATGGCCTGGTTCGTTGTGCTGAACGCCTCCCTAGTGGGACCCAAGAATGGGAACAAGAGCGCTCAGGTTTATCCCGAACACCCCAGCACTCGTGGCATGGGGGTCGAAGCCGACGACTTGCATCTCTCAGATTTGATAAACGGCCGCACAGAAGGTAATATTTTAAATTAACAAGCGTTGCTTAACGCATATGAACAAAGCTTCAGCGTACAGGATAACAAATGCGAGTCTACTCAAAAATTACATCTTTGGAGCACTCATCCGCTATACGGCGGGCACCCTTCAGAACGCCATTATAATACATCTCGGGCGTACGATACTCCTTGCCCGGCGGTGGCGCGTCCGTCAACAGCTTCTCCGCGTCTAGCTTGCCCCAGTGCACCTTAGCACGGGCAAGGGCCCGATGGGCACCTTCAATACAAATGGAGCGCTTGACGACCTCAATCCACGGACACGCGTCCACCAGCCGCCGCACCAGACCGAAGTAGCTCCCAGGCATGACTTCTCCAGGCCACAGCCGAGCTATGAGGCCCTTCATGGCCTGTTCGGCCACCTTGTGGAGCTCGACCAACTGCTTCAGCTGGTCGCTCAGGGGCACCGGATGTTTGGCCTCAGCATACTGAGACCAGAACACTTTTTCCGTTGAGCTCCCCTCTTCGGCTCGGTAGTATGCGGCGGCATTAGACACACTACGGGGCAGATCGGCAAACGCTCCTGGAGAACTCCAGATTCGGGTAAGTAGCAGATAATTAACTTTTATATTTTTGCTTTGCATAAAGAATGCCTTACCCGCCGCTATCTTCTTCATCGCCTCGATCTCCTGAAGGGCCTTCTGGGCTTCGGCCTTAGCGGTCTTGGCACTCTCAAGAGCCAAGGCAAGCTCGGACTCTCGAGTCTTCAAGTCACACTCCAAACTCTTGTGTTTTTCTACGAGAGCCTGGAGCTCTTGCCGCACCTCCGCCACCCGCGCCTCCTGCTTCTCTCGCTCGGTGCGCTCCAAGGCCACACTCTTTTCGGCCTTGGAGACCGCCTCCTTCAGGGTCGCCACCTCGGTCGTGGCTCCTGCAACATTAACGTTGGTCCTGTTATTATTTTGCAACCAAGTATTTCTATATACATTTACAGGAGGTACTATGTACCCTCTTTATCCTCGAGCTGCTTCTTGGCACGGCCGAGCTCGCTCTCGGACCGCTCGAGGCTTTCCTTCAATACATTGACCTCCGCAGTCAGTGCGGCAGAGGTCAGCAGCGCAGCCTGCATTCCCATATTGACATATTTCTATTAGACTCCTGCGTATATATTTTTAGATCCTCAGCTCGGCTTTCTTTCCGAACACCGAACTGAGCATCAGGGGCTACTGTCTATGCGGTAATATTTTTTATATGTTTTTGAAAACATACCTCAAAGCCCGTTAATAGGCTTGTACAAGCTTCCGTCAGCCCGCTCTTGGCGGACTGAACCTTCTGAATCACCGCACTCATAATAGTGCGGTGTTCCTCGTCGATGGAGGCGCCGTTCAGCGCCTCCAGCAAATTGTCCGGCGCCTCCGGATGGACGGAAGTCGCCGGCGTCGCAGGCTTGCCCTTCTTATGGAGGCGCCGCCTGTCGGACTCTGGAACCGCTGATGATTCTAGAGCAGTGTCCGGCCCGGGGCCGGACTTAGATCCCTCCGGGGCTTTACCCCCTTCGGGCCTGGAGTCCGGGAGATCGCCTTGTGGCGCCTCCAGGACCACCTCTTCCTGGTTTAGTCCCTTTCAGGACCCCACCTCGGCGTCGTCCGCAGGGAGCGGGGAGGAGGCCGTCGTAAGCGAAGCGCTGTTCACATCCGACGAATTCAGGGAGCCGCTCGACGAATCACCGAGCTGAGCTCTGGGTGGACTGCATGATTAAAATTCGGCGTTAGACATTACCAAATAATAGAAGAGCGCCATGAGTCATTCGGGTAACCGGACACTTACGACTTTGCCAGGGGCTTCACCCTGGATGGCCATTCCTCCCCGTCGTCTTCAGCGTCGGAGGCGTAGTCCAGCAGATGGGTCTTCCCCTTCTTGGACCCTCCGGCCTCCCCAGTTGGGGCGGCCTTCCTTTTCTTTCCTCCCCCCGTTGGAGGGGGAGAGGCTTCTTCTTCTCCTTCCTCCTCCTCGTCTTCTGAAGCAGAGGGCGCATCGGGGTTGTCGGGCGATGAATCCGACACCACCAAGCACCGGGAACTCTTTCAGGTCCCCGTGGCCTCCTCCTTGGCCTTCTTCTCCGGCACCACGTGAGGTGCCGGAACCAGTAGCTTCGCTAGGCGTGTGTCTGCTGGGCCTTCGGGCAAAGGGGCCAGACAGTCAAACTGTCCGGATGTCCTCTTCCAGTCCTGTCAAAGGAACGGGAGTTTAGATCCCACATAAAGTCACACTATGAAATTCGGGTAGCCCGTAAGGGACAAAATGTAAGCTTACTTCGGAGGCTTGACATTTGGCGCAGAATCCGCGATCCTCGGTGACGGGAGGGGAGACCTCAGAACTCTTGAAAAGCACCTTCCAGGCGTCCTCGTGCTTCGTCTCGAAGAGCCGAGATAGAGTCTGGTGCTGGGCCGGGTTGAATTCCCACAAATTGAAGTCCCGTCGTTGACATGGGAGGATCCGGCAAAGGAGCATGACCTGGACTACGTTGACAAGCTTGACCTTCTTGGTCATCAGGTCTCGGACGCAGGTTTGGAGTCCGGTCACCTCTTCCGGATTGCCCCACGACAGGCCCGTCTCTTTCCAAGATGTGAGCCAGGTGGGGATGCCGGATCGAAATTCGAGGGCCGCTGCCCACTTAGGGTCACGCGGCTCGGTGATATAGAACCACCCCGATTGCCACCCTTTGATGGTTTCCACGAAGGCACCCTCGAGCCAAGTGACGTTGGCCATCTTGCACACCATAGCACCTCCGCATTCTGCTTGTCAGCCTTTCACAACCTTCGGCTTGACGCTGAAGATCTTCAGCCATAGGCCAAAGTTAGGCTGGATGCGGAAGAAGGCCTCACACACGATGATAAACGCCGAGATATTAAGGATGAAGTTCGGGGCCAGATCGTGGAAGTCCAGGCCGTAGTAGAACATGAGCCCCAGGACGAACGGGTGAAGAGGAAAACCCAATCCGTGGAGGAAATGGGGAAGAAAAACAACCCTCTCATGGGGCCTGGGAGTGGGGATGAGTTGCCCTACATCTGGAAGCCGGTGCGTGATGTCGTTAGACAAGTATCCGGCCTTCCTCAGCTTTTTGATTCGCCCCTCCATGATGGAGGAGGCCATCCATCTACCTCCCGCTCTGGACATGGTTGGAGAAGGTTGAGGTGGGAAGTGCGGGCTTGGGTGCTGGAGCTCGAGCACGCAGGGACGGATAAGCGGAAGAGGAAGAAGGCGTGAATGGAAAGGGCGGATTCTTATCCCCTTATATGGGCGGCCAAAACTATGAGCCCCCCACCGGCCTAATAAAACTCGCTTATCTCCCAAGCGTCGCGGTTAATGGCGCGGTTGGGTTACCCACGCCCATATTGATGAGAATCCCGGAATAAGGGGACACGATCTCTGCTTTGAAAAGACGTACCAAGGAAACCACCTCGCTGAACGCGCTGAGGTGGAACAGTAAAATGAATAAAAGCCTGGCCGTGGCATGATGTCGCGCCGCGGAATACGTCAGCAGATCCGATTGATGCAAATATTATTCTCTCTATGGTGGAATGTGGAACTTATTTTGCAGAGTCGGACACTACCCTGGTGTTCAGCATCTTCTATGGAATATTCAGAGGAGGAACCCGCCTTGCAATGCCGAAGACAACTTGCACGCCAGACTCATCGTCATTGAAGCCTGGTTCAGGGGCTACTGAGGGAGTCCTGGATTAGGGGGTGTCCGGATGGCCGGACTAAGACCTTTGGCCGGACTCCCGGACTATGAAGATACAAGATTGAAGACTCCGTCCCGTGTCCGGATGGGACTTTCCTTGGCGTGGAAGGCAAGCATGGCGATACGATATGAAGATCTCCTCCCATTGTAACCGACTCTGTGTAACCCTAGCCCTCTCCGGTGTCTATATAAATCGGAGAGTTTTAGTCCATAGGACGAATAACAATCATACCATAGGCTAGCTTCTAGGGTTTAGCCACTCCGATCTCGTGGTAGATCTACTCTTGTACTACCCGTATAATCAATATTAATCAAGCAGGAGTAGGGTTTTACCTCCATCGAGAGGGCCCGAACCTGGGTAAAAACATCATGTCCCTTGTCTCCTGTTACCATCCGCCTAGACGCACAGTTCGGGACCCCCTACCCGAGATCCGCCAGTTTTGACACCGACAGTGTGCGCGACGACCCACGCGACCTGGAAGCGGGGGCGTGTTTTTGATCGAGTTTTCTTTCTTGGTACGTTAGAAAATCAGTTTGTGTAATTCACATCTAGATGTTATTTAAGGATATCACATCTAAGCTCCCACAAGTATATAATGTAGCAACAAGAAACAAAAAAAAACTAGGACAAAAAAATAGACCACAAACAGAGTGGACATCAACGTAGATGTGACATAACTATGTCACATCTAGATGTGTCCTAGACAAACCCTTAAAAAATTGTCCGCCAGTTTTCATTTCTTTTTTCCGGGAACGTGCGTATTCTATTTAAAACCACTGCTATCGAGAGATTTTTTTACTCCATTATAGCCTCTTGTTTGATAGAGTTTCTCGCGTCTTGCTCTCTCACCCTCTCCATATCAAAACAAGATGGCAGTGTCCACTCTATCTCTCTCCTCACCGGTGGTCACAGATCCGGCCGAATCCCGTCCACTGCGAGAGGTGAGGAGGTGCAGCGTTGACGTTGTCGCCGTCGGCAACGGAGGAAGCCGAAGCGCATCGTCCTCTCGGAGCCGGCGCTGGCATGGACGAAGATCCTCCGCGCCCTTGTTCGTTGCCGTCGTGTGGGCAGATCCCGCCCACCCGCCTAAACGACATCTCGCCCACCTGAGGTATAACTTCTTCTACTGGTCCAGCTCCCCAGGTCGCTACGTGCGGGTTTTCTTCTATGCGACTACTCCCCAGCTCCCCATGCATAGTAGCTAGGGTTCGTCGGCTAGTCCAACATCACCTACTAGTACTATTATAGAGGAAATGCCACTCCAAAAGTTGTCCTGATTTATGCCTCGGTGGAGGTATACAGGTTGTTTCGAAAAAATTACATGGTGGTTGTGCGGTCATTGTCCATATGGTGGTAGTACTATCAATGGTTAAATGAAGAAATCCTTTTTTTCTCGGGTATCCTGGTTTAGTTCCCATCAAGATAATTATGATGCTTCTATTTGTTGGTGTACTTTTCATTAATTCTTATTGACAATTGAGATGTCGTTGCTAACCCTTTTTTATATTTTTGGAAATAGCGATGCATGTCTCCATACCCAGGCATGTCTTCCTCAATTTTAGTGGAACTGCACAAAATTGGATGGCCATTGTTGTTCCGCCTCACTGTCCTCTGCCACGTGGTTCTTCCTTCCTCGAGCTTGACTACTGAGAAGAAACAGACCACAGTGAGGATTTGTCGAACTTCATAGGTGCCTCACCCAAACTTGATGCCAAATGGATGATGCATCACCATGATGACCTATCGATGCTCATGGTTCCGCCTCATGGTTGCGTCGGCTGGTGAAGCTGATCGATTTTCAATGAAAAAGAAGCTGTCTTCCATCAGTGATCTTTGCTTGTTACGCACAAAGATGATATCCTTCGTCAGTTCACCTTGGTTGCGTTGGAGGCGCAGTCGTCTTTCACGTTGGTGCAATTTTATCACACAATTGGCTATGAACCAAATGGTTCCTCGAAGAAGGATCGACGTTGGTACTAAGAGCATAAGTTTTGTATTGATTTCTAAGCCTTCTCACAACTTTGTCTCCAGCTCCCCTGTAATTTTATTTGTCCAGCTATTAACTTTGATTTAAGAAATGGTGTGGACTAAAAACCCGGATGGACGTAGTAGCCCTCCATTTTTATTTACTCCGCATATTAGATTTGACTGAAGTCAAACTTTGTAATACTCTCAAACCTTTTTGATAATTGAAATTAAAATTCTTTATTTGTACACACTCTCACATGTTTCCGATAATTTGGCGCATGTGTGGTTGTTCACTTAAGGGAGGGTAGTGTACCACACATGAAGGATAGGAAGTGCGACCAAGAAGAGCTCAGTCCGTACTACAGTAGTAGTATATATATAAGCGGGAGCCTCAGCGCTTGTTCGGTAGGGTTTGCACTCTCCACACGCTCGCCGCACTACATATATGTTACACGCTGGAGGCTCGGCGTTCATTTGCTAGGGTTTGCTATATTCACAGTCTCTCACCCTCTCTTCACCATATCTAAACAAGACTGTGTTGGCCTCTTGTCTCTCTCTCCCCCCACAGCTGGTGCAGGAGGCATCCGTATCCCGTCGCACGGGAAGGGGAGGAGGTGCAGCGTTCACTCTATCGCCTTCGGCGAGGGAGGCAATCCATTGCCGGCTGTGTTGTTCTCTTTCACCCAACGCCTGTGCGGGAGGGCCACCGACCCCTTCTTCCTTGCTGCCGTACGTAGTGTGGGAAGATCCGGCCTCCCACCGCACGCCTTGCCACATCTCGACGACCCTAAGGTATAAGTTTCTTTGAAACTGTCGTTGCTCTAGCTGCATGTGGATCTTTTTCGATCTGTAGTCGAATCTAGTTCTTGGTTCAAAGAGGAAAGAAGGGTGCGGTGGGCTGGAGCAAGAATCTAGGACGTGGTTCAATGAGGAAAGGAGGGGTAGAAAGTAGTATAGACTGGCTATCCAGCCACTTTGTATGTCGAAAAGGGGAAAAGGGGGTAACCCAGTACACACATCTGTAAGGAACTGATCTCTTTGTTGAAAAGGAAAAGAAACTGGGGGGTCGGGTAGTTTGTGCAGGACTAGATTTGCTGCCCTCACATAGGAAAAAGGTTCAAATATGGGACCAACGCATATATGCTGCTTGGCTACATACTCTGCATCACCCATTTATACGTGTGGACGCACATGGTGCTGGCATGTCCCATACAGCTATTTTGTTGTTGTTAATCTAAGAATACCGCCGGAAAATTGAAGCAATGCCACTATTAAAAGTAAATTACATTTTTAACGAATGTTGTTTCAAGAGAATTTCTCTGTTAATATGAATCAATGCAACCGTTTTAGAAATGCTACTATCCTGCTTTGTTTTTCATCCAAGATAAGTTAGATGCTTCTTTCTGCCGCCCTTTGTTTCATCCTCCTTTATCGGCAAATAATTGTTTCCATTTTTGCCTCTGTTAAAACAGGGGTATCGATTCAACTTGTTGCTATTGCGACATTTTGCTTCGCTACTCGAAACACTTATGTATTAAGAGTGTTTTGTGCAGTTCAACTTGAATGTCACACCGGTGACTTTGCTTAATTTTGGTGGAACTGCACAAAAGGAGATCGAGATTTGTTTCCAGTCTTCGTGGCGAGTTGTTTCAAATATTGGTCTCATCCACATGATGTGCAGTGTGCTTTGAGATGTTGTACTTGTTTTGGTACTGTTTTAAATAAATGTTGAATTGAAGCTATTGTATTGCTGCCTTTTCCCGTTAAGTAGTGAACAAAAATGGGACCAACCCAGACATGATGCTTGTTGCTTTGTTACAACAAATTCAGCATCACCCCTTTATAAGCGAGTATTTGATGCCACTCTCAGAATTAACTACTGAATCTTATTTCAAAACAGCAACACTTGGCGGCATTACCATTTTTGTGGCCGCATGTTTCATCCTCCTTTATTAGCCAGTAATTGATTCCTTTTTGCCTCTGTTTATACAGGGATATCTATTCAACTTGTTGCTATTGTTACATTTTGCTTCGCTACGCAAAACACTTTGCTTGATTTCAGTGCAACTGCACAAAACGAGATTGGATTTCCTATTCGTGTTGGCAGATTCGTATTTTATCTTGTCCGTCTCATGAAAGGTCAGTACAGGCCTTCATCCACATGATTGTGCAGTGTGCTTTGAGATCTTGTGCTACTTGTATTGGTACTGTTTTAAATAAATGTTGAATTGAAGCTATTGTATTGCTGTCTTTTCCCATTAAGTGGTGAACAAAAATGGGACCAACCCAGACATGATGCTTGTTACTTTGTTACAACAAACTCTGCATCACCCCCTTTATAAGTACATGGAAGCACATACTGTTGTTGCGCCCACTCTCCCCTAGAACTGTTTATGCTTTTCGTTAATCTAATGTCGCTGGTAAAATTAAGCAATGCCACTCTCATAATTAATCTAATGCCGTTATTTCTCAGTAATTGTTTCCCTTATACCTATTGTTGCTCACAGGGATATCAAAATTAAAGCTCGGTTTTATTCCGACTTTGATTTTAGTTGAACTGCACAAAAGGAGCCAATGTGTCCAAGGCAAACTGCTGCATTAGTGGGTCCAGTTGGTCGTTCCACTTTGCAGAAAGAAGTAGTCACTATTTGCACTACATTACAGAAGGAATGACCGAGAAGCTTTACAGAGTATTATTAGACACCGGTGACATGACTAGTCTGCAGAGACCATTGGCAATTTAAGAAGCTACAACAGGACTCCACGATCATAGGCATTACATATTTTGAATGGTAAAAGCTTGTCAAAGTTTAATCATTGATGTTAGCAAGAAGACGTTAGTTTAATATATTGGAATTGGAAAACCTTGTCAAAATTTGCTCATTGATGTTAGCCAGAAGACATGCATTTGATATTTTTGAGTGGGACGCCCTTGCTGTGAGCAGCGTCGAGTGTTTTTTCCTATTCATGTGTTCAGTTTAGAAGTAAATAGTTTCTCTACTGAGATATTCATGTGTTAAGAGTTTGTTCTGAATATTGTCTATGTAATGCCAGGCCCTGAGTTTGATTGCAAAGTTGAGCTTGGAATGTAGTGGCATGCGGCATCACGATCTGTTCACCGTGCCTCCTGAGAATAATGCTTTGTATTGTTTTGCATGTCGATCTAATGCCAGTGATTTGCTTGTTAAGAAGATCATCCTCTTCTGTTGTTTCCGTGCTTAAGAAGTTCATCGTCTGATGTTTCATTCATAGCCTATACGACAAGTCGGGTAGGTTAGACGTGAAACCATATGATCTTCCGACCAACTCATGATATTAGGCCGTGATTGGACTGTCGTTTTCCAACCAAAACCGCTTGTAAAACTGACGCTTGTAAATTAAAGCAGATGGTATCGGGCGAAGGTGCTATGTTGGTCGATTTCGACTAGTAAAATATCGGAAGTACTTCACACACGATAAAAACGCTGAACGACACTCGGGCGATTGCTAATCCAGTCGTTAGCTGTTGTTTCAGCCTTGCCTATGGATGGCATGATACGCACGTCGTGCATTTATCGTCTGGTAATGTCGTCCATATAGCAGTGCTCGTAAAATATACACTGGTATCTCAAATTACACGTGTAACCCGCCGGTTTTACTTACAGACCTCGGGCCCTCGGTTTCATTATGCCTATATTTTACATGTTGTTTCCGATGACGAGTAAATTACACTTGTGTATGTTAATACAGGTTTGAAATAAACCAGAGCTCCCAAGCGCGGCCTTACCATTTCATGTCGTCTCAGTTTCTCGAAGGTGCTCATAGGTGTCCGATGATCCTGGCTTCCTGAATGAGCAGCGGGCGCTGTATCAGACCACTCGTAGGGCCCGCGAGGCCCTCTCCGTTGTCCTTCGAGTTGTTACGCTCGCCGTGGCGCCGAGCATTGTTAACATCGTCAATGAACATGAGGATTCAGGAGATGAATTTATTTTGACTGGATGACACTAGGGACCCACTAGGGCCATAGCCGTACGTACGCAAGTGCCTCCTTATTATGTACAACCATATTTTTTTTGCTTTCTCCTGGTTTCCTGACATCACGGTCCCACACCATTGTCAACATATGTAGTACGCCAGGCCATCCCTCTACTCACCCACACCCCCTGTTATTCTGCGGCGACGACAGCCTCACACCACAGCCGAACCAGTGAACCCACGTACTCCTCTCCGCGCGGGCTTCCGCTGCTGCGTCTTCCACGGCTTCGCGTCGTCCCCTTCCTAGGCCTCACTGTCGTCCACCGCCCTGGTGCTCTCGGCGCGGCGTGGTCAACGTGCTCAACGACCGACTTCCATCGGAAGAGTACTGTACGTGGAGAGGCTGACAGCTGGGTCCACGGCGGCCGCAAGGAAGTGCCTCCTTATTACGCGCAAAATAATTATTCCTCCACCTGACAGCAGGCACCCACCGGACGGGCCACCTTATTTCGCGAAAAAAGCGTTTCCCCCCTGACTGTTGGGACCCACCGGATGGGCCACCGTATTTCGCGAAAAAAACGTTCCCCCCGCTATCAGCTCGGACCCACCGAAAGTGCCTCCTTATTACGCACAAAAAAATGAATACTCCCCCTACTAGCTGGGACCCACCTTGGTGGGAGGCTAACTTGTGGGCCTACTAAGTTGATGGGGACGGAGGGCTTTGTCAACTTAGTCAATATGAACGATTCTAGCTCCAGTGACCATATGATGTCCATCCAACGGTCGTAGTGCTTCTTCAACCTCTGGTCTTCTTGCTCCAGTCGCCCAAAGCAGCGCCGGTCGTGCCGCCTGCTCCTGCCTCCCGTGGCCGGCTATGCTGCCACGGAGGCCTCACCGCCCCCTACTATTCCCACTGCTGGCCAGGCCCTGCGGCGACGGCAGCCTCACACCGCAGCCGAACGAGTGAACCCTCATACTCCTCTCCGCGTGGGCATCCACTGTCGCGTCTTCACTGGCTCCATGTTGTCCCCTTCCTAGGCCTCGCCATCGTCCATTGCCCTGGTGCTCTCAACGCGGTGTGGTCAACGTGGTCAAGGAACGACTTCCATCGGACGTGGACTATACGTGCAGAGGCTGACAGCTGGGTCCACGGCCGCAGCAAGGAAGTGCCTCCTTATTACGCGGAAAATAATGATTCCTCCACCTGACAGCAGGGACCCACCGGACGGGCCACTGTATTTCATGAAAAAAATGTTTCCCCCCTGACTGCTGGGACCCACCAGCTACACCTTCGCACGCAAGGAAGTGCGTCCTGGCAAAAAAAAACGATTCACCCCCTTGACTGCTGGAACCCACCAACTACATCTTCGCACGCAAGGAAGTGCATCCGGGCAAAAAAACGATTCGTCCCCCTGACTGTTGGGACCCACCAGCTGCATCTTCGCAGGCAAGGAAGTGCCTGACAGTCGGGACCCACCTGGTCGAAGCGTACGTAGCGTTGTCATTCTGGTCGCGAACGTGTACGTACATATATACTGGTGGATGTAGAGGCGCGCACATGTCGTAGTAGAGGTGCGCACATAGCCTGTACACGTACGTACAGCGGCTAGGGTGCATCAAAGAAAATATGGCCACGTACGTACATACGGGCAGGGTCTCGAACGCCTACTCGCGCATATGTATGGCCAAGGCTTGTGTTAATGGGGAGGCAACGGAATGCATCGTGTTCATGGGGAGGCAGCGAAATGCGTCGTGTTCATCGGGAGGCAACGGAACGCGTGGGAGCCAACCGGCTGGGTCGGAACGGAATGCGTGGTCGTGTTCATCGGGAGGGCTTGGACGAAACAGGCGATAGAAACGAGGCCTGGCGTACCGCGGAACGGAGAAAACGGACCTCCTATGTTCGGAACGGGGTCCTGTTGATCGGAAGGGGTCTGGCGTACCGCAAAACGGAGGAAACGGACCTCCTACGGTAGAAACGGGGGTTCTGTTGATCGGGAGGGGTGTGGTGTACTGCAAAATGGATGAAACGGACCTCCTAAGGTCGAAACGAGGGTCCTATTGATCGGGATGGGTGTGGCGTACCGCAAAACGGACTTGTGTTGGAGCGCTACGGTCGAAACGGGGGTCCTGTTCATCGGAAGGGGTGTGGCGTACTGCAAAACGGGACTCCATGAGATACTGTTCATCTCCACTGTCGACCTCCTCCAGCCTCCACGGGCTACCGTCGACCTCCTCCAGCCTCCACGGGGCTCCTGTTCATCCAGCCTCCACCGCGCGCTACTCCACCGGCTACTGTTCAACCACCCCTCCACCATCTACTGTTCATCCAGCCCTCCACACCACGGGGTCCTGTTCAACCACCCCTCCACGGGCACCCCTCCACCGTCTATTGTTCATCCAGCCCTCCACACCACAGGGTCCTGTTCAACCACCCCTCCACGGGCACTCCTCCATCGTATACTGTTCATCCAGCCCTCCACACCACGGGGTCATGTTCATCCAAAGGCAACGCCACCGCTCACTATTCATCCAACCCCCCCCCCCCCCCGCAACACTCACTGTTCATCCAATCGACTGGCTTCAGTTAGCAGCAGTAGCGAAGGAATCGCTCGATCGGGTTCAGTTAACAGCCATCGATTGATCGCTCGGGTTCAGTAATGCGTAGCCTGCAGTGCAATCGCTCGGGTTCAGTTAGAGCCCAAGGCCTCGCTCGGTCAGTTAGAGCCAACACCTCACACACACGCGCGTACGTGTACGAGAGAAACGCGCATCGCTCAGCCCCCGACCTCCCACCGTAACCGCGAACTCTCCAAAATTTTCCTCTCCCTCGCTTCTACCACGATTTTTTCCATCATGGACGGCCCAAAGAATGTCATGCAGCTGCGTCTCCAGCCCGCCCAGGACGAAAAGCCCATTTTCTATCATGATTTTTTGTCCTAGAAGTAGGAGCCCACCACATCTATGATGATACCGGCTTTTGTCACAATTATCGTCATAGAAATGTCATATGTATGACAGAAAAAAATTCGTTCGGCCCAAAATGTCACGGATGTGTCTTTATTTTGTAGTGTTGGCCTTATATGCATCGGCTCCGAATCATGTCTTTGGCCAAATGTTGGGTTTGCCTGGCTCCTGGGTTTTGCTACCTTACGTTCCGTTTTATCGGCTAAGGCGGCCAAGGGAGAACTACTGCGATTGTGCCCTGGTTCATCTGGATAAGCACCTCGGTAGAGAAAGCCAAAAACTGACTGTCATGATATAGTGAGAGCTGGTCAACCACTCGATGACTCAGCAGAATCTTCGCGCTTCCTCCGCATTAACGAAGGACCGGTTTCCCGGTCATGTATGTAACCACGTCGTATTCGGATAAACGCGGACATACCATCGGTTATATAGTAGCCCCACTGTCAAACTCCTATGGCTAAGTGAAAGTGTTAAAGCTATATAGTCCGATTGCCTCGTTCCCCGCACTATCACCTCCTTAACAGACCAAGACGTTGGATCAAGTGTGATTATGTGCTTTTTCGAACACCCCCGCGTTATACGCGAGGGGGCTGAAGCCGACGACTGCAAACTTTCAGGATATATACATATATACATAAAACGGCCACACAGGAGGCACTATGATACTTCACGGGCAAAGGTATAAATATAGCCTTTATCAAAAGCATTGTTCTTACAATCAAGATACATGTCACTCGAACATTGTATTCTTTGAGCACTAAGCCTCTATTAAATGGGCGCCTTCTAAGACTTCTTCAAAATAGTGCTCGAGCGAGTCCTGGCCCCCGGGTGGACCCCTAGTTGCAATGTCGGTGGCCTCTATCCTCACCCAGTATGTCTTAACACGGGCAAAGGCCATCCGCGCACCCTCTATGCACGCCGACCGCTTGACAGCGTCGATATGCGGCACAGCACGAATAAATCGTTGCACCAACCCAAAATAACTATCTGGACTTGGTTCCTTCGGCCACAGGTGATCCACGACAGCCTTCATGGCAAGCCCGAATAACCTATGGAGCTTGGCTCATTCGGCCATTTGCTCATTCAACAGCAGTGGACGCCTCGGAGTACTGAACTATGACCAGAAGAACCTTTCTATTTCATGATCTCCTTGATCCCGTAAATATTGTGTCGCATCGACAGCACTCTTTGACAAATCTAAGTATGCATCGGGAGAACTCCACAATTGATCAAGAGGGGCATACTTCGGATCGCCGAATTTAGTTCGCAGTAAAAAGGGCTTCCCAGCCGCGATCTCACCCGCTTGCCGGAGCTCCTCCTGAGACGCTCTGATCTCAGAGCGAGTTTCCTTTGCTGCTTGTAAGGCCTTCTCAAGGTCAGCCGTTTTTACTCGATTCTCTTTCTCGAGAAGATCATATCGGCTAGCGGCCTCTTGTAGCTCAAGGGACATATTGGCCATTCTATCCTCACTCCAATGATGAGCAGCCTGTTCGGCTTTCAATTCACTAGCCGCCTTCTCAGCAGCCGCATTGCTTCTCCTGGCTTGCTCCTTGGCCTAGGCAAGCTCAACCCGAAGGGTCTCCACGGCGGCATCACCATCTGCAGTCAAGGCATATCATAAATCCCAGCATCATGCTCTTAATAATATTCGCTGACCTCCCAAATATACATACCTTGTGCCTCGTGAAGCCACTTGTTGACAAGCGTGAAGTCTTCATCCGCCAAATCAAGTTGCCACTTCAGTTTGGCAAAATCAACAGCCCGGGTAGCGGCCAGGGCTGCAGCCGCCTGTGTATGACATTGACAACATCATTACCTGAGATTATTTCTATTTTTCATCCTCTGATCGCCCCGTTTGGGTGGCAACCAGAGTCTCAGGGGCTACTATCTATACACAGTGCACTTTGCATTTATGGTACAATCAATTTTTTTATTGCGTACCTCAAAGCCTCTTAGCAGGCTCGTAAAAGCTTCATTCAACCCGCTTTTTGCGAACGAAATCCTCTCAACCACCATACCCATTAAGGTACGATGTGCCTCTGAGATGGGCGCTTGCCGTAGAAGACCCGTCAACGTGTCCGGGTGCATGTCAAACAGTCCGGGCCTTTTTCTGTTGGTTTCTCTAGGAGCCGAACACCCCGGACCTCAGGCGGCCAAAGAGTTACCTTCTGGCCTTTGAGGATCGGGAGAGATCCTCCAGGATGACACCTCAGGGTCGTCCACCTTATGAGGCGGAGAAGTAGGAGGAGGCGTTTCGCTATCCATCATCTCCGGAAAAAGATCCCCCGAGGACGAAGATTGTTGAGGGAGGCTATAGGCCGAACTGCAAAACATACGTCTCAATTGTTATTCTCAGGAAAATAACGGGGTATGCTTACTAAGCACCTTTGTTCACTTGCGGCTCAGTTAACGGTTGGCCCCCTTGTGGGTGTTGTGCAGCAATGTTGCCCTCTGGGGCAGGGCCCCCTGATGAAGATTTCTTCCCTCGTTTGGAGGCCTCTTCTTCCAAGTCTTCGGGGGCGGCCCTTTTCTTCCCATGGGGGAAGGGGATACTAGATTCTCCTCCCCGTTCATCCTCAGACACAGGAGTACCAATTTCCCCAGTTACAGTGCGTAATGTATCTCTAGTATGAAGTCCGCTTTTGGCTTCCCCACTCCTCTCCTGTTCCTTCCCTGATGGCACCTAATAAGGTGAACGAGCCAACATCCTGGTCAATACACAATCCGCCGAATCTTCGGGAAGAGGGGTCGAACACCTAATCCTCTCCGCATTTCTTATCTAACCCTGGCCGAGGATGGTTTTTCAGGATAACATTGTGTCAAATATAGCGACAGTATGTTCGGTTATGGGATTACTTACCTGGGTATCTGTATGGTTGCAATCGAGGCCTGCATCCTCCGTTGTGTCCGAACACTTTATTTGTGATCCAAAGAATGATTGATACATCCCTTCGAGCATTCATGCCGAAGAAGTGCTGAACAGTTCGCGGTCCTTCCGGGTTGAACTCCCACATACGGAGAGGTCGACGTTGGCATGGCAGGACCCGACGAACTAGCATTACTTGGATTACTTTGACAAGACGGATGTCCTTCTTGATGAGATGCTGAATGCGGCTTTGCAATGTCTGCACATCATCAGCCGGTCCCTAGTCCAGCCCCTTGTTGACCCATGACGCAAGTTGCGGCGGGGGAGTGGAGTGGAAGGCTAGAGCGGCCGCCCACTTTCTACCTCGGGGTGCTGTGATATAAAACCACTCACGTTGCTATAGGTCGGAAAGTTCCGGTAAGGAACCCTTTGGCCATAAAACATCAGCCCCTTTGCTTATTATAGCGCCTCCGCACTCCGCATATCGCCTTCGATCATCTTTAGCTTCATGTTGAAGGTCTTGAGCCATAAGCAGAAGTGTGGGGCAATGCGGAGGAAGGCCTCACACACAATGATGCACGTTGAGATGTGAAGGAAAGAATCTGGAGCTAGGTCATGAAAATCTAGCCCGTAATAGAACATAAGCCCTCTAACAAAGGGATTAAGACCGAAGCCTATCCCTCGGAGGAAGTGAGAGATGAATACGATGCTCTCATTGGGTTTGGGAGTAGGAATAACCTGCCCTTGAGCAGGAAGCCTGTGAAGAATCTCGACGGTCAAGTACCTAGCCTCCCTAAGCTTTATGATGTCCCTCTGTGACAGAGGAGGCCATCCACCGGCCTTGAAGGCTGGATCCGGACATGGTTGGAGATCCGGAGCGCTTGGGCTGAGCCTTGGGTGTTGGAACTCGAGGTAGGGGAAGGGAAGGGTCAAGCGTGGAAAGAAAGAGACGGGTATTGGCCTCCTTATAAAGAGGATGAATATCAAGTGTCCTCCGTGCGGCCGTTTGGAACTTGCCTAATTCAAGGAGTCATACTAAAGGGACGGTTGGGTTACCCACGCCCGTATTGATGAAAATCCCGTGATAAGGGGACATGATCTCTGCTTCGACAAGACGTGCCAATAAAATCGCCTCGCAAGACGTGTAATGGTAGGTTGGAAAAACGGTTTGAATAAATAAATAACCGGGCCGCGGCGTGGTTTCACGCTATGGAAAAGCTGTCAGCAGATTAGATTTGTGGAATTATACTCTCTATGGTGGTATGTGGAATTTGTTTTGCAGACCCGGACACGATTCTTGTGTTCAAAATCTACTTTGGAGTATTTGGAGAAGGAACCCTCCTTGAAATGCCAAAGACAATCTGCGCATCAGACTTATCGTCATTGAAGCCTGGCTCAGGGGCTACTGAGGGAGTCCTAGATTAGGGGGTCCTCGGACAGCCGGACTATATGCTTATGCCGGACTGTTGGACTATGAAGGTACAAGATTGAAGACTTCGTCCCTTGTCCGGGTGGGACTCTCCTTTGCGTGGAAGGCAAGCTTCGCAATTCGGATATGTAGATTCCTTTCTCTATAACCGACTCTGTGTAACCCTAGCCCCCTCCAGTGTCATATAAACTGGAGGGTTTAGTCCGTAGGACAAGGACAATCATAATCATAGGCTAGCTTCTAGGGTTAGCCTCTACGATCTCGTGGTAGATCAACTCTTGTAATACTCATATCATCGAGATCAATCAAGCAGGAAGTAGGGTATTACCTCCATCGAGACGGCTTGAACCTGGGTAAATATCGTGTCCCCCGCCTCCTGTTACCATTAGCCTTAGACGCACAGTTCGGGACCCCCTACCCGAGATCCACCAGTTTTGACACTAACACCAGGGGGCCCTTGCGGCGGTCTACCGGGAGAGCGAGGAGGACGAGTGGTGCAGGGTGGAGGCGGTGGAGGAAGAGGAGGCTCGGTACGAGGCGGCCATGGCACAGGCCATTGCCCTCTCCGCGGCAGGCGACTACATGTTGCCGCCGATGGCCCCGCCGTCCCCTCCCCGCCGCCGCGTCAAAGCTGAGCAGGAGCCCGAGCCAGAGCTGTCCCCCATCGAGCGCTACTCCTGGACGGGACTAGTGCAAGAGTGGGTCTCCGCGCCACCGGTCTGGATGGAGGCGACGCTGGCGCAGGAGGCGGCGTACCTCAAGATGTGGCGCCAGCGACGGCTGGCTGAGGAGCGCCGTCGTGGCGAGTACGAGGAGATGCTCGAGCGCGATCTCGAGGAGGAGCAACGCGAGGCTAAGGAGGAGGCGCGCCAGGCCGCGGCGGAATACACCTAGGGCAACGCGCCGCCTCGTAGTTTAGTTTGTTTTTAGTTTTATTTAATGCTACTGTGGACGCGTGGACTCTCGCCGGCCTTCCTGGCCGGCTTTAATGTTTAATTAAGTTGTTTTGTTTTAAATATGCATGCACTTTTTTTGTCGGTGCCATCAAAATGGGTCGGGCCAGTGTTGGGCGCATATGACGACCCAAACGCGGATGCAGACGTCTGTGTCCGCCTGACCGTCCCAAACGGACAAAATGCGGACAAAATTGCTGTCTATTTGGGTCGGCCCGTTGAAGTTGCTCTTAGTGGGACAATCAAGTACACAATCTAGGTTCTTATCATTTTCAAGAAGGTTGATAGAACTATCATCAGAAGATGCAAATAACACATAGAGATATGATGCCATTGATGTTGAGATAGACAGGGTAGAAAAGTTGGTGCTAGAAATACATTATGATGAAGGTTCGGGAATTTCAAATAGCACAATCTCAAGACAATCTGATGTGCAGTCAGATGTACGATCTGGAATAACAGTAATCCTTGATCCTGGTTATATAAACCTAAGTGCATGACAAAGACAACAGGGAGTCGGAAAGGATTGGTAGAGGAAATTGATATAAAAAACCCGAATAAGATGCTCAGTTTATGGTTTGAAAGTACACAATATCCAAACATGCACAAATATAAAGGAATGGAACGAAATATGTACAGAAAACACATGAAATTCATACACTATTACATTAGATTATAATTTAGAAAAAATAAAAAATTATTTACAATAAATAAAATTTTATTGTCATACCTGTGCAGGTGAGAGGTTTAGAAGGTGATGAACAAGGAGACAAGCAAAGTTATCAGACAAGCAAAGCCTAGGCAGAACAAAAACAAACACAATCATAGGACACCAGATAAGTCAAATTCTCCAACATTAGAAGCATACGAGCACCACTGTTAAAAAGTCTACACAAGTGCAGACTTATTTATATACACAGAGACTAAACTGTGATACCGATGGTTGTAGTTTACTTATTATACTATGCAGTACTTTTGTTTTTATTTTCAGTGTAAGTTGTTTACTTGGAGCTCTATAATTAAATATTCTCAAGTGCACACACTTGTTTACATTGAACAATTATTATGGGCAAGCAAAAATAAGCACCTTACATTCGGTAAAATGACTTGCAACACCAAATAAAACCACCAAAATACCCCCAAGAAATTAAAAAAATATAAATTAGATACAAAATGGCAACCATCATGAACAAAAAAAATGAAGAAACAAAGTAGAAGAAACTCACACGTATAGAACATCCTGACGAAAACTTAAAAACTTGATATTGAGTTACAAAAGTAACCATTCACCAGAAAATTATTAAACTCAACATTAGACATGCAAAAAATGATTGAAAATGAATTTGATTAAAGTTCAGCATTTAAATAATATAATACAAAAATAATAAACAATAAATGAATGGACAAACATTGCTGAAATATAAACTAAATCAGATCTTGGATGGTCAAATCTTCAAGCCGGCGAGATGAGCACAGATGCGGTCAAGGATGAACTAGAGTTGGACCTGCCTGATCCACTTTTTTTTGAGTGATTGGCAGCCCTAGATACTACATCGGCAGCCATCTCTAGCAAGCCAGCGTCGCCATCGTCCGCCGCTACTTCTTCGGGCCGATCCTACGCGGCGGGGGGGGGGGGGGAGGGGGCAAGGCTAAATCATGGGTGTTTGAGGGTGTAAACTGCAAAAAAAATCCTCATCTAAGCCCTGCCTCAAAAAATTTCTTCATAGTTTGGTCCAAAGTTGGGGGGGGGCACAGCCCCCCAGACTTGCACATAGCTCCGCCACTGGGGCCAACAGACCGCAGCTCAAAAGCGTAAGAAAAAGAAGAAGCCGCAAGTTCAGCAGCCGCAGCCCGGGGGTATCTCGCAGCATGGTTACCAGTACCCGCAGTAGTATGCACCGCCTCGCCAGCAGTTTTCGAATCAGCCACATCAATACGGGAAATTGCAGCTAGCTGGTGTGCAAACACAAACTACTCACCAGTCACAGTTGCCACAGCTGACGCACGGACAGGTACAAGACGCTCACATGGCTGCACTGTCTTCCTTGGCCCCTTCGGCCAATATGCAGGGTGATCTGCCCATGGCCAAGGGTAAAGCCAAAAAAGGGGTTCGGTGTTGGAAGTGCGCTGTCGACACACATGCTGCAAAGGATTGCACGGTTCAACACTATTGTTATATTTGCGACAAGATTGCTCATCCGACACTGGGGTGCCCCGTTCTTAAGCTCCCTGGGCCCAATGCTTTTGTGTCAGGAGTAGGCGTTGAAGAGACTTACTTTGCTCAGTTACCAGATAGTGTGGTGAAGGATCACTTGGCCCTAACTCAGACTCCAATCGCCTGTGTTCGAGTTAGTGGTCTAATGGTTCCTGCTACTATTGTTGAGAGTCAGATTGCCAGAAGATGCCCAGTCCAGACCCAGTGGAAGTGGGAGGCTATTCAGTATGGGGAGGATGCCTACCTTGTTAGCTTTCCCTCTTTTGAGGATTTGGACAGAGTTGACGGTACTCAAATGAATGTGCCATCAGTTAATGCTCAGATCACCATCTCTGCTTGGAAGTCTCGGGAGATTCCACATAAGCTCGAGCTCCAGCAGATTTGGCTACATGTTGATGGTGTTCCACATACCGTGCGCCATTTTTGGGGTCTATGGGCTGTTGGTACGTTGATGGGCAAGACCCTAGATGTCAACCTCATTAGTTTGCGACAACGTGGGGTGGTTCGTATTCTCGTGGCTATGACGAATACTCAGATTTTGGCAAAGGATAAGGATGATGACGGGCCGTTCGTTGCTACCGATGTGTTGGTTAAGCTCAATTGCTATGCATTTAGGTTCAGGAGAGAACCAACAGGTTATGTTCCAGATCCAGACTTTGTACCTTTCATTTGGAGATGCAAGGGTGATGATACTGATGGCGGTGCGAAGGAGAAGGACAATGACATGGACACCTCGGATAACTACGGAGACCCATCCAATCAACCTTCATCTAGTGCAGCTCCTTCAAATGACACTCCTGCAAACGTGGTCTCTCATGGTGCTCCGGGAGGTAGTTCTATGATTTTGGCAGTGACCCCATTTAACTCCTCGCTGCAGACACCGAGGGGCAAGGAGATTGTCGCGGAACTTCGAGCTAAATCCATTTTACGTGGGTGTCTCGAAGTATCTCCGCGGATGCATCAGCAGGAGTCCTCGTTGCCTACCACTCCATGGACTCCGATTGCTTTGCAGCCCTCGTCGCCTACACAGTCGGATACACCCCAGGTCGCTTCCCGCACGTCGGTACAGGCCACCAGCGGACCAGTGGAGCGAGCGCTTGCGTCTCCGGAGGGGTCATGGGCGGAGGCTCGGGTGGCTCATATGGTGGCAAACTGCCACCCGGCTCAGGAGGAGCCGGCTTCAGGGGTGCATCCACGTGCCGCCACGCCACTGGCCTTGTAGCTCGAGCCGGTGGTTCACACCGTTGGGGAGGGGGTTACTACTTCACCATCATCCCCTCCTCCGGCACCAGAGCCGGCGCCACGACCACCACTGGGGCTGATTCCTACACGCCGAAGTTGTCGGCATACGGTTGTCGGTGACGGTTCTATGGACACAGATGAGGACTCCTTGGCCAAGGCTATGCGGCGTAAAGCAGCACAAAACCTCAACAACCAAGGTATTACATCCTCACCCAGATCCTTTTTAGCCTTTTCCAATACAGCCATTGTTTCTAAGTTGAATAATGTGGGAGTTACTCTAGGAAAGAATGAGAAGGAAATTTCTATTTTGACTAACGCTTTGAAACATTTGGAATATGACCGATTAAAAGTTACTCCACGTGTTTCTAGAAAGTCGTATTCCTCTCATACTGATGAGGAGGAGCTGCATGCCACGTCAGATGGTCAACTACTCTCTCACTTAGTAGGAGAGGTTTCGGACGTGGGCGTAGATGAACCCGGGCTTAGCTCATTGATTGAGCTTACAGCATCCGGACGTAAATCAAAGGCCACACGTTCGAAAAAAGATAGTAAGTCCCATAAGAGGGCGAAATGTCCTAAATCTCCTATTGTTTACTCATGAATGGAATGTTTTTTAATAGCAGAGGTCTTTCGTGACTTGGCTAAACATTTTATTCATTGTGGAATGTAATATGGAATACAATTTAGATTTTTTGGCTATTTCTGAAACGAGGAGACGTGATTTCTCAGTAAGTCTGCTTAACCGTATTTCTGGCGGGATAGACTTTAAATGGGTTTCACGACCGCCTAGAGGTCGTTCTGGGGGCATTCTACTTGGCGTAAATACAGGGACTATGGATGTTTTGGCTAGTTTGGATGGTGAGTTTCACGTTAAACTCCATATTCGCAACAAGGTCAACAACTTCACATGGACCCTTGTCACCGTGTATGGGGAAGCCCAGGAGGAGTTCAAGGCAGATTTTCTCCGTGAATTGGTTAATCTGGCAAAAGATAATCCCTATCCCATTCTTATAGGTGGGCATTTCAATTTGCTTCGATTTCCAAATGAGAAAAGCCGCGGTAGGTTTGATAATCATTGGCCTCTCCTTTTCAATGCTGTCATCGACAGTCTAGACCTGAGAGAGGTTTCCATGATTGGAAGACAATTCACTTGGGCGAAGAACCGACATATGAGAAATTAGATCACGTTTTAATGGATACCGACTGGGAATCTAAATTTCCTATGGTGTCTGTTCGTGCTCTACCTCATATTGAGGCTATATCAGACCACACACCCATTCTCCTAACTACTGGTTTGCCACGACCACAACATAGACACAAGTTCAAGTTCAAACTTGGGTGGTTGCTTCAGGATGGCTTCTATGACATGGTCAAGGAGGTGTGGGAGAAACCGGTGGCCGGGCTCACCCCAATTCACAAACGGAATAACAAAATGCGTGCATTACGCAAATTCCTTGGTGGTTGGGCTAGGCATACGATGGGTATCCTCAAAAAGGAGAAGCTTCGTCTTTCATCTATTATTGATGAATTACAAGCTTTGGCAGAGGTTAGACCTCTATCTGAGCATGAAATTGAGATCAAGAGTCATTCAAATGCACAGATAGCTAGCATGTTGTGTGAAGAGGAACTCAAATGGTACCAACATTCTGACTCACAATTTATCCTGAAAGGTGATTCGAATACTAAATATTTTCATGGAGTCGCCAGTGGCAGACACCGGAAACAAATTGTTCATTCCTTAGAACAGGATGAGGGCACGATTGAGGGGCATGAGCAACTTAAATCGTATATCACTAACTATTATAAAATCTGTTCGGAGCCCCAGAGTAAGGAAATTTCTCGATGGATGAGTCCCGAACAGATGACATCCCGCAGGTCTCTGATGAGGAAAACGGCCTTCTAACAACCCCATACTCTAAGGAGGAAGTTAGAAAGGCGGTTTTCCTGATGGATCACAACAAAGCCTCGGGTCCGGATGGTTTTCCCGCTGAGTTCTATCAGAACTTCTGGGAAGTCATCAAACCGGATCTCCTACTTTTATTTAGCGACCTACATGCTGGCCAATTAGAATTGTTTCGCTTAAACTTTGGCGAGATTATTGTATTACCTAAGGTTAATGAGGCTGAAAGGATACAACAATATAGAGCTATTTGCCTCCTTAATGTTAGTTTTAAAATATTCATGAAGGTTGCGACTATTAGGCTAAATTCCGTTGCTGAACACGTGATTCATCCTTCATAGACTGCTTTTATGCAAGGCAGACACATCCTAGATGGAGTTGTTATCCTTCATGAAACAGTCCATGAATTACATCGAAAAAAGTTGAATGGGGTGGTACTCAAAATTGACTTTGAAAAAGCTTATGACAAAGTCAAATGGCCATTTCTTCAACAGACTCTCAGAATGAAAGGATTCTCTCCAGAGTGGTGTGCTATGATCCATAGCTTTATTTCTGGAGGTAGTGTTGCCATTAAAGTCAATGATGATGTTGGACACTATTTCCAAATAAAGAAGGGATTGCGACAAGGTGACTCGGTATCGCCCATGCTATTTAATATAGTGGCAGATATGCTAGCGGTCATGATTGAGCACGCCAAGATTGATGGCCAAATAGATGGGGTAGTAAATCATCTAGTTGATGGTGGTCTCTCTATACTTCAATATGCCGACGATACAATTCTCTTCATGGATCATGACCTTGAGAAAGCGAGAAATCTGAAATTAATTTTATCAGCATTCGAGCAATTGTCGGGTCTTAAGATCAATTATCATAAAAGTGAATTGTTTTGTTTTGGCGAGGCTCAAGACGAGGCTCACCTGTACGCTAAATTGTTCGGATGCGGGTTGGGCCAGTTTCCAATCACATATTTGGGGATACCGATACATTATCGGAGACTCAAAAATGTTGAATGGAAACACGTCAAGGAGAGACTGCAAAAAAGACATAGCAGTTGGAAAGGTAAATTGTTGTCTCTTAGTGGAAGATTGGTCCTCATAAATTCAGTACTAAGTAACATGGTACTATATATGATCTCCTTCTTCCAGTTGCCGAAAGGAGTTTTACATAGATTGGATTATTTCTGATCAAGATTCTTTTGGCAAGGAGATAGTGAAAGGAAAAAAATATCGACTAGCTAAATGGAGTGTGGTTTGCCGTCCCAAAGACCAAGGTGGGTTGGGCATTCATGACCTTGAGGTTAAGAATAAGACCCTCCTTGGCAAATGGTTGTTTAGATTACTGACCGAAGATGGTGTATGACAAACCCTCCTGAGGAGGAAATATGTGGGTTCCAAGGCGATAACCCAAGTATATTAGAAGCCTGGGGATTCTCACTTTTGGGCGGGTCTAATGGCCACGAAGAAATATTTCTTCTCTTATGGATCCTTCTCGATTAAGGACGGCTCGGAAATTAGATTCTGAGAGGACAAATGGCTAGGAAATACCACACTCTGGGAACAATATCCGGCTCTATACAACATTGTACGTCAAAAGAGTGATACTATCACGACGGTAATGCAATCATTTTCGCCAAATGTGACATTCAGAAGAGATTTAATTGGACCTAGACTCCAATCATGGTACATCCTGCTCCAGCGGTTGTCCACGGTGCAATTGTCACATGGGTCTGATATATTTCGATGGAACCTACATGGGAATGGACAATTCTCAGTGCAGTCTATGTATAGAGCATTAATCCAGTTTGGTCTGCCAGTTGATAATAACAAGAAGATCTGGAAGATGAAGATACCCCTTAAGAATAAAATCTTTGTGTGGTATCTTCGTCGCGGAGTCATTCTTACTAAAGATAATCTTATTAAGAGAAATTGGCATGCAAGTCCGCAATGTGTCTTTTGTCACCATGATGAGACAATAAAACATTTTTTCTTCCAATGCAAATTGGCTCGGTTTATATGGCCAGTCATCCAGATAGCTTCTGGCTTGTATCCTCCTTGTAGTATTGCTAATTTATTTGGCAACTGGTTACACGGGATTGATCACAGGTTTAGAACTCTTCTTAGGGTTGGAGCGCTTGCCATTATCTGGTCGCTTTGGCTATGTAGAAATGGTTAGGTTTTCAATGATAGAAGTACTTCTCTGATGCAGGTTATCTACATATGTACCGGGACTCTTCATTTATGGTCCCCTCTACAAGGCGTGGAGAATTGAGACTTGTTTACGGAGGTGTGCACGATTGGAGGATACGGCGAGGAATACTTTTACCCAACATGGGTGGCAGCATGATCTTAGGATTGACCCACCTCCGCTTTAGCGTTATACGGACTCTACATGTTTCTTTGTATTTCGCCTTTTTTTATTGTTCGTGCGAGAGGACTTTGTATGGCTGTGTGCATCTTAATTATGCAGAGGCCAGATGTAATACTTAAATCTTTTAAGTAATAAAGCGCCCCTTTTCGGAAAAAAAAGTACTACATTGAAAAACTAGATCTTCCACCACAAAAAATATGGAGCAAGTCGTCAAGGGCGTCATCATCGGACCTGATCGGGGAAACTCGATTTCTGCAGGTTGACATGCAGGCCCGACGCATCCCTGAAGACAGCGGGGAAATCTCTTTTCGTAAGTGATTTACGTAGGAGTTCATAGGTGTATTCATGATGGTATATCCTTGATGTGATTTATGAGCTAGTAAGAACTGTACTTTATCGAAAAAAACTCCTGAAATCGTACATGCATTCACAATAACAGCATTTATACTCTCAAATATATAGTACGAATTTTAGTCTATAATGAGGCGGGAGAAAACAACAACCAACCAATGTCCTTTCCGACTAAGATCTAACTGATTTAACAACAATAATTTAAAAAAACCATTGCATGCCTGTAGGTCGTACTACGCATCACATCGATCGGATGAGAAACCTTGTACTCATTGACGCTTTGGAGGATGCATGAGGCTGTAAAGCACGTGGCTGGGCATAACGGCGCGACACATTGGGCACGTCTTGGCTCTCTGCAGCCACGGCGTAAGGCAGGAGCGGTGGAAAGCGTGGGAGCAACCAGGCAGCCTCACAGCGTCTTGATCCTCCACCAGGTATGACAGGCAGATACAACACTCCGCCATATCCTCGACGACCGTCACCCAGATATTAAGAGATATGTCAATGTCGTAGCGACCAGCCTGGTCACCGAGGCTACGAAAGACGACCCCGGCGACATGGTCGGGCAGGAACTCGTCCCAGTTGGCGCGGTTGAGATCGAACCCCTCGAGGACCGGCGTCTCCCTCAGCATCCTGTGGACGGCGTCGCTGCAGGCCCGGCGGCTTCTGAAGGTGGCCTTGGGGTCGCGAATCGGGAACACCTCGTAGATCCCCTGGGGCGCCTCCTGCCGGATGCTTCCGCTTGCCTTGGAGCCCGGCTTGCCCAGCTCGTAGCTCGCGACCAACTCGCCGAGCAGTTTCACGACGCACCGCTTGTTTGCGTGGGTTTTGGCCCGCCTCCTGACAGTGGCTTCTCCGCGGACTCGGCACTCCGCGGCGCAGGACGGCATGTTCCTGAACGGCGAAGGCAGCGACGCCGCCGCCGCCATTGAATCGAGGTCTCCCCGAGGAGTCTAACCAATTGCTAGATTCGCTGAGCACCGTCAAGGAGTAAGGAAAGGTGGTACCGTGCGTATATAGGAGCATCGTGTCAGGGTTTAACCCTATACTCAAATTCTCTACTACATTGCCCCTCAAACTTTACTAGATTGAGCCCTGCACGGAGCGCTTTTGTCGATTCAGATATGACGTGAACAAGGCAAACTCTATGTACATGTATTAATTGGTAATCAGCAACGCAACGGCTTGGAAACGGCCGCAGCGACCGACTCGTATACGGGACATACTACATGTAGGGTACGTACTCCATATATTTCCAACTGCCCTAGACTCGAGTCGTCGACGTCCAAGCGGAATAACCGATACAGTTGGGTACGGAGAGAAACCGCTTCGCTCCACGAGAAAAGCGATCGTGGAGGCGATCGCTTCTGAGGCCAACTCCACCAGCCGCCGCCGGTCCCTGCCTCTTCCGTTTGGCCACTCCGGCCACGCGAGGAGGTGGGGACCACGGCGCTTCGACGCCGGTCTGTAGTTAGGGTTTGTCTAGTGTCTTCTTAGGGCGTCGTTGGGGTGGTGGAAGCGACGTCCGGACAAATAAATCTGCCTCAACTCCACTCCCACATCGACGACGACCTTCACGGTGGCGTCTCGGAGTTGATGGCAACGTAGGTTGTTCGGTCCTGTAGATCGGCAGCTTGGTCTTCTCGTCGTTCTTCAGATCTGGCGATGAATAAAAGTATTTCAGTTTCTTCTCCGATGCGGTGTTCTACACTGTGGTCGGTGAGGGATCTGGACGGAAGTGTGTCCAAGCGGGGATGGTGTGGCGGCGGCATCTTCCTCGTGGTGGACTTGTGTTCTGGGGCTTCATCGTTGCGACGACGTTTTCTCCAACGTCGGAGTGGAGCCCGGGAGGTCGTCCAGGAGTACGCGCAGACTGCTATTTGCGCATTGTCACAGCTGGAAGATGGTGTATCCTGTGCTGGTTTTGTGGTTGGAGGCTGACAGTTCTGGTTTCTTCCTCCGACGTTGTAGTCGTGCGGGGATTTCAGTTCTGGAGCTTGATGGCGTGTCCGGGGACATGTTGCCCCGGTCTGATTCGTTCAACGGCAATGGTTTTGCTTCTGGCAAACGACTTTGGAGGTCCGTAAAGCTGTTGATCAGCGATGGAGCCGCGTCGAGCTCGGGTGTAGAGGTGATTTGTCTTCCGTCCCTTTGGTGGTCGCTTCGGTGGTGTCGAAGGAGGGAGATAGGCGCTGGTTTTTTGCATAGGTTTATCCTATCTTTTCAGGCATGTAAGGTCGGTGTGTACGTGCCTTGTAACTTGATTTCATCTTATAAATGAGACACGTATTACCATGCAAAAAAAAACTTATATTCCAAGCCACAGCCACCCCACCTCCGCCGGCGGAAACCTACCAAGAAGCCGATCGATAGACGTACGTGACCGACGAGTGAGGAGATGCCGGCACCGAACGTCATCGACCAGGTGCTCGACGAGGCCATCGTTGGCGCCACTTACGGCTCCATCTACCACTTCGTCAAGGGCGTCTGCACCTCCCCAAACGGGAGCCACCTCGCCGGCGGCTTTCTGTCGGTCCCCATGAACGCACTCTACGTGGGCCGTTGGGCAGCCTGGTTTGGCGTTGCCCAGTCGACTAAGTGCACCGTTCAGCACGCGTCCCCTGGATGCCCCTTTGAAAACACGGCCGCCTTAGGAGTCGCCCAAACCCTCTTCGCCATGCATCACGGGGCACGCGTGGCCCTCCGCACCGGGCTCATAGCTGCGGCGATGGGCGGGGTCCTTGACATGACCATTTATAGCCGAAAACGCTCTGCTTGCAGAGCTGGGGTTCCCGCCACCCCACGTTGTGTTTGATTGATGTTAGCTTGTGTTTGCTTTGCTTGTTAAACTGTAATTTTTCATTTGTAAATTCGAGTGTAAAATATATACTCTTGTAATGTTAACTGTTACTCCCTTCGTCATAAAATAAGTGTTGTTGATTCAGCACAACTTTAATTTAATTAAAAGGTTGTAATACTATACAAGGCCGGGGCAAGTAGCCTTTTCAATGAAAAACTCGGTGCAATAATAACAAAAAATCCTAAATGATAGAAAGTGCATATGATTTAGCCTCTCTGAGCACTCGTTGGTGGACCGTCGGATTTGAGCTTGTATAATCTTCTCTCTTGACTCAACTCGAAGTCCCGATTCTCAAATCTCACTCACCCACCTTCCTATGTGGATCATCGGCGATCATCCCTTGATCTGGCTGTCTTAGCATGGCTCCCTGGTAAGCAGCTCCCAAGCAGTGGCGCGCATTGAAGCCATTCATGCTATCGACCCGCTCCAAGCAGTCGTTGGTGGACCGTCGGATTTGAGCTTGTATAATCTTCTCTCTTGACTCAACTCGAAGTCCCAATTCTCAAATCTCACTCACCCACCTTCATGTGCGGATCATCGGCGGACATCCCTTGATCTGCCTGTCTTTGCGTGGCTCCCTGGCAACCAGCTCCCAAGCAGCGTCGCCCATTGAAGCCGTTCATGCTATCGACCCTCTCCGACCAGTCGTTGGTGGACCATCGGATTTGAGCTTGTATGATCTTCTCTCTTGACTCAATTTGAAGTCCCGATTCTCAAATCTCACTCATCCACCTTCGTGTGTGGATCATCGACGGCCATCCCTTGATCTGGTTGTCTTTGCGTGGCTCCCTGGCAACCAGCTCCCGCATTGAAGCCGTTCATGCTATCAACCACGAGAGCCATGGAGAAGAGAGAGAGCGTACATGTTGTCGATCACCACGAGCCAGGGAGCAAGAGAGCAACAACATCCTCTCGAGCCACCATTACCACAGCCACGGTGGAGACAGGCGGGGAGGGTATGAGCTTTGTAGCGGTGGTAGATCTGGAGCTGGTTGAATCAGCGGTGGCGTGGAGGAGCACGCCTAACACATTCTCTCATCTATAACTTCACTAATAAGACCCCCGTGGTAGGAGAGTGAAGATGCACGAATGGTGGGTGTGGGAGATGTTGGAGTGTATATCACCAACGTAGGAGGATGAGGTCCAGAGCTGCACACTCCTCTAAGATGCCTGGCTCCAAAGCATCCAAATCATTCAGATCTGCCACTAGATCATTGTTGGGTAACGTAGTAATTTCAAAATTTTCCTACGTACACGCAAGATCATGGTCATGGCATAGCAACGAGAGGGGAGAGTGTTGTCCACGTACCCTCGTAGACCGTAAGCGGAAGCGTTATGACAATGCGGTTGATGTAGTCGTACGTCTTCACGATCCGACCGATCCAAGTACCGAACGTACGGCGCCTCCGAGTTCAGCACACGTTCAGCTCGATGACGATCCCCGGACTCCGATCCAGAAAAGTGTCGGGGATGAGTTCCGTCAGCACGACGGCGTGGTGACGATGATGATGCTCTACCGGCGCAGGGCTTCGCCTAAACTCCGTGACGATATGACCGAGGTGGAATATGGTGGAGGGGGGCACCGCACACGGCTAAGGAATGATCCGTAGATCAACTTGTGTGTCTAGGGTGTCCCCCTGCCCCCGTATATAAAGGAGCAAGGGGGGTGCGGCCGGCCCTAGGAGGAGGCGCGCCGGAGGAGTCCTACTCCCACCGGGAGTAGGACTCCCCCCCCTTCCCTAGTTGGACTAGGACTTGGGGGGAAGGAGGAGAGGGGGGAAAGGAAAAGGGGGGGCGACGCCCCCCTCCTTGTCCTATTCGGACTTGGGGGGGAGGGGCGCGCGGCTGCCCCTTGGCCCCTTCTCCTCTTCCTCCACTAGGCCCACTAAGGTCCATTAGGTAACCGGGGGGTTCCGGTAACCTCCCGGTACTCCGGTAAAATGCCGATTTCACCCGGAACACTTCCATGTCCAAACATAGGCTTCCAATATATCAATATTTATGTCTCGACCATTTCAAGACTCCTCGTCATGTCCGTGATCATATCCGGGACTCCGAACAAACTTCGGTACATCAAAACTTATAAACTCATAATAAAATTGTCATCGTAACGTTAAGCGTGCGGACCCTACGGGTTCGAGAACTATGTAGACATGACCTAGAACTATTCTCGGTCAATAACCAATAGCGGAACCTGGATGCTCATATTGGCTCCTACATATTCTACGAAGATCTTTATCGGTCAAACCGCATAACAACATACATTGTTCCCTTTGTCATCGGTATGTTACTTGCCCGAGATTCGATCATCGGTATCCAATACCTATTTCAATCTCGTTACCGGCAAGTCTCTTTACTCGTTCGGTAATACATCATCCCGCAACTAACTCATTAGCTACATTGCTTGCAAGGCTTATAGTGATGTGCATTACCGAGAGGGCCCAGAGATACCTCTTCGACAATTGGAGTGACAAAACCTAATCTCGAAATACGCCAACCCAACATGTACCTTCGGAGACACCTGTAGTACTCCTTTATAATCACCCAGTTACGTTGTGACGTTTGGTAGCAGCCAAAGTGTTCCTTCGGTAAACGGGAGTTGCATAATCTCATTGTTACAGGAACATGTATAAGTCATGAAGAAAGCAATAGCAATATACTAAACGATCAAGTGCTAGGCTAACGGAATGGGTCATGTCAATCACATCATTCTACTAATGATGTGATCCCATTAATCAAATGACAACACATGTCTATGGTTAGGAAACATAACCATCTTTGATTAATGAGCTAGTCAAGTAGAGGCATACTAGTGACGTTATGTTGGTCTATGTATTCACACATGTATAATGTTTTCGGTTAATACAATTCTAGCATGAATAATAAACATTTATCATGATATGAGGAAATAAATAATAACTTTATTATTGCCTCTTGGGCATATTTCCTTCAGTCTCACACTTGCACTAGAGTCATTAATCTAGATTACACAGTAATGATTCTAACACCCATGGAGTCTTGGTGCTGATCATGTTTTGCTCGTGAGAGAGGCTTAGTTAATGGGTCTGCAACATTTAGATCCGTATGTATCTAGCAAATCTCTATGTCTCCCACCTGGACTTGGTCCCGGATGGAATTGAAGCGTCTCTTGATGTGCTTGGTCCTCTTGTGAAATTTGGATTCCTTTGCCAAGGCAATTGCACCAGTATTGTCACAGAAGATCTTCATTGGTCCCGATGCACTAGGTATAACACCTAGATCGGAAATGAACTCCTTCATCCAGACTCCTTCATCCAGACTCCTTCATTTGCTGCTTCCGAAGCAACTATGTACTCCGCTTCACATGTAAATCCCGCCACGACCCTTTGTTTAGAACTGCACCAACTTACAGCTCCACCGTTTAATAAAAACACGTATCCGATTTGCGATTTAGAATCGTCCGGATCAGTGTCAAAGCTTGCATCGACGTAACCATTTACAACTAGCTCTTTGTCACCTCCATATACGAGAAACATATCCTTAGTCCTTTTCAGGTATTTCAGGATATTCTTGACCGCTGTCCAGTGATCCACTCCTGGATTACTTTGGTACCTTCCTGCCAAGCTTATTGCTAAGCATATGTCAGGTCTGGTACACAGCATTGCATACATGATAGAGCCTATGGCTGAAGCATAGGGAACATCTTTCATTTTCTCTCTATCTTCTGTTGCGGTCGGGCATTGAGTCTGACTCAACTTCACACCTTGTAGCACGGGCAAGAACCCTTTCTTTGCCTGATCCATTTTGAACTTTTTCAAAATTTTATCAAGGTATGTGCTTTGTGAAAGTCCTATTAAGCGTCTTGATCTATCTCTATAAATCTTGATGCCCAATATGTAAGCAGCTTCACCGAGGTCTTTCATTGAAAAACTTTTATTCAAGTATCCCTTTATGCTATCCAGAAATTCTATATCATTTCCAATTAATAATATGTCATCTACATATAATATCAGAAATGCTATAGAGCTCCCACTCACTTTTTTGTAAATACAGGCTTCTCCAAAAGTCTGTATAAAACCATATGCTTTGATCACACTATCAAAGCATTTATTCCAACTTCGAGATGCTTGCACCAGTCCATAGATGGATCGCTGGAGCTTGCACACTTTGTTAGCACCTTTTGGATCAACAAAACCTTCTGGTTGCATCATATACAACTCTTCTTCCAGAAATCCATTCAAGAATGCAGTTTTGACATCCATTTGCCAAATTTTCATAATCATAAAATGCGGCAATTGCTAACATGATTCGGACAGACTTAAGCATCGCTACGGGTGAGAAAGTCTCATCATAGTCAACCCCTTGAACTTGTCGAAAACCTTTTGCAACAAGTCGAGCTTTATAGACAGTTACATTACCATCAGCGTCAGTCTTCTTCTCAAAGATCCATTTATTCTCTATGGCTTGCTGATCATCGGGCAAGTCAACCAAAGTCCATACTTTGTTTTCATACATGGATCCCATCTCAGATTTCATGGCCTCTAGCCATTTTGCGGAATCTGAGCTCATCATCGCTTCCTCGTAGTTCGTAGGTTCATCATGGTCAAGTAACATGACTTCCAGAATAGGATTACCGTACCACTCTGGTGCGGATCTTACTCTGGTAGACCTACGAGGTTCAGTAGAAACTTGATCTGAAGTTTCATGATCAATATCATTAGCTTCCTCACTAATTGGTGTAGGTGTCACAGAAACCGATTTCTGTGATGAACTACTTTCAAATAAGGGAGCAGGTACAGTTACCTCATCAAGTTCTACTTTCCTCCCACTCACTTCTTTCGAGAGAAACTCCTTCTCTAGAAAGGATCCATTCTTAGCAACGTATGTCTTGCCTTCGGATCTGTGATAGAAGGTGTACCCAACTGTCTCCTTTGGGTATCCTATAAAGACACATTTCTCCGATTTAGGTTCGAGCTTATCTGGTTGAAGTGTCTTCACATAAGCATCTTAGCCCCAAACTTTAAGAAACGACAACTTTGGTTTCTTGCCAAACCACAGTTCATAAGGCGTCGTCTCAACGGATTTTGATGGTGCCCTATTCAACGTGAATGCGGCCGTCTCTAAAGCATAACCCCAGAACGATAGCGGTAAATCAGTAAGAGACATCATAGATCGCACCATATCTAGTAAAGTACGATTACGACGTTTGTGGTGTTCCAGGTGGCGTGAGTTGCGAAACTATTCCGCATTGTTTCAAATGTAAACCAAACTCGTAACTCAAATATTCTCCTCCACGATCAGATCGTAGAAACTTTATTTTCTTGTTACGATGATTTTCCACTTCACTCTGAAATTCTTTGAACTTTTCAAATGTTTCAGACTTGTGTTTCATTAAGTAGATATACCCATATCTTCTTAAATCATCTGTGAAGGTGAGAAAGTAACGATATATGCCACGAGCTTCAACATTCATCGGACCACATACATCTGTATGTATGATTTCCAACAAATCTGTTGCTCTCTCCATTGTACCGGAGAACGGTGTTTTAGTTATCTTGCCCATAAGGCACGGTTCGCAAGTACCAAGTGATTCATAATCAAGTGATTCCAAAAGTCCATCGGTATGGAGTTTCTTCATGCGCTTTACACCGATATGACCTAAACGGCAGTGCCACAAATAAGTTGCACTATCATTATCAACTCTGCATCTTTTGGCTTCGACATTATGAATATGTGTATCACTACTATCGAGATTTAATAAAAATAGACCACTCTTCAAGGGTGCATGACCATAAAAGATATTACTCATATAAATAGAACAACCATTATTCTCTGATTTAAATGAATAACCGTCTCGCATCAAACAAGATCCAGATATAATGTTCATGCTCAACGCTGGCACCAAATAACAATTATTCAGGTCTAAAACTAATCCCGAAGGTAGATGTAGAGGTAGCGTGCCGACCGCGATCACATCGACTTTGGAACCGTTTCCCACGCGCATCGTCACCTCGTCCTTGGCCAGTGCTCGCTTATTCCGTAGTCCCTGTTTCGAGTTGCAAATATTAGCAACAGAATCAGTATCAAATACCCAGGTGCTACTGCGAGCTCTAGTAAGGTACACATCAATGACATGTATATCACATATACCTTTGTTCACCTTGCCATCCTTCTTATCCGCCAAATACTTGGGGCAGTTCCGCTTCCAGTGTCCAGTCTGCTTGCAGTAGAAGAACTCACTTTCAGGCTTAGGTCCAGACTTGGGTTTCTTCTCTTGAGCAGTAACTTGCTTGCTGTTCTTCTTGAAGTTCCCCTTCTTCTTCCCTTTACCCTTTTTCTTGAAACTAGTGGTCTTATTGACCATCAACACTTGATGCTCCTTCTTGATTTCTACCTCCGCAGCTTTTAGCATTGTGAAGAGCTCGGGAATTGTCTTGTTCATCCCTTGCATATTATAGTTCATCACGAAGCTCTTGTAGCTTGGTGGTAGTGATTGGAGAATTCTGTCAATGACGCTATCATCCGGAAGATTAACTCCCAGTTGAATTAAGTGATTATTATACCCAGACATTTTGAGTATATGCTCACTGACAGAACTATTCTCCTCCATCTTGCAGCTGTAGAACTTATTGGAGACTTCATATCTCTCAATCCGGGCATTTGCTTGAAATATTAACTTCAACTCCTGGAATATCTCATATGCTCCATGACGTTCAAAACATCGTTGAAGACCCGGTTCTAAGCTGTAAAGCATGGCACATTGAACTATCGAGTAGTCATCAGCTTTGCTCTGCCAGACGTTCTTAACATCGTCAGTTGCATCAGCAGCAGGCCTGGCACCCAGCGGTGCTTCCAGGACGTAATTTTTCTGTGCAGCAATGAGGATAATCCTCAGGTTACGGACCCAGTCCGTGTAATTGCTATCATCATCTTTCAACTTTGCTTTCTCAAGGAACGCATTAAAATTCAACGGAACAACAGCACGAGCCATCTATCTACAACAAACATAGACAAGCAAAATACTATCAGGTACTAAGTTCATGATAAATTTAAGTTCAATTAATCATATTACTTTAGAACTCCCACTTAGACAGACATCTCTCGAGTCATCTAAGTGATCACGTGATCCAAATCAACTAAACCATAATCGATCATCATGTGAGATGGAGTAGTTTTCAATGGTGAACATCACTATGTTGATCATATCTACTATATGATTCATGCTCGACCTTTCGGTCTCCGTGTTCCGAGGCCTTATCTGCATATGCTAGGCTCGTCAAGTTTAACCTGAGTATTCTGCGTGTGCAAAACTGGCTTGCACCTGTTGTAGATGGACGTAGAGCTTATCACACCCGATCATCATGTGGTGTCTGGGCACGACGAACTTTGGCAACGGTGCATACTCAGGGAGAACACTTCTTGATAATTTTTAGTGAGAGATCATCTTAAAATGCTACCATCAATCAAAGCAAGATAAGATGCATAAAGGATAAACATCACATCAATCAATATAAGTGATATGATATGGCCATCATCATCTTGTGCTTGTGATCTCCATCTCCGAAGCACCGTCGTGATCACCATCGTCACCGGCGCGACACCTTGATCTCCATCGTAGCATCATTGTCATTTACTCCATCTATTGCTTCTACGACTATCGCTACCGCTTAGTGATAAAGTAAAGCAATTACAGGGCATTTGCATTTCATACAATAAAGCGACAACCATATGGCTCCTGCCAGTTGCCGATAACTTCAGTTACAAAACATGATCATCTCATACAATAAAATATAGCATCACGTCTTGACCATATCACATCACAACATGCCCTGCAAAAACAAGTTAGACGTCCTCTACTTTGTTGGTGCAAGTTTTACGTGGCTGCTACGGGCTTAGCAAGAACCGTTCTTACCTACGCATCAAAACCACAATGATAGTTCGTCAAGTTAGTGCTGTTTTAACCTTCGTAAGGACCGGGCGTAGCCACACTCGATTCAGCTAAAGTGAGAGAGACAGACACCCGCCAGCCACCTTTAAGCACGAGTGCTCGTAACGTTGAAACCAGTCTCGCGTAAGCGTACGCGTAATGTCGGTCCGGGCCGTTTCATCTCACAATACCGCCGAACCAAAGTATGACATGCTGGTAAGCAGTATGACTTGTATGGCCCACAACTCACTTGTGTTCTACTCGTGCATATGACATCTAGCATAAAACCAGGCTCGGATACCACTGTTGGGTAACGTAGTAATTTCAAAATTTTCCTACGTACACGCAAGATCATGATGATGGCATAGCAATGAGAGGGGAGAGTGTTGTCCACGTACCCTCGTAGACCGTAAGCGGAAGCGTTATGACAATGCGGTTGATGTACTCGTACGTCTTCACGATCCGACCGATCCAAGTACCGAACGTACGGCACCTCCAAGTTCAGCACACGTTCAGCTCGATGACCATCCCCGGACTCCGATCCAGCAAAGTGTCGGGGATGGGTTCTGTCAGCACGACGGCGTGGTGACGATGATGATGCTCTACCGGCGCAGGGCTTTCGCCTAAACTCCGCGACGATATGACCAAGGTGGAATATGGTGGAGGGGGGCACCGCACACGGCTAAGGAACGATCCGTAGATCAACTTGTGTGTCTAGGGTACCCCCTGCCCCCGAATATAAAGGAACAAGGGGGGGTGCGGCCGGCCCTAGGAGGAGGCACGCCGGAGGAGTCCTACTCCCGGTCCCCCTTCCCTAGTTGGACTAGGACTTGGGGGGAAGGAGGAGAGGGGGGAAAGGAAAAGGGGGGGCGCCGCCCCCCTCCTTGTCCTATTCAGACTTGGGGGAAGGGGCGCGCGGCTGCCCCTTGGCCCCTTCTCCTCTTCCTCCACTAGGCCCACTAAGGCCCATTAGGTCACCGGGGGGTTCCGGTAACCTCCCGGTACTCCGGTAAAATGCCGATTTCACCCGGAACACTTTCGACGTCCAAACATAGGCTTCCAATATATCAATCTTTATGTCTCAACCATTTCGAGACTCGTCGTCATGTCTGTGATCATATCCGGGACTCCGAACAAACTTCGGTACATCAAAACTTATAAACTCATAATAAAACTGTCATCGTAACGTTAAGCGTGCGGACCCTACGGGTTCGAGAATTATGTAGACATGACCTAGAACTATTCTCGGTCAATAACCAATAGCGGAACTTGGATGCTCATATTGGCTCCTACATATTCTACGAAGATCTTTATCGGTCAGACCGCATAACAACATATATTGTTCCCTTTGTCATCGGTATGTTACTTGCCCAAGAGGTATCCAATACCTAGTTCAATCTCGTTACTGGCAAGCCTCTTTACTCGTTCCGTAATACATCATCCCGCGACTAACTCATTAGCTACATTGCTTGCAAGGCTTATAGTGATGTGCATTACCGAGAGGGCCCAGAGATACCTCTTCGACAATCAGAGTGACAAAACCTAATCTCGAAATACGCCAACCCAACATGTACCTTCGGAGACACCTGTAGTACTCCTTTATAATCATCCAGTTACGTTGTGACGTTTGGTAGCACCCAAAGTGTTCCTCCGGTAAACAGGAGTTGCATAATCTCATAGTTACAGGAACATGTATAAGTCATGAAGAAAGCAATAGCAATATACTAAACGATCAAGTGCTAGGCTAACAGAATGGGTCATGTCAATCACATCATTCTACTAATGATGTGATCCCATTAATCAAATGACAACACATGTCTATGGTTAGGAAACATAACCATCTTTGATTAATGAGCTAGTCAAGTAGAGGCATACTAGTGACGTTATGTTGGTCTATGTATTCACACATGTATAATGTTTCCGGTTAATACAATTCTAGCATGAATAATAAACATTGATCATGATATGAGGAAATAAATAATAACTTTATTATTGCCTCTAGGGCATATTTCCTTCAATCATTCCTTCCCATTCTCGGGCAAGGTAAAAAGCACATTCGCATAAGGTACTATCAACTTCCTGTTTTGTGCTTTACATGTCATAAATTAACAACCTCATTTTTGCCACTACATCATTCGAAAGTCTAACAATAATAACCGCATTCTTTTGCTCACTAGAGAATTGAACATGATCAACAATCCTTTTTGTAATTACTAAATTTGCACCCCCTTTCATGCTTGTTTTGTTCTAAAAAGGACAAACAAATTTTAGAAACTTGTGTTTTCTACGTACTCTTTGCTCACTTATTAAGTTGTATTCAGAATAAACTAGTTTTAGGGATGACACAAGTCTGTTTTGGATTTAGTCCAACATGTATTTATGCATTCGCTCGAGGGCAGCAACCAAAATTGCACATTAGTCGTTAAGTAATTGTCTGTGATAGTTGAGGGAAGGTGCCAACAATAGTGGAGAAAGTTGCATGTCAACTACTAGGTAGTTGGTGTCGCAGTTGAAGAAGTTACGCATCTCACTAGCATAGTACTTGAGACAGGGGTGGCAGCAAGGAAAATTGCACATCAACATGTAGGGGATACTAAGTTCTGTTTTGATTCCTAGACAGTTCGTCGGGGTAGCAGACAAAGTTGCACATATCACTGGCAAGGTAGTTGGGGCAGGGGCCAGCAGTGAAAACTGCACATCCACGGGTAGAGGAAAAGTTGCACATTAACTTCTAGACAGTTGGCCGGGATAGTAGACGAAGTTGCACATCTCACTAGTAGGGTAGTTGGGGCACAAGCAATAAAAACTACACACCCACGGATAGGAAGGGGAGAGTTGCACATTGACCGTAAGACAGTTGGTAAGACTGCAAACAAACTTGCACATCTCACTGACAGGGTAATGTGGATGGGGGTGCCAGCAGTGAAAATTGCATGTCCACACGGGTAGAGAGAATTTTCCATATTAATAGGTAGTTCACCAAGGCAAGAGACAAAATTGCACATCTCACTGGAAGGATACTTAGGGCGGCTGCCAGCAAGGAAAACTGCAAATCCACGAATATAAAAAATGTTGCACATTAACTACAAGACAGTTGCACCTATATCAAAAATGGGCTCTAATTTTTGAAAACATGGTTGTTGTAGTATTAAAGTTGCATCTTGTAGCATCAAAATTGGTTTTGAATAAAGTTTTCGATGCATACCTACATGGGGTATACTTTTAAAAAAGATGGTTGTTTTTGTACTAAAGTTGCATCATCTAGCCCAATTTTTTTAAATCGAAATATCTACAAATGGGGATCTAGTTTCAAAAGCTTGGCCCGCGGAAACTAACTGTACAAATGAAATTCAATTCCCTTTGCTTGATTCAAAAGTTACGGTCTTTTGAAAAATAATGATATTAATTTCTCCATTTTTGGGGGCGATTGCACAGTCAATACGTCATCCTACACTATGGTCTAGTGGGGGGAGTTGGAATGTTCCGATTTTCTTAGAGACTATGTGGGGTCAAGCACAACCTATTTCTTTCTGAGACACAATCGATAGATATGTACTGAATTTGGGTGTGTGCTCGTGAATTCGGTACATCTAGCCAATTGATTGCCGGCAAGATGATTAGGTACATCTAGTCAAATTCGGTATAAAAAATGGGTGTGTATCAAAATACCTCTTGTTACCAATCATGGTGTAGCCCATCACTCACTACGCCATGATTGTTAATAGGAGGTCTTTTGATAAGGATGTTTCTATAAACGCCTCCAAAATGTATATAAGAAGGCGTTTCTGGGTTCGCTTCAAATCACATCTAGCTTATAGCGTATCAAGAAAATGCCTTGGATTGGATGAAAGCTTTCAGGGCGCTTTCCCAAATCACCACAACGGACATCGATTAGAGGCGTCTCCGAGAAAAGTCTCCAATTGGTTGTGATTTTGAGGTGTCTCTAGAAAACTTGTCCCAATTGATACCATTTGAAGGTATTCCATTAAATCGCCTTAGGGGCGGCCGCAAATAGAGGGTTGGCACGGAGATTGGTCGCTTGGGCAAGCAGGTGCAACATGATCCTCATCTGCTGCCACACATGTAGAAGGAACAATTATTGCTTCTCACTCTGTTGTGTCATTTACTAGAGGCGACAATGCCCGTCTATTCTGTCTATGATAGGTTTAAGAATATGCGGTTTTCATTCAATAACAACTACTTTTGTTGTTCTGGTGGTAAGGGTGCTTCAATTCATTCCATTGGGTTCTCTCTGTCAACGTTAAAAAAGAATGTTCGTGTGAGATTCTGTCTTACTGCTTGGCGACTAAGAGTTAGACCTAAATGATCTAGATGGCTCTCGTGTGCGTCTCGCTCCCTCTTGTTGGTGACTCGGGATGCGAAGCTCCCCTTCTCCCCACCAGATCTTGTCGCTCCTCCCCTTCCGCCACCCCCGTCAGAATCTTTGGCTCCTCCTTGGTGTGGACGGATCCGGTTCTGGGCGTTAGCCAAGGAGAGTCGTTTCGATCAGGACACCGAGGAGCAGCTCATGGGGATGTTTAGGTATTTGCCCTTTCATGCGTTGGTGGACCAGGGCAGTCATCCGGCGAATGGGACTCGCTTGGACCAGGGTCCTAGTAGGCGTATCGCGTTTGTGCCTGGGGTCGCGGATCCTCTCTCATGTTGATCGATCGAGCGACCTATCATGAGAATTGTCTCATCTAGATCTCATCGCAAGTCCCCCATGCTCCGGTCGCTTAGGGAGAGCCAGGGATCTTGAGCTTGTTCCCTTGCACGCCAAAATCTTTCTCTCTTTATTCAGGCTTGGGGGCCTCGGGACTTCGGCCTCCCGCGCGGCTCGATGGCCAGCATAGGATTGTAGGAGCGGCCGTGTCACCAGTGATGAAGAAGCAGTCAGAGCATACACACATTATAGATGACGAACGATGGTGAGCGACGTAAACCGATCTATTGATCGAAGAACAAAAAGAGATGTCGATCAAACGACCAACGAGAGAGAAAAACCCGGACGAACCCTAGGTACGGGTTGTGCGGCCCCCGGTGGCGATCATGGAAATCAACCGCCCGCGGGGGGGGGGGGGGGGGGGGGGGCTCTGTGCGGAAGCGGCGGCAGCGGCTAGGGTTGTGGATCGAGGTTAGGCTGATACCATGTAAAGGAATAGAGGGATTTGGTGGAATCGATGATTATTGCTCGAGCCTCATGAGTTTATATATAGGACTATAGGAGTACATGATCAACTTGGAGTAGAAGACAAACTAGAACAAATTCTAGCGTACCTTATATTTCCTAACTAATCACGATACTCAACACCAACCAAGACCTAACTGATTTAATAAGAAGTTTAAAAAAATACTGCATGCCTGTATTCATTGACGACCGCCATCGATTGGATGAGAAACCTTGTATCCATTGGCGCCTTTAGGGATGCATGAGGCTGTAAAGCACGTGGCTGGGCATAACGGCGCGACACATTGGGCACGTCTTTGCTTTGTGCAGCCACGGCGTAAGGCAGGAGCGGTGGAAAGCGTGCGAGCAACCAGGCAGCGTCACAGCGTCCTGATCCTTCAATAGGTCCGACAGGCAGATACAACACTCCGCCATATCCTCGACGACCGCCATATCATCGACGACCATCACCCAGATCTTAAGAGATATGTCAATGTCGTCGCAACCAGCCTGGTCGCCGAGGCCAGGAAGGACGAGCCCGGCGACATCGTCGGGCAGGAACTTGTCCCAGTTGGCGCGGGCGAGATTGAAATCCCCGACGACCGGCGTCGCCCTCAGCATCCTGTGGACGGCGTCGCTGCAGGCCTGGCGGCTCCCGAAGGTGGTCTTGGGGTCGCAGATCGGGAACACCTCGTAGATCCCCTGGGGCGCCTCCTGCCGGACGCTTCCTCTTGCCTTGGAGCCCGGCTTGCGCAGCTCGTAGCTCGCGAACAAGTCACCGAGCAGTTTCACGACGCACCGCTTGTTTTCGTGGGGTTTGAGCAGCCTGCTGACAGTGGCTTCGCCGCGGATGTGGCACTCCGCGGCCCGGGACGGCATGTTCCTGAACGGCGAAGGCAACGCCGCCGCCGCCATTCTCCCCGAGGAGTTCAATCAACGGGATAAGGAAAGGCTGTACCGTGCGTATATAGAAAGACTAGACGCTCGTTATGTCCAGCTTTATAACTTATTCGTTCAAATTATTATTTTCCATTTTTGAGGAAATAACCTATTAAAATTCTGTACTACATTATCCCTCAAACTTATACGTACTAGATGATATGCCGGCTCAGTCTCTCGGAAGTGCTCATAGGGGTAGGGTGTGCGTTAAACCTGGGCAAACGTCGGGCCGGGCCGGGTTTCGGGCCGGGCTTGTAAAAGCCCGACCTTCATTTCTCAAGCCCGAGCCCAGCCCGAAACCCGAAATACTCCATATTTTCAAGCTCGAGGCCGGCCCGAAGTCAAGCCCGAAGCCCGAAAGCACGGCCCGAATGCTATTTTCTAGTACGCGCACATGCAAGCCTGGCCCGAAGCCCGAAAGCCCGGCCCGAAATACGGGAAAATTGAAGCCCAAGCCCGGCCCGAACTATCTTTCGGGCTGCAAAACAAAGCCAGAGCCCGGCCCGAATGTCAAGGCCGGCCTGGCCCGGCCCGAATTTTTCGGGCCGGGCTCGGGCCGGGTCGTCAGGCCGTGTAGTCGGGCCGGGCTGCCCATGCCCGGGTTTAGTGTGCGTGTGTGCGTTCATAGGGGTGAGTATATGCGCGTGTACATGAGCGCTTATGTCTGTACTGATGCTCAAAAAAAAAAAGATTGAGCCCTGCACGGAGCGACGCCGGAACGTTCTTTGTACAAAGTCCTTGCCTTCCTGTCGATTCATTCAGATATGATTTTTTTTGCATGGTAATGCGTGTCTCATTTATATAGAATAAAGATCAAGTTACAAGCCACGTAAGCACCGATCATACAAAATTGAAAAGATAGGAAAATCCTATGCAAAATACCAACATCTGTCTCTCTCCTTCGACACCACCGAAGCGGCCACCAAAGAGTAAAAAGACATATCACCTCTTCACCCAAGCTCGACGCGGCTCCATCGCTGATCAGCAGCTTTGCGGACCTCCAAAGTAGTTTGCCAGAAGCAAAATCATACCCGTTAAAAGAATCAGACCGGGGCAACATGTCCCCGGACACGCCATCGAACTTCAGAACTGACACCCCCACATGACGATGACGTCGAAGGAGGAAACCAGAACTGTCAGCCTTCAACCACAGACCCAACACAAGATTCTCCATCTTCCAGCTTTCACTTGTGTAGACAACCGCCTGCGCGTACTCCTGAACGACAAAACCTCCCTACTCCACCATGACGTCGGAGACAACACCATAGCAACGGGGACAGAGCATAAGGAGAGACACACCCGATGGAGTCGTCGCCGCCGCCTCGCCAACATCATCCATGAACCCTGACGCTGCCGATCTGAAGGATCGGCAGAGACACGATGCCATCAACTCCGAGACGCCGCCGTGAAGGGCACCGCCGGTATGGGAGTGAAGCTGAGGCGGATTTATTCGTCTGTGCGCCGCTCCCACCACCCCAACGACGCACCACAACCTACAAATCCAAAATCTAACTACAGAGCAGAGGAACGGGGTCCCCCTCCCTCCTGCCGCCGGAGCAGCGGCCGGAGGAAGAGGGGGCCAGCGCACCGGACGATGAAGATCGGTGGAAGGAGATCGCCTCCTTAGTCGCCTGGCTGTTGACGGCTGCTAGGGTAGGGAAAGCCATTCAGATACTTTTTCTACACGTATTGGTAATCAGCAACGCAAGCTATGTTAAAATAAAAAATCAGCAACGCAATATTGGAAACAGCCGCAGCGACCTACTCATATACGGGCAAAAAAAAACAATTTACGGGACGTACATGTAGGGTACGTACTCCATATATTGCCAACTGCCCTAGACTCGAGTCGAGACGTCCAAACTACAAACCCCCGATCTAGATCGCTTCTCCAACTTGTAATCCAAGCCACAGCCACCCCACCTCCGCCGCCGGAAACCTACCAAGAAGCCGATCGATCCATGGGCACGACGAGACCGACGAGCGGGGAGATGCCGGCACCGAACATCATCGACCAGGTGCGCGAGGACGCCATCATTGCCGCCATTTTCGGCTCCGTCGCCCACTTCGTCAAGGGCATCTGCACCTCCCCAAACGGGAGCCGCCTCGCCGGCGGCTTTCTGGCGGTCCCTGAGAACGCGCTCGCCGTCGGCCGTTGGGCAGCCTGGTTTGGCGTTGTCAAGGCGACTAGGTGCACCGTGCTGCATGTGTCCCCGGTTACCCCTTTGAAAGCACGGTCGCCTTGGGAGTCACCGACACCCTCTTCTCCATGCATCACGGGCCACGCGTGGCCCTCCGCAACGGGTTGAGATATGCGGCCATAGGCGGTGTCCTTGACATGGTCATTTTTAGCCTAAAACGCTCTGCTTGCGCACCTGGGATCCCGGCCACCCAACGTCGCGTTTGATTGATGTCAGCCAGTGTTTACTTTTCTTGTTGAACTATAATTTTTCATCTATCAATTAGAGTTCAAAAAAAATACTCGAGTATTGTTACTGTTATAAGGGGTACAAGGTGGCTTAAGTGGTTGTTTCAATGAAAAACTTGGTGCAATAATAGAAATATTCTAAATGTTAGAAAGGGGTGCACACATGATTTGGCCTCTACTAACGGCCGACCGTTGGATTTAAGCTTGTATGGTCTTCTTTCTCCACTCAACTCGAAGCCTCGATTCCCAAATCTCACTCATCCACCTTCGCGTGTGGCTCATCGAAGGCCATCCCCTTGATCAGGCCGTCTTTGTGTTCCTCTCGAGCCACCATTACCACAACCATGACTGAGACGGGTGAGGGGGGTATGAGCTTCGTGGCGGTGGCGGACCCATAGCTGGTTTAATCAGCAGTGGCGTGAAGGAGTGCCCAACAAATTCTCCTTACAACATCACCAATAAGATCCTCCATATATGGTAGGAGATTGAAGATGCATGAATGATGGGTGTGGGAGATGTTGAAGTGTATATCACCAACGTAAGAGAATGAGGTCCAGAGCTGCGCACTCCTCCAAGATGCCTAGCTCCAAAGAGCCCAAATCATTCAGATCTGCCACTAGATCGTTCCTTCCCATCCTCGAGCAAGATAAAAAGCACATTCATGGATTCACATACAGTACTATCAACTTCATGTTTTGTGCTTTACATGTCATAAATTAACAACCTCATTTTTGCTGGTACATCATTCAAAAGTCTAATATTAACAACCTCATTTTTTGCTCATTAGTGAATTGAACATGATCACCAATCCTTTTTGTAATTACTAAATTTGCACCCTTTTATGCTTGTTTTGTTCTTAAGAAGGACAAACAATTTTTAGATAATTGTGCTTTTTATGTACTCTTTGCTCACTTAATTATTAAGTTGCCATCAGAAAAAAAGACTAGTTTTAGGGATGACACAAGTCTGTTTTGGATTTAATCCAGTATATATTTATGCAGTTGCTCGAGGCAGCAACCAAAATTGCACATTAACTGCTAAGTAATTGGGCGTGATAGTTGGGGCAGGGTGCCGACAATAGTGAAGAAAGTTGCATGTCAACTACTCCCTCCGTCCGGAAATACTTGTCATTAAAATGAATAAAAGGGGATGTATCTGGATGTATTTTAGTTCTAGATGCATCCCTTTTTGTCCATTTTGATGACAAGTATTTTCGGACGGAGGGAGTACTAGGTAGTTGGTCGTAGCAGCAGAAGAAGGTACACATCTCACTGGCATAGTACTTGACAGGGGTGCCAGCGAGGAAAATTGTACATCCACGAGTAGGGGAGACTAAGTTGCACAAGAGAGAGAGTGGCGGCTTCCACTCGAGCCACCATTACCACAGCCACGACCGAGACGGGTGGGGAGGGTATGAGCTTCGTGGCGATGGCAGACTCAAGTGCAATTACCTCTGGAGGTGCAATCATGCCATCAACCAGTGAATATTGAGGGAACACAACCATATGAGTGTGAGGAGCATGTGCCTATAGCTCAATCCTTCTTTTTTTTTTGACCCGAAAGTATAGTACAATCCTTTATAAGTAGATATTTTGTGGTGAATTATTTAATTCACTGGGCTATTCACATTCGAATCTATTTGATTTATTAAGAAACGTACAAAAGTAGTTAGCAGAGGTGTATTGAAGCACATCCGCTGAAAAGATTAGTCTACTCCCTCTATTCACAAATATAAGACGTTTCTAGAAATTTCGATAGCGTCCAAACATCTGTAAAAGGATAATTCTACCCCGTCCACCTTCTTCATCACCCAGGAATTTCCTCGCTGCGTTTGAATTTTGAAATCACCTCCTGTGCTCCTCGCCGCCCAACTCCTGGCCGCGTCCAGGCACTCCTCGCCGCCCACCTCCTCGCCCAGTAGCATGAGCACATCACATGAGATGGTTCTCCCAGGCTTGAACTGCAGTCCACGTGTATTCGAAGAAGATGTACCTGCAGGAGAAGAAGATGTCAATATCCAAGAAGAAGAAGCAGGTATACTCCCGTTAGATCTGGACATATACTCCGAATAAACATATCCTAATGTAGACATGATCATCAGTGCTTCAAATAAAGTGCATTCCCAGATTATTCCCAGCGGACTGAAATACAGTAAACCTAACATATCCTGGAGTAATTATGCACCATAATTTATTCGGTTACTACAGCAAGTACTCCAGGTATAGCAAGTTTCAAGTTTCTTCTTTGCAAGTTTCAGTACTCCAAATAAACATATCATGGGAGACAGCAAGTAGTTTCAGTAGTCAACTACAGTTTTTGTAAACTGAATTTAGGGAATTTTACTTCCAGGACTGAACAAATACTCCAAAATTTAGCCGAGCACTTATAAATTTGCACATACTCCAGGAGTACAAACTTGTTGCGAACTTGCAAGTAAAGCTAGGAACGTCTGTGCAAGTAAAGCCACAACAGATATTGGACTTACAGTAAAAATTTATGCTACTCCAGCATATTGCAGTTAAAGTAACTACTCAAGATTATTGGGGTATTGGGGTAACTTGCACTATACTCCAGGATATTGCACTTACAGTAAAGCCACTTACAGTAATATACTTGGAGTATGCCAGTAAATTGCTCCAGTTCCAGTACAGTAGCATTAGAGTACTGCAAGTTCCAGTAATTTCCAACAGGAGTGTACTACAAGTTCAGTATACAGTACAGTAAATTACTCCTACAACTACTCCTCCTACTGCTACTGCTACTTTAAATGGACAAACAATTGGTACTACAATACACCTCTGCTACAACAGAGGGAGTACTTCTTAGCTAAATGCAGCTTTGCTATTTCTCAAGACACGGATTGGTGCTGCAACAATTGGCTAACATCTGGAACATTATATTATGCATCTTTGCCTTGTACTATGTTCTGAATGATTAAAGGTATATGTGATCAGTGCAATTGTTACTTGCATGACTTCTTGCTACTGACACTGTAAGCCCTGAAACCATGCATCATAGACCCATGATGATCTTGAAAATTCTTTTTCCCCATATTTTTGACCCACCTTTATTTCCATAAAGCTGTGCTATTCAAGTCCCTATCTGTATGCTTTAAGCTTTGGGAATCAAAATGTTTACAAAGACTGTCAAGCTACTATTTTCCCCCCTTTTCCTTTCTTACTTTTCATGAAACCAAAGTTTCAGTCAAGAATCTTCGAACAGATGATTACTAGACCCTCACATGACAAAATTGCCTCAAGTAATACAAAAAGCTGTGGAGTAGTACACATTTCAGCATAAACAAGAACTAGTGTAAAGGAGATGACAATGGATGGTGGCTGAAGATTACCAGGAGATTACAAAGGGCCAAAGCCATGATGGAGATGACTATTACATTGGACAGCGCAAACCCCTAGATGGTAGTAGCATATGATCAAACCCTATACACCTTTGATGGAAAGAAAAGAAGATATAGTAGAAAAGAAGATGAGAAGGGGAAAAACAAAGTTACATGTTATTGCTCTTCCCCATCCCCTGTCACCGTCACTGTCGATCTACCCAAGAACTGTAGAATGCTAGCCCCAATTAGTAGTGCTGTAATTCGGCCCAGAGTCTGATGTAGCAACGTCAATTTGCTGCTTGATTTGTTCTGCTGGACCTAGTTCAGCAGGTCCGGGAACAGCTTGTAGCAGTTGGGCTCCTTGTCCGGCTCCGGCGCCGACGACGACGACGCGGACGACGGCGAGGGCTGGCTGGACGCGTGGCGGGGGAACTCGGACAGCATCTGCACCACCTCCCTCATCGTCGGGCGCTCCACGCTGTTCTCCTGAACGCAGAGCATGGACACGAAGAAGAGGTGGGACACCTCGTCCATGGGCACCGTGCTCAGCCGGCGGTCGACGACCTTGGGCACGCTCTCCCGCCGGCCATCGGTGACCCGCTTCGCCCACTGCACGATGTCTACCCCTTCGCCGAAGTCCCCCACCGGCCGCCTGCCGGTGACGAGCTCCAGCAGGACGACGCCAAAGCTGTACACGTCGCTCTTCTCGTCCACTCTCAAGGTGTACGCGTACTCTGCAACATAAAAAATGCGATCACAATTAGCATGCCTGCTAAAATCACATAATGGCAACATTTCAACCAGTGTAACTTCTCTTCTCGTCAAAGAACACAATGATCAAATCAATGGGTAAAGGGTAAAGGTAGGAACGTGAACCTAGGAGGAGTGTTCTCAACGTGCACCAGCGCACTGATCATATAAAATAATGCTAGTCTGATCTCAAACTAAGCGCGATCGTTATAAATTATGTTAAAAAACTAGCGTATGCTAGGATAGTGAGCATAGCATGCTAGGAAAAGTGAGCCTGTGCTACGCTGCTGATTTGAATAGTACAGAAACTGGCTATGTGCGCCTAGGAACAGAGGCAAGTGCGTACAACATTCTGCGACGAATCCCAAGAGAAACCGCCTACCCTACCCTTTGCAGATCCATCGGAATCTTTCCCATACATATGCACATAGTATATTCTTCCAAGTTCGTCAAATCCAAGGAAAATTCTTCGCCAGGATCAAGAAGGGGAATTCTGTCAGTTAATCCAGCCCATGCCTGCCCTAAGATCTTGCCAAATCCCGAACCCGGAAGAGCAAAAAGGAAACACATAGAGAGAGGGGAAAACTTGTATATATACTACAAACTTCGTGACCGTAACAGTGAAGGCGCCCGTGCCGTTCGAAAGCGTAGGAACAGCGTGCCGTGCCGTCCCGTTGGGGGCGCTCCGGCTTTGGCTTTGGCGACGTAACAGCGGCAAAGCGGGAGGCTGCTTTGGCGAGGCCCCAGGAGCAGGACGGAGGAGGATGACGAGGCTTTTTTTACCGGAGTGAGTGTGTCCCATGCCGGTCAAAGATACAGCAGCGCAACCAAGTCGATCCTGACCTAAAGGGCCGAGCTGGGCTGGACCAGCCGGTGCTGGTGCTGGTGCTGGTACCCAATAAAACCTGCCGTGTCATACGGGGTCCGTATCCTACTGCTCCAGACCTCACCAGGCTGACAAAGTCTCGTACTACTACGAGAAAATTACCGAGTCAGAGGGATACGGGTGACGAGAAGATCGGGCGGGCTCAAACTCAAACTCCCTTTTGCCATGCCCGATGCTGCTACTCTGGCGCGCTGGCCCGGCCTGACACGACGCGGTCCACACACGTACGTACGCCCGCTACGCTACGCGCTGTGGTACACGGGAGAGTGCACGCAGACCGGCCGGCCGTCCGTCCTGGGGCGGTGGGGGTCTTGGCTCATGCATGCACTGCATGGCACGGAGTTTTGGTTTGGCATACACGATGCATGGGATGGGCGTGTCGGGTTTGCGACTTGTGTTGGCCAGCGTGCGTGTTCCCCCCGGCCAGCCGGTGTCCGGGCGCGCCCACAAGGCGGCATCGTGTGGTCGCAATCGGGGTCCCGCGAGAAAATAATTGGGTGCTCGAGTGCGAGCCTGAGCAGAGGACCCCTTTTCGGCCGCTTTCGCCGAGGGCCCACCGGCGCTGCCGCTGATGATGTGGTGTAAAGTCAGACTGGATCGGATGGCCTTGTACTGCTACTGCGTGTCATGTGCATACACAGAGTCGGACCGGACGGACAGCCGCGGCTCAGCTCGAACCCTCGGCCATACCCTCTCGTCTCCCCATTTGAAAATTATGCACCTTGTTTCTCCTCCTGACACGTTCTTTTCGACATGAAAAGAGAGACGCACCCCCTACTAAGGATTTGAAAGAAAAAACATCCTAGTAGACAGCTTAATCTCGAAGTGTAAACGTACCGGGACCAAAAGTTTCCGTTTGATTGATCTGAAACAGTGAGCTACACTCACTGTGGTTCTGCGCGACTGCACCTGCGGTCTGGGCAGACAATGAGACATAGTAGTACTAACCACTATCACCATCTGAGTGCATGTGGTCAATCGTACGTGAAGGTTTTAACTCGCGACAAACCTAATCGGACGCTTACTTGTCTGGTGTAGTACTACTGGCTATTGACTTCGGAGCAGCAGGTCCCATGACCCAGAGAGAGGGGCCAGCCCCCATGCCCAACGTGCAAGATGGCGACAAGCAGACGAGCTCGAAAAACCGATGGATCCTAAACCAAATCTGATTGACCCCTCATAGGCAGGCAAGGCGATAAGCAACTAGAGACAAAAACAAGCACATGTGTAACGAGATGTGAAATGCTGCAATCAGTGTGGACGGACGGGCGTACGTACCTGGCGCGATGTAGCCGTACGACCCGGCGACGGCGGACATGCACTCGGAGGCGCCGGCGTTGGCCGCGCCGGCGCCGGAGCCGGAGCGCAGGAACTTGGCCAGCCCGAAGTCCGCCACGTGGGCCTCCAGGTTGTCGCCGAGGAGGATGTTGTTGGACTTGACGTCGCGGTGCACGATCATCGGGCTGCAGTCGTGGTGCAGGTAGCAGAGCCCGCGCGCCGCCTCCAGCGCGATCCGGTACCGCCGGTCCCACGCCAGGAACCCGCCGCCCTTGCCGTGGAGCACCTCGCCGAGGCTGCCGTTGCCCATGTACTCGTACACCAGCACGTTCGCCTCCTGGTCGTTGGTGCAGAAGGCCAACAGCCGCACGATGTTCCGGTGCCGGATGCTGCCCAGCGTCCGGATCTCCGCGCGGAACCCGTGGTCGTGCCGCCCTGCCGCCGGCCCGCCGCCGTTCAGCCGCTTTACGGCGATCGCGCCGCCCGACCGCGCCCGCCCCGCGTACACCACGCCGGCGCCGCCGCGCCCCACCACGTTCCCGTCCTTCATGCACTCGATCACCTCCGCGATGCCGAAGTCCACCTTGTGGAACGCCGTGAACCGCCACGCGCCATCGGGCCCCGCGCGGTACGACCTCGCGCGCAGCACGGCCGCCACGGCGAAGATCACCGAGCACGCCAGCAGCCCCAGCGCGAACACCAGCTTGTAGTCCCCCGCCGTCGCCCGCCGCGGGCTCACGGCCGCCGACCCACCGGTGTCGCTGCTGATGTTGCAGGGCCGGTTCAGCACCGGTCCGCACAGCCTCGGGTTGCCGGCGAATGCCGTCTCGTTCAAGTACCTCAGCTGGCCCGTGTCAGGCAGCTGACCGGACAGGTCGTTGTAGGAGAAGTCGGCCGCCGTGAGGCTGCTCATCGCTCCGATCGCAGCGGGGATCGACTCCTCGAGCTGGTTCCTCGACAAGTTGAGGTAATTCAGCACCCTTATCCCGGCGATGGCCTCTGGGATCGGCCCAGACAGGTTGTTGGTGCTGAGGTCAATGTACGTGAGCTGCCCACACCGGCCGATGGCCTCCGGTATCGGCCCGGACAGCTCATTGCCGCTGAGGTCGAGCTTCACGAGCAGCCGGAGCTCCCCTAGCTCCGGTGGCACGGCGCCGGCGAGACGGTTGTTGCTGACCAGCAGCGTCTGCAGCGCGGAAAGATTGGCAAGCGCGGCAGGCAGCGGCCCGGACAGCAGGTTGTTGGACAGGTTGAGCTGGGCCAGCTGCGACTCCGAACCGGTCAGGGTCGGGCTCGGGTTCGACGGGACCGGACCGGAGAGCAGGTTGTTCTGCAGCTCGAGCAGGTTGAGCCGCGGGAGGTAGAGGAAGCCGGTGGGAATGGTGCCGTTGAGGTAGTTGTGGCCGAACCGGACCCGGGTGAGGCTCGCGCACGAGCCGAGCGGCCCGGGGATGGGGCCGAAGAGGAAGTTGTTCATGAGGATGGCGGTGTGTAGCTCGCCGGAGGAGCACAGCATCTCGGGGATCATGCCGGTGAGCCGGTTCGATGACAGGTCGACGAGCCGGAGCGCCGCGTTGGCGCCGAGGCCCGCCGGGACGCGGCCGGTGAAGTTGTTCATGAAGAGCTGTAGCGTCTCCAGCAGCGGCAGCGCCGCGACGAAGTCAGGGACCGGGCCGTGGAGCCGGTTGAGGAACAGGTTGAGCAGCCGGAGCGAGGTGAGGGACGCCAGGGTGCTCGGCACCTCGCCGGTGAGCGCGTTGTTGGACACGTCCAGCCTGGTGAGCGCCGTGAGGTTGCCGAGCTCCGGCGGGATTTCGCCGGTCAGCTGGTTGGTGTGGAGGAACAGCGTGTCGAGGGAGGCGAGCTCGCCGAGCTCCGACGGTATGCTCCCGGTGAGGCCGCAGTTGGAGACGTCCAGCATGGTGAGGTTGCGCAGCCGGCCGAGCTCCGGCGGGATGCCGCCGTCGAATGCGTTGTAGTACCCGAGGTAGAGCTCCCTGAGGCTCGTCAGGTTGCCGAGCTCTGGCGGGATGGCGCCCTGTAGGTTGTTGCCGTTGAGGGACAGGTACTCAAGCGCAAGCATCCCGCCGTACGACGCGGGTATCACCCCGGAGAAGTAATTGCCACCAAGGTCAAGGTATCGGAGCCGCGCCAGCGCCGTCACGCCGGCCGGGAGCGAGGAGGAGAAGTTGTTGTCGTAGGCGTCGAACACCTCAAGGCTGGGGAGCGACGGGAAGTCCCAGCCGTCGAGGCCGCCGCCGAGCTGGTTGCCGGAGACATTGACGTAGCGGAGCGCCGGGAGCGCGGAGACGGCCACCGCGCCCACGATACCGTTCCCGGCGAGGGAGAGATTCGCGAGCGCGGCGAGCCCAGTCACCTCGGCCGTCACGGGCGCGCCAGTGGACACGTTCATGTTGGCGATGTCGACGGAGACGACCCTGCCGCCGGCGCAGCGGACGCCGGTCCACTCGCACACGGAGGCGACATTGGCCGGCAGCCACGAACGCAACACGTGGGGGCGGCAGCTGAGGGAGGCCTTGAGGGAGAGCAAGGCCAGCGCATCTCCATGCAACGCCTCGCCATGTCCATAGCCACTGACATTATCGGTGGACAGTAGAAGAGAAATCAAGAAGGAGAGCAAGGCAAAAGGATGAAGAGCCTTCATCTGGCCTACAATTCTTGCAGCTTGCGAACTGTGGTGAGAAACTAGCTAGAATACGCAGCCATTGGCAATGCCATTGCTGCTGTTTCGGTGAGCTTACAGAGACTTGGAGAGACGGATGGATGGATGGATGTTGAGATGGTAGAGAGGTAGATGGGTAGATAGAGGGAACGGCAAAGGCATGCAAGAATCTTGAGAAGCTTCACATGAAAATGGAGGCGAGAGGCGTGAGCTTCACACCGAAGGGGAGGGGAATATGTTCTCTGTGTGTCGAGAATGGCTTTGTCTTTTGAGCTATTTATGCCTTGTGGGAGAAGGGTGTCCAGTGCATCGGCCTCTGCTTTGGGTGTCTCTGTGTTCTATCTTCTCCTCATCTCTCTGGTCCTGTGCATCCCTCTCTCTCTCTCTCGCTTCTCTTTTTGCTTTATCTTTCGGAGCAGAGAAACTAACTGTTAAAGGCTTGTAGTGGGCGAGGAAGCAGCCGTGGCAAGTGATGGGGAGTTTCTAGCTTTGGCGTTTTTTATCAACAAATTGTTCCATTAGCTTTGGGGAGTATTTAGAAAGGCTTCGGGCAATTATGACATGGCGCCCGACAGAAAAAGGGAAATGCACTCTGGTCTCCGTCCGACTACAGAGCCCGTGATTGAATTTCGGCAATGATGAAAGAGAGCAATCAAACTACTCCGGTGTCTCCAATATGTGTATTTGTGCCATCCGGTTGGTTCCGGAGTACAAGGAGGAAAGAAGGTTTTGGCCAAGTCATATTTTTTGGGTTCTTCCATGATAGCTTACATCGTATACAATGTGGTTTTTGGCAAGCAACTCTTAACTCATTGCCAAAACTTAACCCCCAAAATCCACTCTTAAAGTTCAACACCTACAAAACCCTAGGTATTATGAGGGTGACCTCGCAAAAACAAATCTAGGTATTATGAGGGTGAAATCTAAACCATTTTGATTCAATAATTTCTATAGACAATGGCAAATGGGCCCCATCATATTCTACACATTCCTCTTCCCCTTTCTCATTTCTCATGAGCTGCTACTCTCTGGATGGAGGTCTAACTACGCTTGGAGGCTAGAGATGTTATAGGAGCTCGTCCTAAGCCACGCGTCGAAAATACCGATGCCCTAAGCCGCGCGCCGCCACTCGCCCCATGAGGTCAGGAAAGGCACGCTGACCTAGCTTAGCTGATGCCCGAGGGGCATGAGGATCACGAGGAGGAGGTGGAGGTCGACTACACCAAGCTAGAGGGATTGCGGAGGATGTGGTTGGCAACGAGTCGGGCACAAATATAAAGGAGGCTGTGTAGGGTGTCAGGTGGGGACGCGAAGATGAGGGCTTCCATTTTGTGGGTGATGCGGTGGTCGAACAAAGACCAACGAATATTATGGGTGGCGGGGTAGTTCAAACTTGAAATTTCCTTCTCACCCATGTGTTTAGTTGGATTTTGCAAGTGGACTCGATTTCCTAACTTTTTAGGTGGGAGGGGTTCTTTCAGGAGCTCCCAGTTGTTGTTGTTGTTGGGGGCTAGGGGTGGTAGGGGATCTCCACTTGTCCGCAGACACAAAGCTTCCAGGGGACGCAGCAATAGCTCCCTGGTAATGGCTCCAGAATTTGTGATGTTTTAGTAGTGATTATTGCTTGGTTTCATTGGAATTCTTATTACTCTTCAGATATTCCTAACGCTAATCCTTTAAAAGAGAAGAAAATCCATATTCTCAATGTTTGGCAGAAAATATCAGCTATGGAAGAAAACCAAGGAGGATTGGTGCAAATCAAGCCAAATGGAGCAACTTTCCTGAATAAACTGAAGTCAACAGATGCACTAGAGTAAAAGACGTCGTTCCATACGACCACAAGTGCCCGTATGAGAGGTCATATGGACTGCCATTAGCTCCACCACGTCTATACAAGCAACTTTTGTGAAGGGTCCGGGGGACGAGAGAAGCCTAGCTGCCGCCACACCACCCAGAAGAGGAGAGGAAGAATCCGAAGGACTATTGAAGATCATCTAGTCTTTGGTTCTTTCATCTCTATCAACACCATCACCTGTTTTCACTATTGTAACAGGGATTCCAATTGGGAGAAGAACTGTAACTTTACTCAATCTCATCTGGAGATCAAGACTATTTGAACTATCCATTTCATCTCATATTGGATCTTCCCAGTATTATTGCTATGGTTTTCATCGGTTTTATCTTAACTGTCATTGATTCCCCTCTTAGGATGTCTGAGTAATTCCCTAGGCGAGGGAGATGTAAATGGTAAGAGTAATTTGTGCCTATTCTATATGTCGCCATTTACATTCATAGTAGTATGATCTATTTAGTATGTTGTTATGTTGTGGTGAACCCTATGCGTGTTGTCCAATTTAAGGGCCCAGGCAACATGATCTCAAGATCTACACAGGTAACCAGTATTGTTTAGGAAATTTTTGACCTCTGACGAGACAGGTGGAGATATCTATGAGGACCGAAGACAATATGAGATAACGATGATCCATTGAACTTAATTCTTGGTTCCGGTCTAAGGACCTTAATTGTGGAAACGACCACTTTGTGGCAATGGAGAAGCATGACCAAAGAATGAAATAATCCCTCGTGGGGGAGTTTCATGACCCTAGGGAGAACTGCCTACATAACACTTATATCAAATGTATGAGTATAATACAAGGTAACTGGTGTTACCGTCGCACTGGCACACTTTATAAATTCTTACGATGGGCTAAAATCTCTCCGCACCTAATCTCTTCATTGCAGGAAACACAACCATAGTTTTCTTCATGTTATTTACTTTTATTAGTTCTTTTAGTCCTTGCTAGAAATCCCTTTTTATTTATCAAACTAGTCTATTCGTGATTCAGGACAGTAACGATATTTGCAGAAGCACAACCAGTTGCATCACACAAGAACTTTGACACCTTGTGTGTGTGGCAGAAATGCTACCTGTAAATACTCTCCTCCGCTCTTCGTTGGGACGATTACTCATTGGGATACTTCTGCGAAAGTGCTACACTACCCTGTTTGGCTAGCAGGCATCAACGCATTTTCTGGCACCGTTGCCGGGGAGCTAAGCGCAGAGTATTTGTTTTGTAAGTGTTTTTGCAGGTAATGTTATTGTAGATGCTTCTTGTAACTCACAGGGGATCTACTCATTCGAGAAAATCATATTTACCGGATTATATTGCTCGTTTTCCTCAGGAGCAACGAGTTTCACTGATAGAAAAATACAAAAAAGTGAAACGATTGAGCTTAACAATTTGTTCGCAGAAATGCCGATTACTCCGAAGCCTAAAAAGACTATTAGGGGTCATTGTGCTCCAGTATTGCTTTCTAGATCTCCTATAGTACATCCTACTAATTATGCTAAAGAGTACCCAGTTGATTGTGATCTTATTGCAGAAATTAGAAAGCACACTTTTGCAGGAACCAAAGAAGAAGACCCTCAAGCACATCTCATGTTCTTTGAAACTTTGTGTGGGACCTTTAAATTGAAAGATTTATCATGAGAGTTTGTTTTGTTAAGGTTCTTTAAGTTTTCTTTAAAGGATGATGCCGAGAATGGTACAATTGATTGCCTCAAGGGAGTACACTACTAGGGAAAACCCTATGAGTGCCGCGGGTTTTATGGCTATCAGTAGTGCAGAAAGCCGCGCGACTACTACGACGCTATAACTAACTGGTAGTAGTAGCGCGGTCTAACCCAGCGCTACTACTAGTCATCTTATCAGTAGCGCGCTTCAGTCATGCGCTAATAGTATTTAGCTGTAGCGCTTTTCCTGTCCCCGCGCTGTTGTTGTATCGGTCAACATTTTTTCTGCCTTTTTTATTGTAGAACAGTACCAATTTTAATAAACTGCAATTTCACAAATATTGGGTACTCATATAACAATATCATTAACCACAATACCAAATTTAATATAACCACAATCTCACAAACATTATAGGTACTCATATATAGTCAACATGCATGGATAGATCTCATATGGCGAAATAATAGTTGATAAGCAGTCTACTAGGTAGTCATAGTAACACACACGTATATAGTTTAAGATGATATCGATGACGATCATCATCCTCAAGCCTTGACGGTGGGTATTCCTCATAGTAATTAGGATGGCCTGTCCAACATGAAGATTCTTGCCAACGAGGAAGCTCTTCCACCCAACCGAGCTTAAGTGTGTGCGACTGTTCATGTCCATGCTGTACGCACAGGTGATGACGGAGCCTCTTGCGGTAAGACGTATTCCAGCAGAGCCTTCTTCATCATGCTTGATACCACAACTCACAGATAGGCTCTTTGGCAATTTCTGAATAAGAAAACATATCAATTAAGTAGTCTCGCACATACTCTTGCAAATATATTTCTACTAAGTATAGATTTCTACACTATCAAAAGACAATACTATATTTCTACTAAGCATGAATTCTACTAATAATTATGGATTCTACACTATTAACAATTTCTTGGATACTACACTAAGCATATCATTGGACTCTAGCTACACTAAGCATATCATCGGTGATATCGGATTCTACAGTAAGCATATATATCATTGGACTCTAACTACACTAAGCATATCATCAGATTCTACAGTAAGCATGTCATTGGACTCTACACTAAGCATGTCATCGGACTCTACACTAAAGCATATCATCGGCTTCTACACTAAGCATATCATTGGACTCTACACTAAGCATATCATTGGATTCACTAAGCATATCGTTGGACTCTACACTAATTAAGCATATCATCTGATTCTACACTAAGCATATCATTGGATTCTATACTATGCATATCATCGGATTCTACATTAAGCATATCATCAAATTAGAACAATAAAGCATATCATAAAATTACTACAGTAAGTATAACATACCATGACATACCGATCAACCATGATACTTGTCAGGCGGGTAATTATGTCCCATAGGTTGCCCGCCTCCTCCTCGCTCAGCCCCATTCTTTGAGCATAGATGACTTCATTAAGTGGGTCCTCATCATCTTCCTCCGTGTTGACATAAATGACGGCCAGGTTGGGTCTTTCTGCTCTGAAGGAAAAGCTGATCAACTCACCACCACTGATACCCATGTGGGCGATGAAACGGACCCATCCACCTCCTCCCATAGGCAACATATTTCATCCTTTCTCGACCTCCATAGTGTAGGCCCCCCTGTCGTGGTACTAAGACTGGCAGTAAGAGTAGGGGGTACGTATGAGGAGGCAATGTCCTAGCTACGGTGAGGTTGTACGCAAGCATTTACGAGTTCAGGCCCCTCTCGGAGGAGGTAAAAGCCCTATGTCTTGGTGCCCGGAGGCGGTCGACTGGATTATAGTATGTGTGTGTTACAGGGGGTGCGAACCCTTGTGCCAGAGGAGGGGGTGGCTTATATAGAGTGCGCCAGGACCCCAGCCATCCCCCGTTACAGAGAGTTCAATGTACATAAAGAGAGGGCGTTACTGATAACGCCAACTATAAAGTGCTATTAATGCCTTTGAAGACTACAGAGTGAATGCTTGACCGTTGCTGTCCTGTGCGACTCCTGGCCTTCAGTAGGTCGAGTGGTTTCTTGTATGGTCGAGTGATATCGGAAGGAGGGGTACCCGAGTGATATGACTAGTCGAGAGGATTGCACTCGACGTCTTCAATTGGTATTCCCTGTTGTCTTTGTGGTGCCTTTGCTTCTAGGGTAGTGACCTTAGGTAGGGCGTATAGGTCAGGCCTATGACCCTACCCTAGGTCTATATCCTCATCATTAGCCCCCGAATGGATTGAGGTTCGAGTGAAAAGAAGGTGGAAGTTAATCTTGCCTTGACTGATGTGCTCTATAAATACTTGAGTTGGCCTGGAGGCCCATGTTGAAACTGCAGCTTCGTTTCAGTCGCCTTGATCAATTCAATAAGTCGTCGAGTGGGTTTGCAACGTCACTCCGTCGAGTATTCCCTTCATCGCGAGATCCTTGGCGCGATTGGTTACAGCGTGTTCTGGATCTCGTGGGATTCAAAACTTTGGGGAAGCGCGCGAGGCGGGGCGCGCCGCAGTGAGCGGGATGGAAAGGCAAGGGTGCCTTTGTAGGATCCGAGAAGTAAGTCTAGAGGGGGGTGATTAGGCTACTTGACCAATTAAAAACTTAAGCTTTTCCCAATTTTAGTCTTTGGTAGATTTTAGCTATCTTAGCACAAGTCAAGCAATCTTCACACAATTCAAGCAAGCATGCAAAGAATATATGAGCAGTGGAAAGTAAAGCATGCAACTTGCAAGAATGTAAAGGGAAGGGTTTGGAGATTTCAAATGCAATTTGGAGACACGATGATTTTTGAGCCATGGTTCCGATAGGTGGTGCTATCGTACATCCACGTTGATGGAGACTTCAACCCACGAAGGGTAACGGTTGCGCGAGTCCACAGAGGGCTCCTCCCATGAAGGGTCCACGAAGAAGCAACCTTGTCTATCCCACCATGGTCGTCGCCCACGAAGGACTTGCCTCACTAGTGGTTTATCTTCACGAAGTAGGCGATCTCCTTGCCCTTACAAACTCCTTGGTTCAACTCCACAATCTTGTCGGGGGCTCCCAAGTGACACCTAGCCAATCTAGGAGACACCACTCTCCAAGAAGTAACAAATGGTGTGTTGATGATGAACTCCTTGCTCTTGTGCTTCAAATGATAGTCTCCCCAACACTCAACTCTCTCTCATAGGATTTGGATTTGGTGGAAAGAAGATTTTAGTGGAAAGAAACTTGGGGAAGGCTAGAGATCAAGATTCATATGGTAGGAAGGGAATATCTTGGCCTCAACACATGAGTAGGTGGTTCTCTCTCAGAAATGGTAAGTTGGAAGTGTAGGTTTGTTCTGATGGCTCTCTCCACGAATGAAGAAGAGGTGGAGGGGTATATATAGCCTCCACACAAAACCTAACCGTTACACACAATTTACCAATCTTGATGGGACCGAATCAACAAACTCGGTCAGACCGATTTAGTAAACCTAGTGATCGTTAGGATTTTCGGTGGGACCGACATGCAACTCGGTAGGACCTATATGGTTAGGGTTAGGGCATAACGTAATCTCGGTGAGACCGATTACACAAACTCGGTGAGACCAATTTTGGTAATAAGCTAACCAGAGAGTTGGTCAGGCAAACTCGGTGGGACCGATTACTCAAACTCGGTGGGACCGATTTTTGTAATAAGTTAACCAGAGAGTTTGCATTGTAATCTCGGTAGTACCGATTGCTCAAACTCGGTGAGACCGGTTTTGGAAATGGTCATACACAGAGAGATTACAATCCCATCTCGGTGAGACCGAGATCCCTATCGGTGAGACCAATTTGCCTAGGGTTTGTGGCAGTGGCTATGACATCTGAACTCAGTGGCGCCGGATAGAAAGAATAGGTGGGGCCGAGTTTGACTTTTGGTTTAGGACAAATGTGGATGTGAGGAAGTAGTTGAGGGCTTTGGAGCATATCACTAAGCACTTTGAGCAAGCAAGCCATTAAGCAACACCTCATCCCCTCTTGATAGTATTGGCTTTTCCTATAGACTCAATGTGATCCTGGATCACTAAAATGTAAAATGCAGAGTCTTGACCTAGGGGCTTGAGCCAATCCTTTGTCCTTAGCATCTTGAAGGGGTTCCACATCCTTTAGTCCATGCCACTCCATTGTTGAACCTGTCCGAAACATACTAGATAAAAGTGTTAGTCCAACAAGAGAACTTGTGCTTTCAGCCTCGATCTCTGCACCACCTTTTTTGCCATGTACCGAGCGCGTGACTATTGCGAGATTTGACAGGATCACTCGGGCCCATGCGTCAGCCACTCGGAAGTGGTTCTTATAAGGCGTCGGGTCCGAGGCGTTTGCACTGTGCGCTCCCATCCTCCCCCAATCTCCTCTGCTTCTCCGCTCCTCTCTTCTCCTCCATTCTCGACACCGCCACGCCGCCACCATGGTGAAGGACAAGACGACGGTGCTGGAATGCACGAAGAAGGCGACGAGGGCCGCGAAGGGAAAGAAGACGGCTCGGGGGTCGTCGTCGCGGTCCGGGCTGCCGATAGGTTGGATCCAGGGCGATTGGATCCGATCTTCACTCTGGCCAGAGGACTTGGAGGAGCTGGACGATTCCAGCTTGATTGTCGAGGGATCAGCGAGGCTGCCGAAGGGGGAGACAGAGCCATAGCCGCGGCCGAGTGAGTGCGTCTTGCTCACTACCCATGTCGACCGGGGTTTCTCCCTTCCTCTGCATCCTTTCTTTAGGGGTTTCTTGGACTCCCTCGGAGCTCAGCTCCACCACTTCTCCCCCAATACCATGTACCTCGCCGCATTTGTGGTCATGTGCGAAAACTTCCTGGGTTGTCGACCGCACTAGGGTCTTTTTAAGCATATCTTTACAATCCGCTCCCAGTCGGTGAAGAAAGCCAATTCGAGTGATGAGAGGACACATGTGATCCAAATGTGCGGGGTCTTGGGGATCCAGAAGAGAAAACGGAGTGCTTTCCCTTCCATGACACTACCTGAGTCGGTCAGGGGCTGGCAGTCGACCTAGTTCTACTGCCAGGACATTGCAACTCCCGGTCACTCGACCGGTCTTCCTCCCTTCTCTTTAGATCGTGCCCAGACACCTTCCTTGTTGAAAGTGACAGCCGCCGAGAGGGTGGAAATGGACATGTTGGTGGAGAGAGTGGTCCAGTTGATCAATCAGGGCGTAATAGGCATGGACTTGCTAGAGGTGTTTCTCAGTCGACGGATCCAGCCGCTTTAGGCTCGTGACCATCCGATGTGGATGTACTCTGGAGCCAACGACACTGCTCAGGTCCATCCAGAGGAAGTCTCAGCCGCGACGGTGGCTCAATGGTTGAAAGGTATTACAAGTAACAAGGATAACCCCAGAGGAGCCCGGAGAGTCGACCCATTCAGTGCTAACAACCAGCCAGACAAGGTTTGACCTTTGGTGCCGACTGATTTCTTGTATGTCTTGCATCTGTTTCTGTATCCGACTAAAATTGGTTTGGCCCTTTGTCTTGTAGATTTATACCGAGATGTACTCTATGCCCAATGGTGAACAAACTTCGGAGCAAGACCAAGAGGGTGAGGACAACGCAGAAGAGAGCGGCGATTGGCAGTCTCCAGAGGATGGCGACGAGGAGGAGAGTGACGAGTCGGATGACAACGAGGGGGTCGACTCACCACCATGCTCAAAGCTCCGATCCAAACTTCTTCATGATCCAGCGGGCGGGCGCGGCAAGACCGCGGCTTCAAGCACCCTAGCGCAGAAACGCACTCGGACGTCGACTCCGGAGCCGATGGAGAAGGTCGCCAAGCAGCCCAAGGTCGTGCCCTCAAAGGCTCGGAATACCTTACCCAAGATCAAGATGGACATTCCTATCGCCTCTAGGTGAGTGCTCTATCTTTCTGTGTTTCCTTCTTCCAACTAATATTTCTGTTTTTATCGAGTGGATTATGAACTTTTTCAGCCCTGCAACTTCTGCGACTGACATGGATGTTGACAAGGCCCCAGGGGATGAGGAAACCGACGACGTGGCCACTTCCAGAGCTGGTAGGCCCTTTCTAGCTTGAATTTATTATGTCGATTCGTTTGTTGGTCGATTGAACTCTTGGGATTGTTTTTGTTGCAGCTCCGTAGGACATCATTAACCTTCCGGACAATGATGATGAAGGAGTGTCTCTGAGGGAGAGAATAAGGAGGGGCAGGGCCTCAAGCGGGAAGGCGGCCGAGGGGCAGGTGCTTTAGCCAGTGGTCAAGTGATCCGGAGATCTGGCTCGGACCAGTGTCACTTCCGCTAATCCGCTATCGACTGTCTGTCCATCAGGGTCGACTGCTCAGGCCCTTGCCGCTCCAGTACAACTCCACGTGACTGATCCCATGGTTGCTCTGACTGCGTTTCCATCATCACTCTTTGCTGCATACCAGACTCCGGACGATCCTCCGAGTGCTGCCAGGGAGTCTCTTCTCCAGGTGAACCTTGTGATGGAGCAGCTGAAAGTGGTGCATGAGGCCAGTCAGGTCGCTTACAACACCACTACTGCTCTGCAAGCGAACGTCAAGGTTAGTTGATTTCCGACTGATCTTTTGAGTAGCGATAGTTGCAATTGTCGCTTCACTTCCCATACGGTGTCCTTGGATGAGCGTTTTGGAACCTTTTATGTGCATCTATGAGTCTGCATTTCTCGTCCGACCACCCATTGTGGTGTTTCTGTAGTCAGACTGAATAGCTTTTCCACTTGAGTCAACTAGGTTGAGTCGAGTATTTCTCTGAACCAGTGGGAGCACGCATAGCGCACCCACTAGGTGTAGTCCCCGAGACCACGGTCGACTGCTGGTAGTCGGTTGGGGTCTGAGAATCGCTTTTTTTACTCATGCTGGGCAGACCATGCCAAGTGTAAAACCAAACCAGTGGGGGCACGCTAAGTGCACCCACTAGGTGCAGTCCCCGAGACTATTGTTGAATGTTTGATTTAGCGGTAGTCTTAGAGCAACTTTCACTGAGACTGACTTTTGTTCTTGTCGACTAACATATCTCTTTTGCTGACTGTAGAAGTCTTGTGATCTTGGGGCTCAACTTTCTGAGCTGAATAAGAAGCAAATAAGTGTTACCCTTTATCTGGAAATGGCTAAGAAGAACCTCAAGAAGGCCCAGGACGAAACAGCTATCATGGGAGGTAACCACTCGGAACCTATCACCTTATGATTCTCCCTTTCTTCTTTTCCAGTCTCTTTGAACCGAGTGATTCCACTCGAACAGATGTGCGTAGTGAAAACCGTCAACTTCAAGCTCGTCCGAAGAATGTTATTTCTTTAGAGAAAATGAAGCAGGCTCTAGAGAAGAAGGATCAAGACCTTGTCGCGGCCCAGAAGGAGGCACGAGAGAAAACATCACTTGTGGACAAGAAGCTGGCTTCAGTCAGCAAGTTAGAAGAGGAGACTGCACAACTGAAGAAAGACAAGGAGAGCCTGACTAATGAAGTGGGAAGCCTCAAAGCCAAGAAGGGCAAGCTGGAGTCTTATCTCGGGCAGCTTGCTGCGAAGTTGGTCTTAAAACTTGAAGGTATTTCCTCTTGTTCGACTGATTTGTGACGTCGACTGACATGCCTCGTTAACTGTCGACTCACTGTTTTTCCAGCTATGCAGAACTTTGCCAAGACTTTGAAGCTGAGATTGCGCGGGTCAAGACAGGTCTCGATCCCATAAATTGTCCTGTCAAAGATGATGTTGGGATGAATGTGTTGCAGTTGGAGTCTCGCTTGGACGGTGCCGTGGACTATCTCGCTCGACTGAAGGCCATGCTGATGCGGGTTGATACTGAACTCTGGCCTCAGGGGGAACTCTCGCAGGATCTCGAGTCTCTGATGGCTCAACTGAATCAAATACTCAGCCGAGTTAAGGAATGGAAGAAGTCATTTACGCGCTGTGGTGCTGGCGTTGCTCTGTCGCTGGTCCGAGTGCACTACAAGGACGTCAAAGAAGACAAGCTGGCGGCCCTCAAGGTTGCGAACACGAAAAAGCTCACTTTCCATTCTTTCATGGACATCTTCCTTGACGCTGCCACCCGCATCGCAGACAGCATCGACCTCGACAGCTTCGTTGAGCCAGCAAGTCCTCCTCTTGCCGAGTGAACAAACATTTTGCCCTACCTTTTATTTGCCTTGGGATTGAGGGAGTCCTGGATAAGGGGGTGTCCGGACAGCCGGACTATATACTTTGGCCGAACTGTAGGGCTATGAAGATACAAGATTGAAGACTTCGTCCCGTGTCCGGATGGGACTCTCCTTGGCGTGGAAGGCAAGCTTGGAGATTCGGATGTAGATCTCCTCCTCTGTAAACCGACTCTGTGTAACCCTAGCCCCCTCCGGTGTCTATATAAACCGGAGGGTTTAGTCCGTAGGACTCATCATCATTATCAACAACAATCATACCATAGGCTAGCTTCTAGGGTTTAGCCTCTCTGATCTCGTGGTAGATCAACTCTTGTAATACTCATATCATCAAGATCAATCAAGAAGGAAGTAGGGTATTACCTCCATCGAGAGGGCCCGAACCTGGGTAAAACATCATGTCCCCAGCCTCCTGTTACCATTAGCCTTAGACGCACAGTTCGGGACCCCCTACCTGAGATCCGCCAGTTTTGACACCGACATTGGTGCTTTCATTGAGAGTTCCTCTGCGTCGTTGCTATAAGGCTTGATGGCTCATCTCGTTGTCAAAGACAACATCACCTCCGGGGGAGCCCTGGCTTTAGGTCAAACTCTCCGGCTGGGCGGCTTTATTATGACCGCCCAATCGGCTGTCGCGCCGACGATGACTTCTCAGGTCATTAAAAATAGCCTCCATGTTGATTTGGAATTTGCCAAACATATGGACCCAATGGAGCTCTTCTCCCTCAATGAGTTCTTGGATCACATCGCCGCCTTGGGCGTCGCTACGAACTATGAATGGATTGGGCTTAAACCTGATCAAAGGGAGATTCACTCTCCGCCGGACACCCATGAGATAGCGGTAGTGGAAGAGCATCATCCTAATTCTCCCTCCGCTTTGAGGACGAACTATGTCCAGATTTCCAAGCTCTCCGAGCCGGACACCCGCTCGCGGGAGGACATGACCCCGGTCCCGGACTCAGGATCGGGGGGGCGGGCCGAAGAAATCGGGCAACACCCCAGAACCCGAGCCGTTAAGCTCGAAAGCTTCTTTGCCCCTGGGTCCCAGATCGGGTCAGGATTCGGATTCAAATCCGCCCACCCACCCAGATTTATCCAATCTTTCCCATATCAGACAAGAGCCCCAAGAAACAGTACATCACTACTGGGCCAGATTCCTCCTTGTGATAAATAGGGTCAAGGACTGTCGCGAGGTAGACGCAATCTCCCTCTTTTGCAAACATTGGACGGACAAAGGGATTCTCAACACTACAAGTCGTCGTGACATAGTACACTTTGCTGACTTTGCGGCCATGGTGCAAAAGTACTGCGCGATGGAAAGCACCTGGAAAACCCAAACAAGTTTCTGGGACAATCCGGCTCTAGCCAAATCCCCTGTCCGAACTAAAAGGGTACACTCTCGTAAGTCACCCGATTCAAGTACCAAAAAAATAAAGCCCACCACAAGGCATGGAACCGTATTGGAAGAATGGCTAAATGGGCTGTCGGTGTCAAAACCGGCGGATCTTGGGTAGGGGTCCCGAACTATGCGTCTAGGCGGATGGTAACAGCAGACAAGGGACACGATGTTTTTACCCAGGTTCGGGCCCTCTCGATGGAGGTAAAACCCTACTCCTACTTGATTAATATTGATGATATGGGTAGTACAAGAGTAGATCTACCACGAGATCAGAGAGGCTAAACCCTAGAAGCTAGCCTATGGTATGATTGTTGTTCGTCCTATGGACTAAACCCCTCCGGTTTATATAGACACCGGAGAGGGCTAGGGTTACACAGAGTCGGTTACAATGGGAGGAGATCTTCATATCGTATCGCCAAGCTTGCCTTCCACGCCAAGGAAAGTCCCATCCGGACACGGGACGGAGTCTTCAATCTTGTATCTTCATAGTCCGGGAGTCCGGCCAAAGGACTTATTCCGGCCATATGGACACCCCCTAATCCAGGACTCCCTCAGTAGCCCCCGAACCAGGCGTCAATGATGACGAGTCCGGCGCACAAGTTGTCTTCAGCATTGCAAGGCGGGTTCTCCTTCAAATTCCCTGTACCCGTCGAATAGTTCTGGCTTCTAGCGCGTGCTGTCCTCCTCGGCTTCTGTGCCCCATAATGACCATCTTCCACGCGTCAAACGAATGCGAAAAGCCAGGTTTTTTTTTCACTTACCCCCCTGGTTGCGTTAATGAGCCACCCATAAAAGAGACGGGGATTTAGATCCAATTCGCACCATCTTCCCTCCGCGAGTCTTCATCAGAGCGCCTCTGACAGGGATCCATTCCATCATGGCCGGTCGGTGCCGCTCCTCCTCTCGCCTCTCCAGCCCTCGGCCTGGAGATTGGGGGCGGTGTTCCGTCCCGCATAGCGAGTTAGTAGTGCTTCAGTCCAAGGGGCTTCTCCCCCCAGCATATATGGTCCCAGTTCGAGCCGGGATTGCTGCCTATAGCGGCGGAGAGCGTCCCCAATCCCTCTCAAGGAGAGCGGGTATGCTTAGTCCCTTATTTGATGAGAGGGCTAGGATTTCCAATTCATCCGTTTCTCCGAGGGTTGCTGGAGTTCTACGGCCTCCAGCTACACAACCTCACGCCCGCCTCCATTCTGTACATCGCGGGCTTCGTGGCCCTCTGCGAGCTGTTCTTGGGCGTTGAGGCCCATTTCACGCTGTGGAAGAGGTTGTTTTGCCTTGTGCCCCGTTCTCAGGAGGGGTCTATTTATCAGGTGGGCGGAGCCGAACTATGGCGCATCGCCGGGACCGGATATCTATCCGGTACCCCAAAGAGGGCGTCCGAAGACTGGCCCTCGGAGTGGTTTTATATATATGACGTCCCCCTGCCGGACCCCGTATAGATCGGCCTCCCCGAGTTCAATGATGCCCCATTGAAGAAGCGCCTGAGTTAGCGCCCGCGGAACCCTCAGAGGGAAGCTGACAGGGACGTCCTGTACCTGATGAGCCGGATAAGGTTTTTGGCTCATTCCGGACTGACCATGATCAAGGTCATGGCCATATGCATTACGCAAGGGGTGCAACCGCTTCAATACAGAGGCCACCCCATGTGGGATTTCAACGGGGAGGATGACGCCACCCGGTGCGGTCGCAAGGGGCCAGATTCGGCCGCCACTTTAACGAGAATCTTATCCGCTTTGTACAAGGGAGAAGAAGAAGAATTCCTCCATGTCAACCCGGAGGGCGGATTCTCCATGTACAATCCACCTAGTTGGGTGAGCGGACACTTTCACTTGCCTATCCGCTTTTGAAATTCCCGTAGTTGAGTACTTAGTCTAGTAATGTTTAAACGCAGGAGCTGCGCCAGGCTGTGAAGGAAATAAATAGCCCTGCTCCACAACCCGAGGACCCGGAACGGTCCCTCGATCCGGACTCCCAAGAAGATCCGGACTTATGTGTCGAGTTAATTGATGGAGTATTTCATCAATTGAGCAAGGAAAACTCCTTAGTGGCCATCACGGCCGACTATCCCGGACTACTTCCAGCCTCAAAGGTAACTAAGACCGAAGTCCCAGTATTCTCATGCTTTATCTTGCATGCCGTAAACTAATAGCGTTTCGCAGGGTAAATCCTTGAGGTGGAAGGCCAATCCCACGGTGGGCAGCCAACAAGGGCCGCTGAAGCCAGGCGGGCCAAAAAGAAGTGCGGACCAGATCGAGATTCCGGCACAACAGTACGGCGTGCGAATTTAACGCCTAGGGTTTATGCCCTTGAGTCTTACTAATGCTCATGATTTTCTTAGAAAGAAGAGAGCCCGCCGGACTATGTCCGCTGGCAAAGGTTCAAGGCCAGGTCCGGAAGCAGAGATGGACACGGGGCGCGCCTCGGGCGCTCCTCCGACAGAGGACGCCGACGGGCTATCTGCCACAAATTCAGAGGTGGAGAGCGCCCTGAACCATAGGCGTCGCTGGACTATTCTTCGTGATGCGTGTTTTCCCCCAGAGGCGTTGGACGCCTTTAATACAGGAGATGCGTATCTCCGTGCTACTCAAAATGGTCTAGCCAGAGCCACGGAGCAGTATGTAAAAGACATACAGGTGAGTAGAATTGAAGGTTATATATGTCAGTAGCCCCCGAGACTTGAAACAGTGAAGATAACTGTTTGAAGGATCATGTGCTATGCAGTGTCTTACAAAGAAGAATACGCAACTGTCCCAGGAGCTTGAAGAGTGCAAGGCCCAGCTCGAGGCCGCACTGGCCACTTCAGAAAATGCCAAGGGGACGCCCGCAGGTAATATATGCTTCGAAAGATAATTCCGTTTTGAAATGCGGCAGGTGTGCAACCCTGACAATAATAGTGCAGATGGAGCCGGAATAAATCCGGACAAGCAACAACTCCTACACCAACTAAAGGCTGGCGAGAGCGTGCTGACGAGGGTGAGGCAAGAGAAGAACAAGCTTCAAGACGCCAATACCCAGTTGGGCGAGGAACTGAAAGATGTTCGTATTCAGATGTCTTCTGTCGTGAAGGAGAATCGGCGACTTCGACGCGGCATTTTTAGTAAGTGCTTGAACGAATCTTCAAATAAAGAATTCAGCGAGGAAGTCGATTGACAGAGCTATGTCTGTAGGTCTGCTGATAGGTCGTCCTTCGGAGGAAATGCCCGGTTCAACGGGAGACCTTCTTCCCGAGCTGTTGCAACTACACGAACGAGTTCGGCAGGCAATGCAAAGCGTCATCCAGGCTATGTGGCCGTCCCTCTCCGTGCCCGAAGGCCTTGAGGAGCTTACAAAGAAGCTGGAGGGAGTGCGGCAGCGCTTCTAGTTGTGGAAGATATCGGCTTGCCGTCAATTGGTGCCAGGGAGGCCTGGGCCATGGTGAAGACTCGGTACACGAAGGCTGACCCAAACCACATGGCCGAGGTCGGCCCTATAGGTCCGGACGGAAAAGAGATCCCAGTCAGCTTAGCATATGGCCAGGTGGAGCTGGCTGCAAAGTATTCCCAACAGGACTGTAAATTAGACCGCCTGTTGGATGGTATTGAAGAAGAATATGCTGAGTCGGATTGACTCTGTAATTTAAAATGAGATAAAAAATGCCTTCTAGCCGGATTGTAGATCATTTGTTATTGCGGACCTTTTCGCTTCGACCTCTAGACCCTATAGTCCGGAGTGTGTCCGAAAACCATCTCGATTATGTAAGAACCCGGGGCATGCATGGAGACAAGGCGTAGGGGTCAGAAGTGCTTTAGCAGACAAGTGCCCAACTAGTTATGTTATATTACATGGTTAGTAAGAAACATCTTCCAGGGAGAATAGTTCCGTTAGGGGTTCCTTTCCCTGGGAGGCATGCCCTAAAGTGCATGTCCGAACTGCCAGAAAGAGCAGAAAAGCATCTGGGGGCAGATGAATAAATACGAAAGATCATCTTTTAGTTCACCGACCGAATATTCCCTTAAGAACGCTAGCTTTCAGCTTCACCCAGTCTGAGGTACACATCCGACTGACCCGGTAGTAACAATCGCAGAGGTGCTCCCTTTACCACCTAGCCGAACGAACATGAACGTAGGGGTAAGCACAGGAGCCAGGCAACCCAGCTTGGCCAAAACTTAAGTCATATCGATGCATATAATGGTGTATAAAAGGTTCATGCGGAAGTGTCACACATGTTTTGGGCATGAGGCCCGTTTTATATAAACTTCTTGGTAAAGAAGCCCCCAGGTATTGTGAGCGCGGGTAGCGCGTCGGGTATGTGCAAACAATGCACAGGCAAGCCCCTAAGGGCTTGGGAGAAGAAAAAGGGTAGGGAGAAGGAACAAAATCTCGGACAGCCAATAAAAAATAAAAATAAAAATAAAACAAAGGGACAGAGGAAGGAAACGAACACGGAGTCCGGCGCTAGGCGTAGAATCTTCGTAGGCGTGCTACGTTCCATGGGTTCGGCTCGAGTCGGTTATCCGATGCGTTTCACAGACGGTATGCTCCGCCGGTCAGTACTTGGTCAATTATGAAGGGGCCCTCCCATTTGGGCTTTAATTTATCCTTTTCTTGTCCGGCAGGCGTAGAACTAGTTCGCCAACGTTATAGGTTTTGGCCCGTACTTCTCTGCTTTGGTATCTTCGAGCCTGCTGTTGATAGAATACGGAACGAGCTTTTTCCACGTCGCGCTCCTCTTCCAATGCGTCCAAGCTGTCCTGCCGATCGAGCTCGGCTTCTCTTCCTTCGTACATGTGCACTCGAGGTGAGTCATGGATTATGTCGCATGGCAGTACTGCCTCTGCGCCGTATACCATAAAAAATGGTGTGAATCCGGTAGTGCGATTCGGCGTGGTCCGCAGCCCCCAGAGTATGGAGTCAAGCTCCTCTACCCAGTGCGTGTTAGATTCCTTGAGGGATCGCACTAGTCTGGGTTTGATGCCGCTCATAATGAGACCGCTGGCCCGTTCGACTTGACCGTTAGTTTGAGGGTGATAGACTGAAGCGTAGTCGAGCTTGATGCCCATGTTTTTGCACCAAAGTTTGACTTCATCAGCCGTGAAGTTTGTGCCATTGTCAGTTATGATGCTGTGGGGGACGCCGTAACGGTGTACGACCCCGGATATGAAGTCTATCACTGGTCCGGATTCGGCCGTCTTTACAGGCTTGGCTCCTATCCATTTGGTGAATTTGTCCACCATGACCAGTAGATATTTTTGCTTGTGGGTTCCTCCTTTAAGGGGTCCGACCATGTCAAGCCCCCAGACCGCAAAAGGCTAGGTAATGGGTATAGTTTGTAGGGCGGTAGGCGGCATGTGGCTTTGGTTCGCGAATAACTGGCAACCAACACATCGTTGCAATAAGTCCTGAGCGTCTGCCCGGGCCGTTGGCCAATAAAATCCGGTACGGAAGGCCTTGCTTACAAGGGCCCGGGCTGCGGCGTGGTGCCCGCCGAGTCCGGCATGAATTTCAGCCAAAAGGTCTCGCCCTTCCTCTTCGGAGATACACCTTTGAAGGACTCCGGTTGTGCTTTTCTTGTAAAGCTCTCCCTCGTGGACTTTGTAGGCTTTAGATCGCTGCACTATGCAGCGGGCCTCGTTTTGGTCCTCGAGAAGTTCCTGCCTAGTTAGGTAGGCTAGGAATGGTTTTGTCCAAGGGGCAATGACTGCCATTATTGCGTGGGCTGACGGCGTTGTTTCATTGGCGGAGCCCCCAACTGTGTCAGAATGTTCGGTGAGGGGCAGTGTGGTTGTGTCCGGGCTATTGTTTCCGGATTCTCCTTCCCATGATACGGATGGCTTGAACAACCTCTCTAGGAAGATGTTGGGAGGGACGGCCTCGCGCTTGGCGCCAATGCGTGCCAACACGTCTGCTGCTTGGTTATTTTCCCGGGCTATGTGATGAAATTCGAGCCCCTCAAACCGAGCTGACATCCTTAAGATGGCGTTGCGGTAAGCTTCCATTTTCGGATCCTTGGCGTGGAAGTCTCCATTTATTTGGGATATTGCGAGGTTTGAATCCCCGCGGACCTCTAGGCGCTGAATGCCCATGGAGACTGCCATCCGGAGACCATGTAAAAGGGCCTCGTATTCGGCTGCGTTGTTGGAATCCGTGTACATTATCTGAAGTACATATTGGACTGTATCTCTGGTTGGGGACATCAGAACGACACCAGCCCCCAGGCCAGCCAACATTTTGGAGCCATCGAAGTGCATGATCCAGTTGGAGTATGCACCATACTCTTTAGGGAGTTCGGCTTCAGTCCATTCGGCGATAGTCGGCCAAAACCTGTGACTTAATAGCTCGCCTTGGCTTGTAAGTTATGTCGAACGGGAGGAGCTCGATGGCCCATTTGGCAATCCGGCCCGTTGCGTCGCGGTTGTTTATAATATCATTAAGGGGTACTTCGGATGCCACTGTTATTGAGCACTCTTGAAAGTAGTGTCGCAGCTTCCGGGATGCCATGAACACCACGTACGCTATATTTTGATAATGCGGGTACCATGATTTGCGTGGAGTTAGTACAATGGACACGTAGTACACTGGTTTTTGGAAGGGGAACTTGTGTCCGTCCGCTTCTCGTTCGACGACAAGCACCGCACTTACAACTTGATGGGTTGCCGCGATGTATAATAGCATTGGTTCGCCCGTGTTGGGAGCGGCCAGGACCGGATTTGTTGCCAGTATGGCTTTTATTTCTTCGAGTCCGGCCGTGGCGGCATCCGTCCACTCGAAGTGTTCGGTGTGCCGCAGGAGGCGATAGAGGGGTAATGCCTTTTCTCCTAAGCGGAAGATACAGCGGCTTAGAGCCACCACACATCCTGTCAATTTTTGTATTTGTTTGAGGTCCTTTGGGGTATCCAATTGTGACAGAGCTTGGATCTTGGCTGGGTTTGCTTCAATTCCTCTACCGGATACGATGAAGCCCAAGAGCTTTCCGGCTGGTATACCGAGAACGCATTTTTCCGGGTTGAGCTTAATGTCATATGTTTGGAGATTGTCGAACGTGAGCCTCAAGTCGTCTACTAGAGTATCGACGTGTTTTGTTTTGACGACCACGTCATCTACGTATGCTTCAACTATTTTGCCGATTTGGTTGGCCAGACATGTCTGAATCATGCGCTGATATGTTGTGCCGGCGTTTTTGAGCCTGAAGGGCAGCATGTTGAAGCAGAATGGGCCGTATGGGGTGATGAATGCCGTTCCAGCTTGGTCTGACTCTACCATCTTGATTTGGTGGTAGCCAGAGTATGCATCGAGGAAACACAATGAGTCGTGTCCTGTGGTGGCGTCGATGATTTGATCAATTCGGGGGAGTGGGAAAGGGTCCTTTGGACAGGCCTTATTTAGGTCTTTGAAATCGACACATAGGCGCCAAGATTTGTCCTTCTTTGGTACCATCACCAGGTTTGCTAGCCAGTCCGGATGTTTTATGTCTCTGATGAATCCGGCTTCCAGCAGTTTTGCTAGCTCCTCTCCCATGGCTTGTCTCTTGGGTTCGGAAAAACGCCGTAGAGTCTACTTGACGGGTTTAAACCCTTTTAGTTCAGGCTGTGCTCAGCCAGCCTGCGTGGGATTCCTGGCATATCTGAGGGGTGCCAGGAGAAAATGTCCCAATTTTCTCGCAGGAAGTCTCTGAGTGCGGCGTCTACATCGGGTTTTAGTTGTGCCCCGATGGAGGCCGTTTTTGTAGGGTCCGTTGGATGGACTTGGAATTTGACTATTTCGTCCGCTGGTTTGAAAGAGGTGGACTTGGATCTCTTGTCTAGTATCACATCATCCCTGTCCACCGTGGAACGCAGCGCAGTTAGCTCCTCGGCCGCTAGGGCCTCGGATAATGCCTCCAGGGCCAGTGCAGCTGTCTTGTTTTCGGCGCGGAGCGCTATGTCCGGATCACTTGCGAGAGTGATGATTCTGTTGGGTCCAGGCATTTTGAGCTTCATGTACCCGTAATGGGGTATGGCTTGGAAAATTGTAAATGCTTCTCGCCCTAGCAGAGCATGGTATCCGCTGCTGAATGGGGCCACTTGAAACATGACCTCCTCGGATCTGTAATTATCCGGCGTGCCGAACACCACATCCAGTGTGATTTTTCCTGAACAGCACGCTTCCCGGCTTGGAATTATTCCTCTAAAGGTTGTGTTGCTTCGCTCAATGCGGCTCCAGTCAATTTCCATTTTTCGCAGGGTTTCCTCGTAGATGAGGTTGAGTCCGCTGCCACCGTCCATGAGTACCTTTATAAGTCAGAAGCCGTCCACTATCGGACTGAGGACCAATGCGGCTGGTGCTCGGGCTGTCCGGAATTTAGGTTCGTCACTGGCATTAAAGGTAATAGCCGTGTCACTCCAAGGGTTTATTGTTTCTACTTGGTAGACCTCGGCAAGGTTGCGGAGCATTCGTTTCCTCGCATTGTTTGATGTGAAGGTCTCAAAGACTGTCGACACCGTACTGGGGAGGTATTCTTCGGGTGCTGGAGTTAGAAGCTCCTCGCCACTTCGGGCCACCTGCCGGAGTATCCAACATGCTCTAAGGCTGTGAGTTGGTGTGGCTTCCCCTGAATTATGAATTTTACAGGGTCCATTGAGCCATCCCTCCAGTACGGTCCCGTACCCTGTAGAGGGTTTTTGTTTTTTGATGTTTGGCTCAGATACCTGGCGATAATGCGCCCTTTTGTTTCGGACTCGTGTTGTATTCGGGGCCGGATTGTCCTAGAATTTATCTTCGGTTTTCCGAATGTTTTCAGTCGCACAGTACTTTCGTACTATGGATGTCAAGTCGGCGAATCGTGTAATTTCACGGAGACTTATGGCGTTGAGGATGCCAATCTCTGTGCAGTTGTTACAGAAGAGTGAAATTGCTTCTTTCTCACGGCAGTCCTTTATCCTGTTCATAACCTGGAGGAATCTGGCCCGGTAGTGGTGTACTGTTTCCCCGGGCTCTTGCCGTATTTGGGATAAATCCCGCATAGTTGGGTGGGCGGGTGGATTTAAATCCGGAACCTTGCCCGATGTAAGATTCAGGGGCCAAGAGGTTTCCGAATTCGGAAGCTTACTTTCTTGGACATTATTCAATGAATCAGGCCTGCTGCCTGACTTTAGGTTCAGGGTTTGGGCGACATCCTCCCCTCCGCGGGTGTCCGGCTTGGAGGGATCGGGAATCCGGACACATCTGGTCCTTAGGGCGGGCGAAGAATCGCCGCATTTTTCTTCCACCACTTCGACATGATGGGTGACCTGGGGAGAGTCGATCTCTCTCTGATCGGGTTTAAGCCCAATCTGGCCGTAATCTGTAGCGACTCCCAGGGCCACAATGTGATCCAAGAGCTCGTTCAGGGAGAGGAGATCCATCGGATCTAACTGCTCGGCAAGCTCTGAGCTGATGTGAAAATTGCTTTCGATGGCCCGAGAGGTCATCATCGGCGCGGCGGCTGAATAGGCGGTCATGAAAAACCTGCCTACCCGGAGAGTTTGGCCGACAGCCAAAGCTCCTTTAGCAACGGCGCCGTCTTTAAAGACGGGATGCGGCATCCTTCCTGACGGTGACGACACAAAGGAACTCTCAATGAAAGCACCAATGTCGGTGTCAAAACCGGCGGATCTCGGGTAGGGGGTCCCGAGCTGTGCGTCTAGGCGGATGGTAACAGGAGACAAGGGACACGATGTTTTTACCCAGGTTCGGGCCCTCTCGATGGAGGTAAAACCCTACTCCTGCTTGATTAATATTGATGATATGGGTAGTACAAGAGTAGATCTACCACGAGATTAGAGAGGCTAAACCCTAGAAGCTAGCCTATGGTATTATTGTTGTTTGTCCTATGGACTAAACCCCTCCGGTTTATATAGACACCGGAGAGGGCTAGGGTTACACAGAGTCGGTTACAATGGGAGGAGATCTTCATATCGTATCGCCAAGCTTGCCTTCCATGCCAAGGAAAGTCCCATCCAGACACGGGATGGAGTCTTCAATCTTGTATCTTCATAGTCCGGGAGTCCGGCCAAAGGTCTTAGTCCGGCCATCCGGACACCCCCTAATCCAGGACTCCCTCACGGGCCGTGCAAGATTCATAGCACACCGGACACTACGCCAACACATATCCTTAGAGCTTCTTGGATAATCCGGTAGGTAGCAAAAAGCAGCGAGGATCTCCTCATAAAACATCCCGCCGGAGACAACAATACGGTATTTACAGTCTTCGAGACTTTGGCCTCAAATAATAGGCGCAAGCGAGCTCAGCGCAGCCTCACAGAAGTTTGCCACGTGGCAACAATAAACCCATGGAACGACACGGCTATAACCTACAATGCCAGTGACGAACCCCAATTCTGGGCAGTCCGAGCACCAGCCGCTTTGGTCCTTAGCCCAATCGTGGATGGCTTCAGGCTTACTAAAGTGCTCATGGACGGCGGAAGCGGACTAAACCTCATTATGAGTAAACCCTTAACAAGATGGAAATCGACAAGAGCCGCATTGAACGAAGCAGCATGACCTTCAGGGGAATTATCCCTAGTCGAGAGGCACAATGCGCGGGAAAAATCACACTGGATGTGGTATTCGGCACGCCGGAGAATTACAGGTCCGAAGAAATTACATTCCAAGTAGCCCCATTCAGCAGCGGATACCACGCCCTCTTGGAGCGGGACGCATTCACAAGTTTTCAGGCTATACCCTATTACGGGTACATGAAGCTCAAAGTGCCCGGGCCCAGCGGAATCATCACTCTAGCTAGTGATCCGGACGTTGCACTCCGCTCCGAAAATAAAACTGCCGCCCTCGCCCTGGAGGCATTATCAGAAGCCCTCGCGGCCGAAGAACTGACAACACTGCGAGCAACAGTGGACAGAGACAACGTGATACTCGACAAGCGACCTAAATCGACCTTCTTCAAGCCAGCGGATGAGATAGTCAAATTCCAGGTCCACCCAACGGACCCTTCGAATTAAGCTTCCATAGGGACACAGCTGAAGCCCACAATAGACACCGCACTGCGAGACTTCCTGCGCGAAAATTGGGATATTTTTGCCTAGCACCCTTTAGACATGCCGGGCATCCCACGCAGACTGGCCGAACACAACCTCAATATACTGAAAGGATACAAGCCAGTCAACCAGACTCTTAGACGCTTCTCAGAGCCTAAGCGGCAAGCCATGGGAGAAGAACTAGCCAAGCTACTTGAGGCTAGATTCATCAGAGACATCAAACATCCGGATTGGCTAGCAAACTTGGTAATGGTACCCAAAAAGGACAAATCCTGGCGCTTGTGTGTCGATTTCAAAGACCTCAATAAAGCTTGACCTAAGGATCCCTTCGCCCTCCCCCGCATTGATCAGATAATCGATGCCACCGCAGGACATGATTCGTTGTGTTTCCTCGATGCATACTCCGGATACCATCAAATAAAGATGGCGGAGTCCGACCAGGCTGCAACAGCCTTCATCACTCCGTGCGGCCCCTTCTGTTTCAACACCATGCCCTTCAGGCTCAAAAACGCCGGCGCAACCTATCAACGCATGATTCAAACATGCCTGGAAAAACAAATTGGCAAGACAGTAGAGGCCTACGTAGAAGACGTGGTCATCAAAACAAGACACATCGAAACTTTAATAGATGACTTGAGGCTTACGTTCGATAGTCTCCGAACATACGACATCAAACTCAACCCGGAGAAGTGTGTCTTCGGAGTACCCTCCGGAAAATTGCTCGGCTTCATTGTTTCCAATAGAGGAATTGAAGCCAAACTGCGAAAATCCGAGCTCTATTGCAGTTGGCTATACCAACAGACCTCAAGCAGATCCAGAAATTAACTGGATGTGTGGCTGCCTTAAGCCTCTTTATCTCCCGCTTAGGAGAAAAGGCACTACCCCTGTATCGCCTTCTTTGACGCACCGAACACTTCGAGTGGATGGATGCGGCCATGGCCGGACTGGAAGAAATAAAGGCACTCTTGGCCACCAACCCAGTCCTGACCGCGCCAAACATTGGCGAACCTATGCTATTATACATAGCCGCAACACATCAAGTTTAAAGCGCAGTGCTCGTCGTCGAACGAGAAGCAGATGGACACAAGTTCCCGCTCCAAAAGCTAGTATATTACGTGTCCACTATCCTCACTCCATGCAAATCTCGGTACCCGCACTATCAGAAGATAGCGTATGCGGTCTTCATGGCATCCCGAAAACTACGACACTACTTTGAAGAGTGTTTGATCATGGCAGCCTTCGAAGTTCCACTCAATGACATAATAAATAACCGCGACGCAACATGCCGAATTGCTAAATGGGCTATTGAGCTCCTCTCGTTCGACATAACATATAAACCAAGGCGGGCCATTAAGTCACAAGTATTGGCTGACTTCATTGCCGAATGGACAGAGGCCGAACTCCCTAAAGAGTACGGTGCATACTCAAATTGGATCATGCATCTCGATGGCTCCAAAATGCTGGCCGGATCGAGAGCGGGTGTCGTCCTGACATCCCCCACCGGAGATACGGTGCAGTACGTCCTCCAAATATTATACACAGACTCTAACAATGCAGCGGAATACGAGGCTCTGTTGCATGGTCTTTGGATGGTGGTCTCCATGGGCATTCAACGCCTCGAAGTGCGCGGGGACTCGAACCTCACAATATCTCAGGTAAATGGAGACTTTGACGCCAAGGATCCGAAAATGGCGGCCTATCGCAATGCCGTCCTCAAAATATCAGCTCAGTTCGAGGGGCTCGAATTCCACCATGTGGTCAGAGAAAACAACCAAGCGGCCGATATCCTCGCCTGCATCGGTGCTAAACGCGACCCCATCCCACCTAAATCTTCTTAGAAGGGTTGTTCAAGCCGTCCGTGGCATGGGAAGGGGAGTCCGGCACCATTAGTCCGGCTCCAAACACAACCCTAAATTCTGAACCTTCTAACGTAATCGGAGGCTCTGCCACCGAAATAACATCTTCGACCCACGAAATAATGGCTGTCATCGCCCCGTGGACCGAGCCCTTCTTGGCCTACCTTAATAGGCAGGAGCTCCCCGAGGACCAAAATGAGGCACGCTGCATCGTGTGACGCTCTAAAGCCTACAAAGTCCATGAAGGAGAACTCTACAAGAAGAGCGCCACCGGAGTGCTCCAATGATGCATCTCCGAAGAGGAAGGGCGGAAGCTCTTAGCCGAAATCCATTCCGGACTAGGCGGGCTCCATGCAGCAGCCCAAGCTCTTGCAAGCAAGGCCTTTCGGACAGGATTCTACTGGCCGACAGCCCGGGCGGATGCATAGGACCTTGTCCAACATTGTGTTGGTTGTCAACTATTTGCCAATCAGAGCCATATGCCCCCTACCGCTCTCCAAACGATCCCCATAACTTGTCCCTTCGCGGTCTGGGGGCTGGATATGGTGGGACCCCTTAAAGGGGGAAGCCATAAGAAAAAAAATACTTATTGGTCATGGTGGACAAGTTCACCAAATGGATAGAAGCCAAACCAGTTAAAATGGCCGAATCTGGACCAGTGATAGACTTCATATCGGAGGTTGTACACCGTTACAGTGGCCCCCACAGTATCATCACCGACAACGGCTCGAATTTTACAGCCGAGGAGGTGAAAGCCAGGTGTAGCAAAATGGGCATTAAGCTCGACTACGCCTCTGTCTATCACCCCAAACAAACGGTCAGGTCGAACGTGCAAATGGTCTTATTATGAGCGGCATCAAACCCAGACTAGTGTGATCCTTGAAGGAATCAGAGACGCATTGGGTCGAGGAACTCGACTCCATACTCTGGGGGCTGCGGACCACGCCGAATCGCACCACCGGATACACACCATTTTTTATGGTGTACAGCGCAGAAGTAGTACTGCCCTGCGATATAATTCATGACTCATCTCGCGTGCGCATGTATGAAGAGAAGGGAGCCGAGCTAGACCGGCAGGATAACTTAGATGCTTTGGAGGAGGAGCATGATGTCGCTAAAGCCCGTTCCACATTCTATCAGCAGTAGGCTCGAAGGTATCAAAGCAGAGAAGTACGGGCCAAAACTTATAACATTGGCGAACTTGTTCTACGCCTACCTGAGAAAAAGAAGGACAAGCTCAAACCCAAGTGGGAGGGTCCCTTCATCATTGATAAAGTTCTCACTAGAGGAGTGTACCGACTGCGCAGCGCCTTTGATAACAGACTCGAGCCGAACCCATGGAACGCGGTCAGACTCCAGAGATTCTACGCCTAGCGCCGAACCCAGTGTTCGTATCCTAATCTCCGCCTCTTCGATTATGTTCTTTTTCCTCCTTTCTCGCCCCTTTTCCTTTTTTCACAGCCTTATAACTGTCCGGATGCACTAGGCACTCCGGCTGCACTATGCGTACACACTATACCTGGGGGCTTCCTATTCGGAAGCTAAATATAACCACTTTAATGGCTTCTTGCCAGCCACATATGCATTTTTCTTTCAATATGTGCCTTTTCTTCACCATTATATGCATCGATATGACTTAAGTTTTGGCCATGCTGGTTGCCTGGCTCTTGTATTTATGCCCTACGTTCCTGTTAATTCGGCTAGGGCATAAGGGGAGCACCTCTGTGATTGTTACTGCCAGTTGAGCCAGATGTGTACCTCAGACTGGGTGAAGCCGAAAGCTAGCGTTCTTAAGGTGAATATTAGGTCAGTGAACAAAAGATGTTCTCGTTCCTAACAACGAGAATACCCAGATGTTTTGTTTCCTGCGCTTTTTCTCGCAGTTCGGACATGCACATCGATGCATGCGTACCCAGAGAAAGGAACCCCTAACGGAACTATTCTCTCTGGAAGATGTTTCTTACTATCCATGTAATATAACATAACTAGTTGGGTACTTGTCTGTTCAAGCACTTATGACCCCTACGTCTGGTTTCCACGCATACCCCGGTTTTTCATTACTGTGTGGGTATTCGGATACACCCGGACTGTCGGATCCGGGGGCTGAAGCGAAAAGGTCCGCCATGACAAATGATTTTCAATCCGGCTAGGGAGTACATGAGTCCGTTCTAAATTACATAATCATATAGACTGGCTGTACTCTTCCTCTATACCATCCAATAGGCTATCTAGCTTACAATCCTGCTGGGAATACTTTGCAGCTAATGCTACTTGATCATATACTAAACTAACGGGTATCTCTTGTCCATTTGGCCCAGCCGGTCTGACTTCGGCCATATGGTTCGGGTCAGCCTTGGCGTATCACGTCTTCACCATGGCCCAAGCGTCTCTCGCACCTTGCCGGCAAGCTGATATCTTCCATAGTCGGAAGCGCCGCCGTGCTCCTTTGAGCATCTCTACAAGCTTGCCCATGCCTCCTGGCAGGGAAGCAGATGGCCACAAAGCCTGGGAAATACCCTGCATCACCTGCCGAGCTCGTTCGTGCAGTTGTGAAAGCTCTTGCAGCATATCGCCTATAGACCCGGGCATCTCCTCTTCAGGGCGTCCCGTCAACATACCTGCAGACATAACTCTATCAATACGCCTCCTCGCCGAACTATACTACAGTTCGTTCAAGCACTTACTATAAATGCCGCGTCGAAGCCTCCGATTCTCCTTCACGGAATCCGCGAGCTGAGCCCAAACATCTTTTAATTCGACGCTCAGTTGGAGATTAGCATCTTGCAGCTTATTCTTCTCCTGGATAGACTGCGTCAGCACGCGTTCGCCCGCCTTTAGCTGACTTCGCAGATGCAGCTCATTATCTCCCATAATCTCCGGATTTTATCCGGGATTGTCTGCCGAATATTTCATCAGATTTATAAAACATGCCGAACACACAAACTGGCAGAAGGAAATTCTTACCAGAAGAAGCCTTTTCGGATCCCCCTTGTTTGGCTACATTAGCCTTCATTTGGGCCGTACACTCCTCCAGCTCTTGAGACAACTGGGCATTATTCTCTACAAGAACCTATGCATTTACATGATCCTTAAATCAGTTGTGCCAACTGTTTCAAGTCTCAGGGGCTACTACTACACATACTTATTTATTCTCTTACCCGTATATCCTTCACATACTGGTCGGTTGCTCTCGCAAGGCCATCTTGAGCAGCGCAGATATAGGCGTGTCCGGAATTGAAGGCATTGAACGCCTCTTCGGAAAAAATACCACCACGGAGTACGGCTCGTCGGCGCCGATGATTCATGGCGCTCTCTACTTCTGAATTTGTGGTGGAAAGCATATCTGTATCCTCCGCAGGAGGACAGTTCGGCACTATCCCCACGTTAGCCTCCGCCCGTGAACCCGGTCCGGGAATCAGGCTGCTAGAGGCATGGTCGGTAGGGTCCCCGGACACAGTCCAGTGTTTCCTGTCGGGACATAAATCAAATCGTCACACCTCAACAAAAAAACCAAATAAACCACGGGGCAAGTTTAATGCATACCTCTACATCTGCGTATCGCTCCTAACCGCGTTCCTTTTAAGCCTGCCTTGTCTAGGCGCCTCTTGCTGAGAGGCCCCCGCGGGATCCGCATGATGTCCCGACCGCCGTTTCTATAAAAAGTCCGGCATGTGGTCATAAGGTACGGCAAAACGAAGAAATCCTTTCGAAAGGTTGGAACCTCGACATTACTTACATGCGACACGGGAAGCAGTCCGGGATAATCCGCGATGATGGCCACTAAAGAGGCGCCACTGCTTGCCTGATAGAAGGTCCCGTCGACGAATTCCATGGATATGTCTGGATCTTCTTCGAGTCCGGGGTCGAGATCCCGGCCAGGATCCTCTGGCTGCGGAGAAGGGTTGTTGAACTCTTTTATGGCCTTCCTTAGTTCCTGTTTTTGAAACAGCAAGGTAAATAATTGTGGTCAAGAAGGTAAGAGTGAATAGAGTCGAGTAACAAATAACAACTTACCCAACTTCGGGGGTTGTACATGGAAAATCCATCCCGCGGTTTAATGCGGAGGAACTCCTCTTCTTCTCCCTTGCACAACTCGGATAGTATCCTCGCCAAAGATGCGGCGGAGTCCGGACCTTTGCGACCGCAGCGGGTGGCATCGTCTTCTCCATTGAAGTGCCACATGAGTTTTCCCCTATATTACAGTGGCTGCACTCCCCTTATAATGCATATTGACATAACTTCAATTATTGTCAATCCTTATTTTTCCAGGGTTTGTATCCGGCTCATCAGATAGAAGACTTCCCTATTTTCTTCCTCCTGGGGGCTCCGAGGGCGCCAGCTTTGGCATTTCTTCAGCGGAGTATTGGTGAACTCAGGAAGGCCCATCCGGACTGGGTCCGAAAGAGGAACGTCATCGACATAAAACCGCTTTGAGGGCCAGTCTTCGGACGCCTTCTTTGGAGTACCGGACAGGTATCCGGTCTGGGTGATGCGCCATATTTCGGCTCTGCCAACTTGATATATAGATCCCTCCTGTTTGCAGGGGACGAGGCAAAATAACCTCTTCCATAGCTCGAAATGAGCTTCGCAGCCCAGGAACAACTCACAGAGGGCGACGTAGCCCGCGATCTGCAGTATGGTGGCGGGGGTAAGATTATGCAACTGGAGACCGTAGAACTCCGGGAGCCCGCGGAGGAATGGGTGGATTGGAAACCTGACGCCTCTTAGCAGATATGGGACAAGGCATACCCGCTCCTCCCGAGATGGGTTAGGGAATCTCTCTGCTTGCTCCCCGCCAGTATAGGTGGCTAGTCCGGATCGGACGGGGACCATGTATGCGGGCGGAAGGAACGCTTTGGTCTGCAGCTCTATTAGGCAGCTGTGAGGGATGGAACACTTTTCCCAATCCCCTGGCTTCGAGCTGGGAGAGCGGCGAGCTGGGCTGCGGCGACTGGTCATGATGGGATGGCCTCTTTTGGGCGCGCTCTGTGAAATTCTTGCTTGGGGGAAGCTGGTGTGATTTGGATCTGAAGATCCCCGTCTCCTCAAATAGACGACTCGCCTACGGGATTAGGGTGTCAAATGCAAAAATGCCCCTTCCCCTCTTCTTCGATCGACACGTGGAGGTGGCCATTATTGAAGCATAGAAGCCGAGGAGTACAACCTTACTGGGAGGCCAGACACTATTCGCTACAGCGGGTGCACCGGATTTGGAGAAGAACCCGACTTGCAATGCCGAAGACAATCTGCGTGCCAGACTCATCTTCATTGAAGCCTGGTTCGGGGGCTACTGAGGGAGTCCTGGATAAGGGGGTGTCCGAACAGCTGGACTATATACTTTGGCCGGACAGTTGGGCTATGAAGACACAAGATTGAAGACTTTGTCCCGTGTCCGGATGGGACTCTCCTTGGTGTGGAAGGCAAGCTTGGCGATTCGGATGTAGATCTCCTCCTCTGTAAACCGACTCTGTGTAACCCTAGCACCCTCCGGTGTCTATATAAACCGGAGGGTTTAGTCCGTAGGACTCATCATCATTATCAACAACAATCATACCATAGGCTAGCTTCTAGGGATTAGCCTCTCTGATCTCGTGGTAGATCAACTCTTGTAATACTCATATCATCAAGATCAATCAAGCAGGAAGTAGGGTATTACCTTCATCAAGAGGGCCCAAACCTGGGTAAAACATCGTGTCCCCAGCCTCCTGTTACCATTAGCCTTAGACACACAGTTCGGACCCCCTACCCGAGATCCGCCGGTTTTGACACCGACAGGGATGCCGAGTGATTATGTAACTATCAAACTCTTTCGGGCTTGATGCTCGAGCACTTCTGCTCGTCTCGTGGTTCTGAACTTTTGCAGGATTTATCTTAACCTTGTTTTCTTTGAATATCATGGCTCTTGCTTTCGTTGTTTCTGAACGTCTTTCGATTCTGAACGAATCTGTCCTTTACACTCGGCAACGAGTGGCTCTGACGATATGTTCAGTAGGCATTTCATTATCCTCGCAGATCAAGATGGAGCGCACATTGTACTTGTGCCACAGCTCAGACGTGGTGTTCAGTCGACACCTCATCATCCTTGCGGATCGGGATGGAGCGTATGTTGTATTTGTGGAGTAGCTCTAACGCGGTGTTCAGTCGACACCTCGCCATCCTTGCAGATCGGGATGGAGCGTACGTTGTATTTGTGGTGTAGCTCCGACGCGGTGTTCATTCGACACCTCGCCGTCCTTCAGATCGGGAAGGAGCATACGTTGTATTTGTGGCGTAGCTCAAGGGATCTTTTGTGACTTAGGCGATTACGGGGTTGCAGCTAAGCCTCCGAGTGGGAGGATTGCTCTCCACTCGGAAATGTTTTTAACTTAGGCGATTACAGGGTCGCAACTAAGCTCCCGAGTGGGCGGGTTGCTCTCCACTCGGAATGTTTTTTAACTTAGGCGATTACAGGGTCGCAGCTAAGCCCCCGAGTGGGAGGATTGCTCTCCACTCGGAAATGTTTTTAACTTAGGCGATTACGGGGTCATAGCTAAGCCCCCGAGTGGGAGGGTTTCTCTCCACTCGGAAATGTTTTTAACTTAGGCGATTACGGGGTCGTAGCTAAGCCTCCGAGTGGGAGGATTGCTCTCCACTCGGAAATGTTTTTAACTTAGGCGATTACAGGGTCGCAGCTAAGCCCCCGAGTGGGAGGATTGCTCTCCACTCAGAAATGTTTTTAACTTAGGCGATTACAGGGTCGCAGCTAAGCCCCCGAGTGGGAGGATTGCTCTCCACTCGGAAATGTTTTTAACTTAGGTGATTACGGGGTCGCAGCTAAGCCCCTGAGTGGGAGGATTGCTCTCCACTCGGAAATGTTTTTAACTTAGGCGATTACAGGGTCACAGCTAAGCCCCCAAGTGGGAGGATTGCTCTCCACTCGGAAACGTTTTTAACTTAGGCGATTACGGGGTCGCAGCTAAGCCCTCGAGTGGGAGGATTGTTCTCCACTCGGAAATGTTTTTAACTTAGGCGATTACGGGGTCACAGCTAAGCCCCCGAGTGGGAGGATTGCTCTCCACTCGGAAACTGTTTTTTAACTTAGGCGATTATGGGGTCACAGCTAAGCCGCCGAGTGGGAGGATTGCTCTCCACTCAGAGTGTTTTTAACTTAGGCGAATCGTATTCGCAGCTAAGCCACCCACTGGGGGATTTGGACACAGATGATTATTGGAAACCGATCATTATGATACTGAAAAAAAATCTTGTCTTTGGAAAGCAAGCTGAAATTCTTTTATTACAACTCGTCAGGTCGAGTGATCTATGTGTAGAAGTGGCGGAGCAGCTCTGCGTTCCATGAACGTGGCTCTTCCATCTTCTTGGCTATGTTGTAGATGTGGTAAGCTCCATTGTGAAGCACCTTGGTGATGATGAAGGGGCCTTTGAGGGAGTCCTGGATAAGGGGGTATCCAGACAGCCGGACTATATACTTTGGCCGGACTGTTGGATTATGAAGATACAAGATTGAAGACTTCGTCCGTGTCCGGATGGGACTCTCCTTTGCATGGAAGGCAAGCTTGGTGATTCGGAGGATAGATCTCCTTCTCTGTAACCGACTCTATGTAACCCTAGCCCCCTTCGGTGTCTATATAAATCGGAGGGTTTAGTCCATAGGACACAACAACAATCGTACCATAGGCTAGCTTCTAGGGTTTAGCCTCTACGATCTCGTGGTAGATCAACTCTTGTAATACTCATATAATCAAGATCAATCAAGTAGGAAGTAAGGTATTACCTCCATCGAGAGGGCCCGAACCTGGGTAAACGTCGTGTCCCCAGTCTCCTGTTACCATTAGCCTTAGATGCACAGTTCGGGACCCCCTACCCGAGATCCGCCGGTTTTGACACCGACATTGGTGCTTCCATTGAGAGTTCCTCTGTTTCGTTGCTGTAAGGCTCGATGGCTTCTCCAACCTTCAACAACACCGTCCAGGGTGAGACTTTTCTCCCCGGACAGATCTTCGTGTTCGGCGGCTTCGCATTGCGGGCCAACTCGCTTGGCCATCTGGAGCAGATCAACAACTATGCCCCTTGCCATCAGGTCAGTTTCGGGAACCTAAACTATATTGTCGACATCCGCAGAGACTTGATCTTCGACGGGTTTGAGCCCACGTTAGGAGCACCGAACGATCGCCACGTTGACAAGCTTGATCTTCTTATCCCTCATACTTTTAATACAGGACTCGAGCCCGGTCAGCTCCACAGGTTCGCCCCAGGCCAGGCCCTTCTTTTCCCAAGAAGTGAGCCGCATGGGGATTCCGGATCGGAACTTGGGGGCCGCCACCCAGTTGGCGTCGCATGGCTCGGTGATGTAGAACCACCCTAATTGCCACCCTTTCACGGTCTCCACAAAGGAGTCATCGAGCCATGTATCGTTGGGCATTCTACCCACCATGGCACTTCCGCACTCTACTTGTTGGCCACTCACAATCTTTGGCTTCACGCAGAAGGTTTGCAGCCACAGACCAAAGTGGGGCTTGATGCAGAGGAAGGCCTCACACACGATGATGAATGCCGAGATGTTGAGTACGAAATTTGGGGCTAGATCGTGAAAATATAGCCCGTAGTAATACATGAGCCCGCGGACAAACGGGTGAAGTGGGAATCCTAGTCCGCGGACAAAATGAGAGAGAAATACTACTCTCTCCCGAGACTTTGGGGTGGGGGTGATCTGTCCCTCCGTTGGAAGCCTGTGCGTGGTGTTTTCGGCCAGGTATCCGGCCGCCCGAAGCTTGGTAATGTCCTCCTCTGTGATAGAGGAGGCCATCCGCTTGCCTCCCACTCCGGACATGCTGCGGTCCTACGGAGAAGGTGAGAACTTGGGCGCTGGGGCTCGAGAATGCGAGAACGGATGAGCAAAGGAAGAAGAAGGCGTGGGTGAAAACGGGATATCCTTATCCCTTTATAAAGGCGGTACAGAATGTGCGCCTCCCCACTTGCCTCTCAAAATCTCTTATTTTCCAAGCGCCTCGGTCAATGGCGCTGGTTGGGTTACCCATACCCGTATTGATGAAGATCCCGCGATAAGGGGACACGTTCTCTGCTTTGACAAGACGTGCCAAAGAAACCGCCTCGCAATATGTGCGGTAGCTGGTTAAAAACAAACGGTTCGAATAATGACTGGGCCATGGCGTGATGTCACGCCGCGAAGAGCTATCAGCAGATTGGATTTGTGGTATATTATTCTCTCTACGGTGGTATTCGAAATTTATCTTGCAGAGACCGGACACGATTTAAGTGTTCGAAGATTACTTTGGAGTATTCGGAGATGGAACCCGCCTTGCAATGCCGAAGACAATCTATGTGCAGGACTCATCGTCATTGAAGCCTGGTTCAGAGGCTACTGAGGGAGTCCTGGATAAGGGGGTATCCGGACAGCCGGACTATATACTTTGGCCGGACTGTTGGATTATGAAGATACAAGATTGAAGATTTCGTCCCGTGTCCGGATGGGACTCTCCTTTGCATGAAAGGCAAGCTTGGCGATTCGGAGGATAGATCTCCTTCTCTGTAACCGACTCTGTGTAACCCTAGCCCCCTCAGGTGTCTATATAAACCGGAGGGTTTAGTCCGTAGGACACAACAACAATCATACCATAGGCTAGCTTCTAGGGTTTAGCCTCTACAATCTCGTGGTAGATCAACTCTTGTAATACTCATATCATCAAGATCAATCAAGCAGGAAGTAGGGTATTACCTCCATCGAGAGGGCCCGAACCTGCGTAAACATCGTGTCCCCAGTCTCCTGTCACCATTAGCCTTAGACGCACAGTTCGGGACCCCCTACCCAAGATCCGCCGGTTTTGACACCGACAACCTTCCCAGGCCGGAGCAAGCTTGTGAGGCCGTTTCTGATCCACCCGGAGTACCAGGTCTTCTTATTGGAACGCTCGTCCTTTGATATTTCGGGCATGGAATCGACGCAGATCTTGCTGGTAGATGGTCGAACGAATCAAATCCATCTCATGTTCTTCTTCCAAGAGATCAACATCGTCTTCTCGTGCTTGCTCTGCTTCAGCTTTTGTAAATAGTTCCACTCGGGGGGCATTGTGCAGCAAATCACTCGGAAGCACAAGTTCGGCGCTGTACACTAAGAAGAATGAGGTTTAGTTAGTCGACCGATTCAGTGTTGTTCTCAACCCCCATAATACGGACGTCAACTCAGTCACCCAGGCTCCGGCATCGTGCTTGAGGTCACGCATTAGTCGGGGCTTTAACCCTTGGAGGATCAAACCATTCGCCCTTTCCGCTTCTCCATTCGACTGCGGGTGTGCGACAGACGCATAGTTCACCCGAGTGCCTTGGGACACACAGAACGCCCTAAATTCGTCAGAATCAAAGTTGGAGCCGTTATCTGTGATAATGTTGTGGGGAACTCCATATCTGAATATCAACTCTTTGATGCAATTGAAGGCAGTGCTTGCGTCGAGGTTCTTGATGGGCTTAGCCTCAATCCACTTGGTGAACTTGTCGACTGCTACAAGCAAATGTGTGAAACCACTCGCACCGGTCTTGAAGGGGCCAACCATATCCAACCCCTAGACTGCAAACGGCCAGACAAGTGGAATAGTCTTCAAGGCAGACGCGGGTTTGTGGGACATGTTGGAGTAGAACTGGCAGCCTGCACACCTGTCGACTATATCCTTTGCCATCTCGTTTGCTCGAAGCCAATAGAATCCTGCTCGGTATGCTTTGGCCACAATGGTCCGAGAGGATGCATAGTGACCACAGGTCCCCGAGTGGATATCATTTAGGATCATTCGACCTTCCTCTAGGGTGATGCAGCGCTGAGCCACTCCTGTGACACTTTTTGTGTAAAGCTGCCCTTTTATCACTTTGAAGGCTTTGGATCGACAGACTATCTGACGGGCTTCATCCACATCCTCTGTGAGTTCCTTCCTGAGAATGTACGCAATGTATGGTACCGTCCAGTCGGGTGTGATCACCAAGACCTCCATGATCAAGTCGACCACAACTGGAATCTCGATATCAGTTGGGTTGGTAGAACTTATTGGTTGCGGGGGCTCTTCCTTCAAGGGATCCTCTTGTACTGACGGGGTGTGAAGATGCTCCAAGAACACATTGCCGGGGACAGGTTTCCGAGTGGAACCTATCTTCGCTAGATCATCAGCAGCCTGATTCTTGATTTGTGGTATGTGGTGGAGCTCTAACCCCTCAAACTTCTTCTCTAGCTTTCTCATTGCGTTGCAATAACCAGTCATTGCGGGACTCCTGACATCCCATTCCTTCATTACCTGATTAATCACTAAATCTGAGTCATCGTAGACCATCAAGCGTCGGACGCCGAGTGAAATGGCCATACACAACCCATACAATAGTGCCTCATATTCAGCTTCATTGTTAGAAGAATCAAAGTGAATCTTCAGGACATAACTGAGCTTGTTTCCTCGTGGGGACATTAAGACCACTCCTGCGCCAGAGCCATTTAACATCTTGGACCCATCAAAGAACATGGTCCAATGTTCCGACTGGATTTGAGTCGGCTGCTGTTGTTCTTCCACTCTGCGAGGAAATCTGCAATTGCTTGAGACTTGATGGCCTTCTTTGCCTCAAACTTGATATCCAATTGAAGAAGTTCAATCGCCCACTTTGCCACTCGACCAGTTGCATCTCTGTTGTTCAGAATCTCTGACAATGGAGCGTTGCTGACGACTGAAACTGAGTGATCAGAGAAATAATGTGCAACCTTCTTCATGGTTAGGTAAATCCCATAAACAAGCTTCTGATAATGAGGGTATCTCTGCTTGGACGGGGTCGAGACCTCTGAAACGTAATAGAATAGGCGCTGAAATTTGAAGGCTTTTCCTTCCTCTTCCCACTCGCCCGTGAGCATTGTGCTGACAACTTGTCTTGTGGCTGCGATGTAAAGCAACAGAGGCTCTTTACTAACTGGAGCAGCAAGCACCGGCTGGATGTGAAATGGCTTGGTCTCCCTAGCCGTCTGGAATGCGGACTCCAAGGCAGGTCTCTTGGCACGCAGCAAATCACTCGGATCTGCTATCTTCTGATACTCTTGGAATTCCACAGCTGCCATATGCTTGTCTGCTATCTTTGCACCATTCTGAAGACAATCCTCTGCTTTTTTCCGGTTACCGGAGACTGATATCACGCCTTTGGGGCTAGGCATCTTCATCTTGAGGTACACATAACATGGTCGAGCCATGAACCTAGCATAGGCAGGTCTGCCCAGAATGGCATGACAAGCACTTTGGAAATCCACAACCTCAAACGTCAACTTCTCTTTGTGATAATTCTTCTCATCGCCGAAAACCACATCAAGAGCAATCTGGCTGAGTGAGTCAGCTTTCTTTCCTGGGATGACTCTGTGGAACCTCATGTTGTTCTCGCTGAGTTTGGACATCGGAATGCCCATTCCCTTAAGAGCCTTGGCGTACAGAATATTGAGGCCACTGCCACCATCCATCAGAACTTTGGTCAGTCGAGTGCCCCCAACAACTGGGTCGACCACCAACGCCTGCCATCCAGGGGTTGCAACTCATGGCGGGTGATATGACTAGTCAAATGTAATAGGGTTTTTTGACCACTTCAAATATTTCGGTGTTGCCGGGGCAACCATGTTCACCTCTTTGTTAATGACTTTCAATCTACTTTTGCTCTCAACATCAGGAAAAATCACCAAGGTGGCATTAACATGAGGATATCCATCTTCCTCTTCTTCCTTGTCCTCCTCCTTCTCAGAATCTTTATCCTTCTCGTTGGGCGGATTTTTCTTTTGGAAGCTCTGGATCAGGAGTTGACACTGTCGAGTGGTATGTTTGGGGAGGACCAGATTCCCCTCTTCATCTTTCTTGGTGTGAATATGACATAGCAAATCCATCACGTCATTCCCATCTTAATCTTTTACTTTCTTGGGATTCCAGGGCCCTTTGGGCTTCCCTTTGAACTTTCCTTGATTCAACACTGTTGCCTCGGCAGGTCCTGCTGCCTCAGCCTTTCGCTTCTGCTTCCAACTGTAATTTCCACCTCCGGTGTCCTGGGCGATTGTTTTGTGCTTACCACTCTGGAGTCAGTCTTCCTCTTTGCTGTTAGCATACTTGGTGGCAATCTCCATCATCTGAGTCAGAGTCATATCTCCTGTCCGACTGAACTTCAGATTGAGCTCTCTGTAGCGAACGCCTTCCTTGAAGGCACATACTACTTGGTGATTTGGCACATTCTCCACTGTGTGGCACAAAGTGATCCATCTCAGGATATAGTCTCTCAAGGTTTCATTCGGTTTCTGCACACAATGCTACAACTCTGGTAGACTGGCAGATCTCTTGCAGGTACCCTCGAACGTTCTGGTAAACACTCGGGATAACTCATCCCAACTCAAAATGCTCCCAGGGGCCAACTGATTCAGCCAAGCTCTGGCAGAACCTTCAAGCATCAGAGGGAGGTGCATCATGGCCACCTCATCGCCGCCGCCGCCGATGTGCACAGCCACTCGATAATCTTCAAGCCAAGTGTCGGGCTTCGATGCTCCCGTGAACTTGGTGACACCAGTTGCCAATGTGAAGTTGTGGGGGACCTCAACGGCCCTAATGGCTCTTCCGAAACACTTGGGTCCAGACACGTGGACCCTGCTTCCACTGGGCCTATCTCTGTCTAGCCCTTCTCTGTATGCTCTGTTCCGGTCGACCAAGCCCTGAACAAGGACTGACCTTGCATCGAACCTGGGCTCTCTTGGGTCGACTGGAACTCTGCGGTCATTACCGTATGGACGCCTATCGTCATACCACCGGGGCGCGTATGACCAGCCCCTCGGAAGGGGCGAAGGCACTCGACGGTAGTTGTCACGGGCGAACTCACGATCATCATCTCCATGAACTCTTCCTAAGTGCCGATCTTGGCGATGCTTATGATCCCTTTGCCTCAACGGTGACCTAGGATTGTGTGCCGACTGAATAGTATCTGCCATTACCGATCGACTGTGAGTTCTGTTCCGTGACTAGGACACGGCAGAGTTCTGATCTCCTGCTGCCCGGAGCAGCGCTCCGATATGTTCCAAGCTCCTTCCTGCTTCCGAGCGAGACGGCTGAATGGACTCTGCAATACGTGCATCAGCTGTGAGATTTTGAATCGGCGTACGAAATACCTGAGTTTTCGGTGGAAACAGTTGTCGTGAATGCCGACTGGATCCAGGGATCAGTCGACGGGCATGCTCGTCGAGAGAATGTTGAAGATTCTCCGAACGAGTGCGCTCAGCCAGCGTGGCCAGGGGCACGTCCTCCAAAGCCCGAGCCTCGGCGGTTTCCCCTATGATGGGGGTATGGAGAGCCTCCTCGTTGCAGCGACGCAGCTCCTCCCTCTGCTGCAAACTGAGAGGTTGGGGCTGGTACTCCTCATGGCCGAACGACATACCGTTGCCATCCCTGTTCGCGCTGCTGCGACGGAAACCAGTTGGGCCATGATAAGAGTCGACCATGAGGACCTCTGCCTCGGGGTCACAACTCCCGCTCTCGGAAAGTGTGTCTGCCAAGTCAGTTGATAGGTCAACTGGACCGCAGTGATATACGTCGGGCTCGATCGTCGCGACTTGGGGGTGAATGCCTGTCAAGCCACCACGTGCTTCACCCACCGCTGGAGCCGTGATCGACCCAACCGCTTGTGGCGGCGTCCAACGGAGCGAGAGAACGACACGGGCGTCGACTGGTACGGGGTCGATGGCTGCCGGAGGAGGACGCTGCAGGCACTCACGCGGAAGTGGGACAAACCCCGGATTGGCAGTGCCTTGACATCGAGGGGGGCCTCCTGGAGCCAGGCCGAGTCATCGGCGACGAAAGTGAGCGCGCCGAGTCAGAACTCGCAGCCCATGATCAAACTGCCGCCGGAAACCATGTTGATGAAGACTGAAGAAAATACAACCTCACCGGAAGTCGCTAAGATGCTTAGCCCCACGTTGGCGCCAACTGTCGTGGTACTAAGACTGACAGTAAGAATAGGGGGTATGTATGAGGAGGCAAGGTCCTAGCTACGGTGAGCTTGTACGCAAGCGTTTACGAGTTTGAGCCCCTCTCGGAGGAGGTAAAAGCCCTACGTCTCGGTGCCCGGAGGCGGTCGACTGGATTATAGTATGTGTGTGTGTGTGTATGTTACAAGGGGTGCGAACCCTTGTGCCAGAGGAGGGGGTGGCTTATATAGAGTGCGCCAGGACCCCAGCCATCCCCCATTACAGAGAGTTCAATGTACATAAAGAGAGGGCGTTACTGATAACGCCAGCTATAAAGTGCTATTAATGCCTTTGAAGACTATGGAGTGAATGCTTGATCATTGTTGTCCTGTGCGACTCCTGGTCTTCAGTAGGTCAAGTGGTTTCTTGTATGGTCGAGTGATATCGGGAAGGAGGGGTACCCGAGTGCTATGACTGGTCGAGTGGATTGCACTCGACGTCTTCAATTGGTATTCCCTGTTGTCTTTGGGGTGCCTTTGCTTCTAGGGTAGTGACCTTGGGTAGGGTGTATAGGTCAGGCCTATGACCCTACCCTAGGTCTATATCCTCATCACCCCCATGAGCCTCAAAGGTCACAGTGTCCCCGGTCAGCTTATTGAATTCCAACCTCACATTGCATGGGACGATCTGTGTAAAAAAGGAAAATGATATACACAATGCATTGATGGCAATAACCCTAAAAACAAAATAGTTGCTACAAGTTTCATATAATTTGTTACCGCTGCATTAAGAAAACTCGGCTGGAAGTAGATGCCGAACAACGTGCCAGTTGCAAGGCTGCTGTCGCACCTTGACTTGCACAGTCGACAATCGACATGGTGGTGGTTGTGGCGCCATTTTCCTATGATAAGCATTAAATAGAGTTAAAAAGGGCAACCTGGTGCATGTAGCTCCCGCTTGTGCAGGGTCCAGGAAAGGGTCCGATCACTTTGGGTCTATTGTACGCAGCTGAGGGAGTCCTGGTTAAGGGGGTATCCGGACAGCCGGACTATATACTTTGGCCGGACTGTTGGGCTATGAAGATACAAGACAGAAGACTCCGTCCCGTGTCCGGATGGGACTCTCCTTGGCGTGGAAGGCAACCTTGGCGATTCAGATGTAGATCCCCTTCTCTGTAAACCGACTCTGTGTAACCCTAGCCCCCTCCGGTGTCTATATAAACCAGAGGGTTTAGTCCGTAGGACTCAAGATCATCATCAATCATACCATAGGCTAGCTTCTAGGGTTTAGCCCCTCTGATCTCGTGGTAGATCAACTCTTGTAATACTCATATCATCAAGATCAATCAAGCAGGAAGTAGGGTATTACCTCCATCGAGAGGGCCCAAACCTGGGTAAACATCGTGTCCCCAGTCTCCTGTTACCATTAGCCTAAGACGCACTGTTCGGGACCCCCTACCCGAGATCCGCCGGTTTTGACACCGACATTGGTGCTTTCATTGAGAGTTCCTCTATGTCATCGCTACAAGGCTAGATGGCTCCTCCGTCCTTCAACCACGCTATCCTGGGTGAGATTTTTCTCCCCGAACAGATTTTTGTGTTCGACGGCTTCGCACTACGGGCCAATTTGCTTGGCCATCTGGAGCAGATTGATAGCTACTCCCCCGACCATCAGGTGAGGTTTGGAAACCTAAACTACACCACCGACATCCGCAGAGACTTGATCTTCGATGGATTCGGGCCTGTGTCTGGAGCGCTGAACAATCACGACGCGCCCGACCTAGATCGGCAGTCGGACAGTATTCGGAACATCGCACCTGCCACCGCTCCGAACTTCGCTCCAGAGCGGGTCGTGCCTCCATAGGACGGGTGGATGGACCCCGCCCCCGAGGCCGCATACTCCTCGGCGTTGGAGCCGAACACAGACTCCCCTCCTAAAGGGATTTGTGTCTCCAGACCCCCGGAATCATCTCCGGCAGTGTGTTCTGGACCGCGCGCACCCGTGCCCATCGAATCTAACTGGGATCCAGTCACTGAGTTCACCGCCGCGGATATCTTTCAGCACTCGCCCTTCGAAGACATGCTGGATTCTTTAAGGTCTCTCTCTCTGTCAGGAGACTCCTGGCCGAACTATGTCCGGCTCGAGTGGGAAGCTGGTGACGAAGAAATTCGTCCCCCACCCACCACCCACTTCATAGCCACGGTCGATGACTTGACCGACGTGCTTAACTTCGACTCCGAAGGCATCGACGGTATAGACGACGATGCGGGAGCAGAAAGGAACCACCGCCCACAGGGCGATGGACTGCCACCTCCTCATATGATATATATATGGTGGATACTCCCAAAGAAAACAATGGCGATGAGGCAACAAAATAAAACCCCTCGGGGAGGAAAGGAAAACATGGGCGTCATTGGCGCCGCTCCAAGCCCCGCCACAACAATACCGGCACTGGAGAAGAAAATCCAGATGGTGCCGAAGAGGAATACAATCCTGATCAACCCACCTTCGAGCAAGCTGAACAGGAACACAGGCTAGCTAGCCCAGATTAATAGGCGACAGACGGATACTTGGAGGACAATAACTATATGCCCCCCTCCGAAGACAAGGTGAGCCTCGGTGACGCCGAATTTGGCGTACCAGAGGATCCCATAGAGCAGGAGCGCTTCAAGCGCAGGCTCATAGCCACTGCAAAAAGCCTGAAGAAGAAACAGCAACAGCTCCAAGCTGACAAAGATCTGCTCACAGATAAATGGACTAAGGCCCGAGCAACCAAAGAATACGGACTCACGTGCCGAACAAAATACTACCCAAAGCGCAGGTTACTACCTCAATTCGAGGAGGCGGCACTGAAAATCAAATGCAGGCCTACACCCGGCCGACAGAACACTGCGGCAAGGGGCTGCGCACAAGACTAGTGTTGCACACACAGCAACAACATAAAAATACCGCAGATGCATCAGCGGACATCAACAGAGTCTACAAACCTTGGTGCAACAAATATAAGCGTCCCAAGACAAAGAATAGCGTCCGGGGAACGACGATCAACACAGGAGCCCGTAATCCCCAAACCGTTGAGAGGGAGAAGAGACTTCAACATCTTAATCCGGGCCCCTCCAGCTTGCACCGCATACTTGACCGACCATGTTAAATCCATTGTACCCCAGGAGCAGCAGCCAATCATACAAATAGAGAATGCTGGGTCTTTAAACAAATCGGTAGGGCGGCACCGGAAGGAACGTGAAGAAGCCCGGACCATCAAGTTCAGGGACCAGTAACTCGAGGGTCGGACTCACCAAATAACTCATTATAGAGTATCATAAATAGGCGTGATGGTCATCCAGGCCCCGCCACCCTAGAGCTAGTCTTCGAATAGCCAAAAGTGTAATACCCACTTTCGGTCTAAAACCCCTAGGCAGGAGCCACTCAGCACCGCCAGGATACACCGTGACTCGATGCATTACCAACAAAGGCCGGGCTTCGCCTCGGCACCGAAGAATATTCGGCTACTTTCATCACTAAAGAAGTGAGTCACGGTTTTTATCAACCGAACTTAGATTCGACAGCCGAACTCCCGGACACCGACAAGGGAGTCCGAACTACTTCAGGATACCCCAACCTAATCATAGCTCATATAGACCCTTCAGCATAAGCTGGACGGATCACATCCACCGCTCATCCAATGCTCACACATGCCTCTTAAGCACTATTTGCAGGTTTACCCTGGCGCACAACCGGACCGGCGGCTTGGAACCAGCTCAGACGCATACAGGGGAAATGCCCACCTAAACACAATCCAGATATTCCTCCGGACCCGCGCACATCCAACCACCTCCCGGCCCCAACAGGTTCTGCCATCATGCCTCTCTTTTATAACATGCACCGTACCCATACGCATAGACGTATTACTTAAATACAGCATGTTGAGTCATTTGATGCTTATCTGCTATTTTTAACGATATTTTGTCACAACGGCATCCGAACATCTTGTTATGCCTTCAAAACGTCAGGGGCTTCCCCGCACCCGTACTACGACGTCCAAAGTCCGAACACCTTCCCGGTCGTTCGGCACCCCGAACTTATAGCATTATATGCATCAGCTCCGAATCATGTCTTGGGTCATTGGTTGGGTTTGCCCAGCTCCCATGTTTCGGTACCTTACGTTCCGCAATATCGGCTAAGGTAGCGCTGGGAGAACTACTGCGATTGTGTCCCGGTTCTGCCGGATGAACACCTCAGTAGAGAAAGCCGAAAACCGACTGTCATGGTAAGGCGAGAGCTGGTCAGCTGTTCGAGAGGTTGTCAAATCTTTAAGGATTCATTCCTCATAATGCCATCATAAAATGCCGTGTGCGAAGGATCAGTCCACCGATCAGGCGCTATTGGAGCCCCCCGTGCGGTCTTCTGAACACCAGGGGCTGCGCCGCCCATACTCGAAATCCTATGGCTAAGTGAGAGTGATAAAGCATTATAGTCTGATTGCCTGGTTTGCTGTGCTGAACACCTCCTTCATGGACCCAAGAATGGGACAAAGAGTGTTTAGGTGTATCCCGAACACCCCCGTAGTTCGTACGTGGGGGCAGAAGCCAACGACTAGCCAACTCTCAAGACTAACATGTTAAACAGCCGCACAGGAATAAAATTTACACATAACAGGTACCTATATATAAGTGACTCTGTTTTGCCTTACAAAGCTTTGCACAATTGCTTTCAGGAAAAAATAATGTCTTTCGTACATTCCTCGGCCACGAGGCGAGCGCCTTTCAAGACGCCATCCTAATATAGTTCGGGCTTGCGGTGCTCCTTCCCCTCCGGCGGCCCCTCGGTCATCAGCTTCTCAACATCAAGCTTCCCCCAGTGCACTTCTGCACGGGCAAATGCCATTCGTGCCCCTTCTATGCAAACTAACCGCTTAATGACGTCCAGCCGAGGGCAGGCCCACCCAATCCGCTTTACGAGCGCAAGGAAAATGCTTGGTATGGGCTCGGCAGGCCACAACCGGATAACTAAATCCTTCATGGCTAGTTCGGCCGCCTGATGCAGCTCGATCAGCTGTTTTAGCTGGTCGGCAAACGGCACCGGATAGTTCGGCGCCAAATACTGCGATCAGAAGAACTTCTCCATAGTTTCCTTCTTCTCAGCTCGGCAAGATTGGGCGGCATTAGATTGTTGCGCGGCAAATCCGCGAATGCTCCTGAAAAAATTAGGATTCAATGGGTCACCATGAATCTTCCATGTGAAAGCGCAAGGCACCTAAAACAAAAACCCCCTTACTAGCCGCAATCTTCTGTGCCTCCTGAATATCCTTCAGCGCGGCCTGGGCTTCCTCTCGAGCCTCACTCGCGGTTCGGAGAGCTTGGGGAAGTTCGGATTCTTTCAACGATAGACTGTGCTCCAAGCTCTCGTTTCTCCCTACGGCCTCCTGAAGCTCTCATTCAGCTTCCACGACCCTCGCCTCGTGTCTCTCACGGAGTGTCCGCTCTGCGGCCGCATTCTTCTCAGCCAGGGCAACAACCTTCTTGAGCGCCTCAATTTCAGCATCCGCCCCTGGAGCGCGCAATATACATACTTTAAGATAGTCACAACTATTTACTTGTGGCAAAATTTGTTAAAAGTTTTTCAAACATACCCTGTTTCTCCTCCAGCCGCTTCCTCACTCGGCCGAGTTCTTCTTCCGCCTGCACTAGACTCTGCTTGAGTCCGGACACTTCCGCAGCATGGGAGGAAGCAGTCACTGCAGACATCTGATTCACAAAAATATATACATGTCATTAGCTAACTCTCCTGTGGACGGGAAGTTGATCCCCTGTCCGGTTCCTGTCCTCTCCGAACAGTGTATCAAGGGCTACTATCTATACTATGACAGTCTTTTACACATACCTCCAAGCCTTTTATAAGGCTGATGCAGGATTCATTCAGTCCGCTTTCGGCGGCTTGAATCTTCTCTACCACCACGCCCATAAGGGCGCGGTGTTCATCAATAATGGACGCACTCTCCAGTGTTGTCGATAGGCCGCCGGACGACTTTGGTTGGACGGAGGTCGCAGGCAGAGTAGGACCGCCCCCTCCAGCCAATGGGGGCTGCTTGCCTGATCCCGGAGCCGTCTGGGTCTCCGGGACCGTGTCCGGCTGTGGGCCGGATCCACGATCGCCCCCACCGTCGACATTCATGGGAACCGCTGCTCCCGCGCCTCCGGCCTCCAAGGTGCACCCCCTTGGCTCAGGTCCTCTTTCGATGACACCTCGGTGTCGCAGCCAGGCTTTGGGGAAGGGGCCCTAGGAGGGGTATCACTTTGCAAAGCATCAGAACTCAATGAGTCCTCCGATGAGTCCTGTTGGGACGGAGACCTGGCCGGACTGTAAAAAGTACGGTGCGAATTAAAATACTACATTCTAGAAAATTCTGGATATATGGATGTGTCTGGATTTCGGGCACTTACGATTTTACCAGGGGCTGGGCCTTGGGATCCCACTCCGGGCTGCTATCGGTAGCCGTGGTGGATGCCTCGGGGACAGATGTTCTTCCCCTCTTGGGCGAATCTGCCTCTAAGGATGAGGAGGCGCCCTTTTCTTCCTCCCCCTCGCAGGGAACTCAGCCTCTTATTTCTCCTCCTCCTCCTCCTCATCTTCCTCCTCCTCATTCTCTTTGGAGGAGGGAGGGTCGCTGGAGTCTTCGGACTTCATATCCGAAGCGCCCTGACAACGGAGACCGCTCCTGGTCTCCTTGGCCTTCTTGTTGGCCTCTTTCTTCGGCGCCTTGTAAGGCGCTGGGACCAGCATCTTCGTCAGAAGAGGTCCCGTCGGTTCTTCCGGCAGCGGGGCCGGACAATGAATTTGCTCCGCCACCTTCATCCATTCCTAAAGGCGATCATGGAAAGACACGTTAAAAACAACTCCTTCGGGACGTATTAATGAAACATGCGAATAACCAAGATGTGAGGGCAACTTACCGGACTGGCGGGGTGGGGAAACTGATGCCCGCGGTCGGCGGCCGAGTCCGGCCATGGTTTGCCGGACTTAAAGAGTACCTTCCAAATGTGCTTGTGTGAGGAGCCGAAAAGCTCCCGCAGGGTCCGGTGCTCGGCTGGGTCAAACTCCCACAAGTTACAACCTCTGTGCTGACAAGGAAGAATCAGGCGGACCAGCATCACCTGGACCATGTCAACAAGCCTGATGCCCTTGTCCTCCATACCTTTGACGCGCGCCTGGATCACTGACAGTTCATCGGATGATGACTAGTTTATGCCCTTCTTGGGCCAGGATGTTGTGCCGCAAAGGGGCTCCAGGTCGAAACGCAGGAGCAGCGACCCACTTTTTGCTGCGCGGCTCAGTAATATAGAACCATTGTTGCTGCCACTTCTTGACGGAGTCGTTAAAGGTACCCATCGGCCATGTGACCTTGGGCATCCTGCTCACCATGCCGCCTCCGCACTCGGCGTGTTCGCTGCTCACCACTTTGGGCTTCACATTGAAGATCTTGAGCCATAGCCCGAAGTGCGGCGAGATACGGAGAAAGGCCTCACACACGACGAAAAATGTCGAGATATTGAGGAAAGAATTGGGAGATAGATCATGGAAATCAATCCCGTAGTAATACATTATGCCGCGAACGAAAGGGTGGAGGGGAAATCCGAGCCCGCGGACGAAATGGGGGAGGAAAACAACTCTCTCGTGGGTATCCGGAGTAGGGACAATCTGTCCCGCCATTGGAAGACGGTGGCCGATTTTCTTGGCCAGATATACGGCCGCTCGCAACTTTTTGATATCCTCCTCCTAGACGGAGGAGGCCATCCACTTGCCCCCTGCTCCGGATTCGGACATTTTCCGAGGACCTTTTTTTGGTGAGGAGGATGAATGCTTGGGTGCTAGGGCTCAGATGAAAGGAAAGGGGTGAGTTGAAGCAGAAGAGGGCGTGGGTAGAAAGGAGGAGGCTTCTCCCTATTATAGAGGCGATAAACTTTACTCCTCCCCGCTTACCTAATGGAGCCTGCTCGTTCCCCGCTTACCTTAATTGATGGTATGGTTAGGCTACCCACGCCCGTATTGAAGAGGATCCCGCGATAAGGGGACACGATCTCTGCTTTGACAACACGTGCCAAAGAAACCGCCTCGCGATGTGTGCGGGAGCAGGTTGTGGGAAACGGTTTGAATAAAAACAGGACCGTGGCGTGATGTCACTTTTCAAAGAATTGTCAGTAGATTAGATTCGTGGATTATTATTCTCTCTACGGTGGCATGTGGAGTGTTATCTTACAGAGACGGACACGGACCTTGTGTTCGGAATTTATCTTGGAGTATTCGGAGATGGAACCCGCCTCGCAATGCCGAAGACAATCTATGCATCGGACTCATCGTCATTAAAGCCTGGTTCAGGGGCTACTGAGGGAGTCCTGGTTAAGGGGGTATCCGGACAGCCGGACTATATACTTTGGCCGGACTGTTGGGCTATGAAGATACAAGACAGAAGACTTCGTCCCGTGTCCGGATGGGACTCTCCTTGGCATGGAAGGCAAGCTTGGCGATTCGGATGTAGATCCCCTTCGCTGTAAACCGACTCTGTGTAACCCTAGCCCCCTCCGGTGTCTATATAAACCGGAGGGTTTAGTCCATAGGACTCAAGATCATCATCAATCATACCATAGGCTAGCTTCTAGGGTTTAGCCTATCTGATCTCGTGGTATATCAACTCTTGTAATACTCATATCATCAAGATCAATCAAGTAGGAAGTAGGGTATTACCTCCATCGTGAGGGCCGAACCTGGGTAAACATCATGTCCCCAGTCTCCTGTTACCATTAGCCTAAGACGCACAGTTCGGGACCCCCTACCCGAGATAGACCGGTTTTGACACCGACAGCAGCCTTTCCCTACATTTCTGCAAGAGGCTGTTTCCAGGACTTGAACCCGTGACCTCATGGTCACAAGGCAGCAACTTTACCACTGCGCCAAGGCTGCCCTTCATTTATTGGATAGAGTTAAACATCAATATTTGTTCCAATGCAAGCATTCATCAGATAGAGACAAAACATCAGATAGATAGAAGCAATGCATTGATTCATCGGATAGACAAATGTAGGGTTTATGTCAATGTTGGGGAAACTACTAGGGAAAGATCATAGGGTTTATTTCAATGTTAGGGAAAGTAATAGGGAAACATCATAGGGTTTATTTCAATGTTACAGAAACTACACTAGGGAAACATCTCATATATATCAATGACACTAGGGAAACTACACTATAATTAGTAACAAATTAACAATGTCAATCCTAATACACTACAAACATCACAAGCCTACCTATACCAACAAACATTCACCTAAGCCTACCTCTACAATGTCAATCCTAATACACACTACAACACACACACACAATTAATTAAGCATCTGAAATAATGAAGGAGAGTGGGCGGCAGCTAGAGTGGGGGTGGCGGCGGAGTGGGGCGACCGAAGTGTGGGGGCGGCGGTCGGAGTGGGGGCGGCGGCGCAGTGGGGAGGTGACCAGAGTGGGGGCGATGATGGAGTGGGGACGGTGGTAGCGGCCTGAGTGGGGCGGCGACGGGACCAAAGGGCGACAGGGGAGTAGGGTGGCGACCGGAGTGGGGCACCAGGGGAGTGGGGAGGCGGCGAGCGACGACCAAGAGGCAGCGGGCGGTAACCGAGAGGCGGCGGCGAGAGGGGGAGGAGCAACAGAGGGCGATGAGCATATTTACCGGTGCCAGCGACGAGGGCACCTGCGATGGCAGTGGCGGATGGGAAGAGGATGTTGGAAATGTGCCCTAGAGGCAATAATAAAAGTGTTATTATTATATTTCTTTGTTCATGATAATAGTCTTTTATTCATGCTATAACTGTATTATCCGGAAATCGTAATACACGTGTGAATACATAGACCACAATATGTCCCTAGTGAGCCTCTAGTTGACTAGCTCGTTGTGATCAACAGATAGTCATGATTTCCTGGCTATGGACATTGGATGTAGTTGATAACGGGATCACATCATTAGGAGAATGATGTGATGGACAAGACCCAATCTTAAGCATAGCACAAAGATCGTGTAGTTCGTTTGCTAGAGCTTTGCCAATGTCAAGTATCTCTTCCTTTGACCATGAGAGCGTGTAACTCCTGGATACCGTAGGAGTGCTTTGGGTGTATCAAACGTCACAACGTAACTGGGTGACTATAAAGGTGCACTACAGGTATCTCCGAAAGTATCTATTGTTTTATGCGGATCGAGACTGGGATTTGTCACTCCGTGTAAACGGAGAGGTATCTCTGGGCCCACTCGGTAGGACATCATCATAATGTGCACAATGTGACCAAGGGGTTGATCACGGGATGATGTGTTACGGAACGAGTAAAGAGACTTGCCGGTAACGAGATTGAACAAGGTATCGGTATACCGACGATCGAATCTCAGGCAAGTATAATACCGCTAGACAAAGGGAATTGTATACGGGATCAATTGAGTCCTTGACATCGTGGTTCATCCGATGAGATCATCGTGGAACATGTGGGAGCCAACATGGGTATCCAGATCCCGCTGTTGGTTATTGACTGGAGAACGTCTCGGTCATGTCTGCATGGTTCCCGAACCCGTAGGGTCTACACACTTAAGGTTCGATGATGCTAGGGTTATAAAGGAAGTTTGTATGTGGTTACCGAATGTTGTTCGGAGTCCCGGATGAGATCCCGGACGTCACGAGGAGTTCCGGAATGGTCCGGAGGTAAAGATTTACATATGGAAACTTGTTGTTCGGGTTCCGGAAAAAGTTCGGGTTTTTTCGGTATTGTACCGGGAAGCTTCCAGAAGGTTCCGGAGGATTCCGGAGGGGTCCGGAAGTCCGGAAATTGTTCCACCACGTCCAATACAGTAGCATGGGCTGTAGGGGGGCGCCCTAGCCTTAATGGGCCAGGGGCACCAGCCCCCCCAAGGCCCATGCGCATGGGAAGGGGAAACCCTAATGGGGGAGGCCTCCACTTGACTTGGGAGGCACTCCTCCCCCCTTGGCCGCACCCCTTGGGGTGGGAAACCCTAAAGGGGGCGCAGCCCTCCCCTTCCCCTATATATATTTAAGGTTTTGGAGCAGCCCAACACATGAGAACTTCTCCTCTTGGTGCAGCCCTACCTCTCTCCCTTCTCCTCATATCTCGTGGTGCTTGGCGAAGCCCTGCTGGACTACCACGCTCCTCCATCACCACCACGCCGTTGTGCTGCTGTTGGATGGAGTCTTCCTCAACCTCTCCCTCTCTCCTTGTTGGATCAAGGCGTGGGAGGCGTCACCGGGCTGTACGTGTGTTGAACGCGGAGGTGCCGTCCGTTCGGCACTTGGTCATCGGTGATTTGAATCACGACAAGTATGACTCCATCAACCCCGTTCTCTTGAACGCTTCCGCTTAGCGATCTACAAGGGTATGTAGATGCACTCTCCTTCCCCTCGTTGCTGGTTTCTCCGTAGATAGATCTTGGTGACACGTAGGAAAATTTTGAATTTCTGCTACGTTCCCCAACAGTGGCATCATGAGCTAGGTCTATTGCGTAGATTCTTTGCACGAGTAGAACACAAAGTAGTTGTGGGCGTTGATTTTGTTCAATATGCTTACCGTTACTAGTCTAATCTTGTTTCGACGGTATTGTGGGATGAAGCGGCCCGGACCGACCTTACACGTACTCTTACGTGAGACAGGTTCCACCGATTGACATGCACTTGGTGCATAAGGTGGCTAGCGGGTGCCAGTCTCTCCCACTTTAGTCGGAACAGATTTGATGAAAAGGGTCCTTATGAAGGGTAAATAGCAATTGACATATCATGTTGTGGTTTTGCGTAGGTAAGAAACGTTCTTGCTAGAAACCCATAGCAGCCACGTAAAACATGCAACAACAATTAGAGGACGTCTAACTTGTTTTTGCAGGGTATGCTTTGTGATGTGATATGGCCAAGGAGAATGTGATGAATGATATGTGATGTATGAGATTGATCATGTTCTTGTAATAGGATCCACGACTTGCATGTCGATGAGTATGACAACCGGCAGGAGCCATAGGAGTTGTCTTTATTTATTATATGACCTGCGTGTCATTAAAGAACGCCATGTAAATTACTTTACTTTATTGCTAAACGCGTTAGCCATAGAAGTAGAAGTAGTCGTTGGCGTGACAACTTCATGAAGACACGATGATGGAGATCATGATGATGGAGATCATGGTGTCATGCCGGTGACAATGATGATCATGGAACCCCGAAGATGGAGATCAAAAGGAGCAAAATGATATTGGCCATATCATGTCACTATTTGATTGCATGTGATGTTTATCATGTTTATGCATCTTGTTTACTTAGGATGACGGTAGTAAATAAGATGATCCCTTACAAAATTTCAAGAAGTGTTCTCCCCTAACAGTGCACCATTGCTACAGTTCGTCGCTTCTAAGCACCACGTGATGATCGGGTGTGATGGATTCTTACGTTCACATACAACGGGTGTAAGACAGTTTTACACAGCGAAAACACTTAGGGTTAACTTGACGAGCCTAGCATTTATAGACATGGCCTCGGAACACGGAGACCGAAAGGTCGAGCATGAGTCGTATAGTAGATACGATCAACATGAAGATGTTCACCGATGATGACTAGTCCGTCTCACGTGATGATCGGACATGGCCTAGTTGACTCGGATCATGTAATCACTTAGATGACCAGAGGGATGTCTATCTGAGTGGGAGTTCATAAGATGAACTTAATTATCTTGAACATAGTCAAAAGACCTTTTGCAAATTATGTCGTAGCTCGCGCTTTAGTTCTACTGTTTTAGATATGTTCCTAGAGAAAATATAGTTGAAAGTTGATAGTAGCAATTATGCGGACAGTAGAAAGCTTATGTCCTTAATGCACTGCTCAGTGTGCTGAACCCCAAACGTCGTCTGTGGATGTTGCGAACATCAGACATACATGTTTTGATAACTACGTGATAGTTCAGTTAAACGGTTTAGAGTTGAGGCACCAAAGACGTTTTTTGAAACGTCGCGGAACATATGAGATGTTTTGAGGGCTGAAATTAGGATTTCAGGCTCGTGCCCACGACAAGAGGTATAAGACCTCCGACGATTTTCTTAGCCTGCAAACTAAGGGAGAAAAGCTCAATCGTTGAGCTTGTGCTCAGATTGTCTGAGTGCAACAATCACTTGATAGTGATGTTTCTCCAAAGTCATTGCCACCAAGCTGCTAGAGCTTCGTGATGAACTATAACATATCAGGGATAGATATGATGATCCTTGAGGTATTCGCGATGTTTGACACCGTGAAAGTAGAAATCAAGAAGGAGCATCAATTGTTGATGGTTGGTGAAACCACTAGTTTCAAGAAGGGCAAGGGCAAGAAGGGATACTTCATGAAACGGCAAATCAGCTGCTGCTCTAGTGAAGAAACCCAAGGTTGAACCCAAACCCGAGACTAAGTGCTTCTGTAATAAGGGGAACAGTCACTAGAGCGGAATTACCCTAGATACTTGGTAGATGAGAAGGCTGGCAAGGTCGATAGAAGTATATTAGATATACATTATGTTAATGTGTACTTTACTAGTACTCCTAGTAGCACCAGGGTATTAGATACCGGTTCGGTTGCTAAGTGTTAGTAACTCGAAATAAAAGCTACGGAGTGAACGGAGACTAGCTAAAGGTGAGCTGACGATATGTGTTGGAAGTATTTCCAAGGTTGATGTGATCAAGCATCGCACGCTCCCCCTACCATCGAGATTTGGTGTTTGCGTTGAGCATAGACATGATTGGATTATGTCCATCGCAACACGGTTATTCATTTAAGGAGAGTAATGGTCACTCTGTTTATTTGAATAATACCTTCAATGGTCTTGCACCTGAAACGAATGGTTTATTGAATCTCGATCGTAGTGATACACATTTTCATGCCAAAAGATATAGGATAGTAATGATAGTACCACATACTTGTGGCACTGCCATGTAAGTCATATTGGTGTAAAACGCATGAAGAAGCTCCATGTTGATGGATCTTTGGACTCACTCGTTTTTGAAAAGTTTGAGACATGCGAACCATGTCTATTGGTGTATACGCATGAAGAAACTCCATGCAGATGGATCGTTTGGACTCACTTGATTTTGAATCACTTGAGATATGCAAATCATACCACATGGGCAAGATGACTAAAAAGCCTCGTTTTCAGTAAGATGGAACAAGATAGCAACTTGTTGGAAGTAACACATTTTGATGTGTCCAGTCCAATGAGTGCTGAGGCATGCAGTGAATATCATTATGTTCTTACTTCACAGATGATTCGAGTAGATGTTGAGAATATTTACTTGATGAAACACAAGTCTGAATTATTGAATTGTTCAAGTAATTTCAGAGTGAAGTAGAAGATCATTGTGACAAGACGATAAAATGTCTGTGATATGATCATAGAGATGAATATCTGAGTTACGAGTTTTGGCACACAATTAAGACATTGAGGAAATTGTTTCGCAATTAATACCGCCTGGAACACCATAGTGTGATGGTGTGTCCGAACATCATAGTTGCACCCTATTGGATATGGTGCGTACCATGATGTCTCTTATCGAATTACCACTATCGTTCATGGGTTAGGCATTAGAGACAACCACATTCACTTTAAATAGGGCACCACGTAATTCCGTTGAGATGACACCGTATGAATTATGGTTTAGAGAAACCTAAGCTGTCGTTTCTTAAAGGTTTGGGGCTGCGACGCTTATGTGAAAGTTTCAGGATTGATAAGCTCGAACCCAAAGCGGATAAAATGCATCTTCATAGGACACCCAAAACAGTTGGGTATACCTCCTAATTCAGATCCGAAAGCAATATGAATTGTTTCTTGAATCGGGTCCTTTCTCGAGGAAAGGTTTCTCTCAAAAGAGTTGAGTGGGAGGATGGTGGAGACTTGATATGGTTATTGAACCATCACTTCAACCAGTGTGTGGCAGGGCACAGGAAGTTGTTCCTGTGTCACCTGCACCAATTGAAGTGAAAGCTTATGATATTGATCATGAGACTTCGGATCAAGTCACTCCCAAACCTCGTAGGATGACAAGGATGCGTACTACTTCAGAGTGGTACGTAATCCTGTCTTGGAAGTCATGTTGCTAGACAACAATGAACCTACGAGCTATGGAGAAGCGATGGTGGGCCTGGATTCCGATAAATGGCTCAAGGCCATAAAATCCGAGAGAGGATCCATGTATGAAAACGAAGTGTAGACTTTGGAAGAACAACTTGATGGTCGTAAGGCTATTAGGTACAGATGGATTTTAAAAGGAAGACAGACAATGATGGTAAATGTCACCATTAAGAAAGCTCGACTTGTCGTTAAGATGTTTTCCGACAAGTTCAAGGAGTTGACTACGATGAGACTTTCTCACTCGTAGCGATGCTAAGAGTCTGTTGGAATTATATTAGCGATTACTGCATTGTTTATGAAATCTTGCAGATAGGATGTCAAAACATTGTTTCCTCGACAATTTTCTTGAGGAAAGGTTGTATGTGATACAACCGGAAGGTTTTGTCAATCCCGAAAGATGCTAATAAGTATGCTGGCTCCAGCGATCCTTCTAAGGACTGGAGTAAGCATCTCGGAGTTGGAATGTGCGCTTTGATGAAATGATCAAAGATTTTGGGTTTATACAAAGTTCATGAGAAACTTGTATTTCCAAAGAAGTGAGTGGGAGCACTATAGAATTTCTGATGAGTATATGTTGTTGACATATATTGTTGATCAGAAATGACGTAGATTTTCTGGAAAGCATATAGGGTTATTTTGAAAGGTGTTTTTCAATAGAAAACCTGGATTAAGCTACTTGAACATTGAGCATCAAGGATAGATTAAAATGCTTAATAATTACTTTCAAATGAGCACATACCTTGACATGATCTTGAAGGTGTTCAAGATGGATCAGTCAAAGAAGGAGTTCTTGCCTGAGTTGTAAGGTATGAAGTTAAGACTTAAAGCTCGACCATGGCAGAATAGAGAGAAAGGACGAAGGTCGTCTCCTGTGCTTAAGACATAGGCTCTACAGTATGCTATGCTGTGTACCACACCTGAAGTGTGCCTTGCCATGAGTCATTCAAGGGGTACAAGAGTGATCCAAGAATGGATCACAGGACAGCGGTCAAAGTTATCCTTAGTAACTAGTGGACTAAGGAATTTTCTCGATTATGGAGGTGGTAAAAGAGTTCGTCGTAAAGGGTTACGTCGATGCAAGCTTGACACCTATCCGGATAGCTCTGAGTGGAGATACCGGATACGTATAATGGAGCAACAATTTAGAATAGCTCCAAGTAGAACAGTAACTTGGAATAGCTCCAAATAGAGCGTGGTAGCTGCATCTAGGAGATGACATAAAGATTTGTAAAGCACACACGGATCTGAATGGTTCAGACCCGTTGACTAAAACCTCTCTCACAAGCAACATGATCAAACTCAAGACTCTTTGGATGTTGGTCACATGGTGATGTGACCTGTCAGTGTTAATCACATGGTGATGTGAACTAGATCATTGACTCTAGTGCAAGTGGGAGACTGTTGGAAATATGCCCTAGAGGCAATAATAAAAGTGTTATTATTATATTTCTTTGTTCATGATAACAGTCTTTTATTCATGCTATAACTGTATTATCCGGAAATCGTAATACACGTGTGAATACATAGACCACAATATGTCCCTAGTGAGCCTCTAGTTTTCTAGCTCGTTGTGATCAACAGATAGTCATGATTTCCTGGCTATGGACATTGGATGTCGTTGATAACGGGATCACATCATTAGGAGAATGATGTGATGGACAAGACCCAATCCTAAGCATAGCACAAAGATCGTGTAGTTCGTTTGCTAGAGCTTTGCCAATGTCAAGTATCTCTTCCTTTGACCATGAGAGCGTGTAACTCCTGGATACCGTAGGAGTGCTTTGGGTGTATCAAACGTCACAACGTAACTGGGTGACTATAAAGGTGCACTACAGGTATCTCCGAAAGTATCTATTGTTTTATGCGGATCGAGACTGGGATTTGTCACTCCGTGTAAACGGAGAGGTATCTCTGGGCCCACTCGGTAGGACATCATCATAATGTGCACAATGTGACCAAGGGGTTGATCACGGGATGATGTGTTACGGAACGAGTAAAGAGACTTGCCGGTAACGAGATTGAACAAGGTATCGGTATACCGACGATCGAATCTCGGGCAAGTATAATACCGCTAGACAAAGGGAATTGTATACGGGATCGATTGAGTCCTTGACATCGTGGTTCATCCGATGAGATCATCGTGGAACATGTGGGAGGCAATATGGGTATCCAGATCCCGCTATTGGTTATTGACTGGAGAACGTCTCGGTCATGTCTGCATGGTTCCCGAACCCGTAGGGTCTACACACTTAAGGTTCGATGACGCTAGGGTTATAAAGGAAGTTTGTATGTGGTTACCGAATGTTGTTCGGAGTCCCGGATGAGATCCCGGACGTCACGAGGAGTTCCAGAATGGTCCGGAGGTAAAGATTTATATATGGAAAGTTGTTGTTTGGGTTCCGGAAAAAGTTCGGGTTTTTTCGGTATTGTACCGGGAAGCTTCCAGAAGGTTCCGGAGGATTCCGGAGGGGTCCGGAAGTCCGGAAATTGTTCCACCACGTCCAATACAGTAGCATGGGCTGTAGGGGGGCACCCTAGCCTTAATGGGCCAGGGGCACCAGCCCCCCCAAGGCCCATGCGCATGGGAAGGGGAAACCCTAAAGGGGGAGGCCTCCACTTCACTTGGGAGGCACTCCCCCCCCTTGGCCGCACCCCTTGGGGTGGGAAACCCTAAAGGGGGCGCAGCCCTCCCCTTCCCCTATATATATTGAAGGTTTTGGAGCAGCCCAACACATGAGAACTTATCCTCTTGGTGCAGCCCTACCTCTCTCCCTTCTCCTCATATCTCGTGGTGCTTGGCGAAGCCCTGCTGGACTACCACGCTCCTCCATCACCACCACGCCGTTGTGCTGCTGTTGGATGGAGTCTTTCTCAACCTCTCCCTCTCTCCTTGCTGGATCAAGGCGTGGGAGACGTCACCGGGCTGTACGTGTGTTGAACGCGGAGGTGTCGTCCGTTCGGCACTTGGTCATCGGTGATTTGAATCACGACAAGTACGACTCCATCAACCCCGTTCTCTTGAACGCTTCCGCTTAGCGATCTACAAGGGTATGTAGATGCACTCTCCTTCCCCTGGTTGCTGGTTTCTCCATAGATAGATCTTGGTGACACGTAGGAAAATTTTGAATTTCTGCTACGTTCCCCAACAGAGGAACCCTAACCACGGCGGCAGCGGTGGAGGCTGGGAGGAATTGGACGAAGTGAGGGGGTGGGGTGGAGAAGGGCCGACCGGGTGGTTTTCACTCGGTGTAGTAGTAGCGTCGGGTATGGGTCGGCGCTACTGCTAAGTCCACTAGCTATAGCACCTGTGCATAGCCCACGCTACAACTAAGTGGGCTAGCATGGTGTGCCGTGTGGCCCACATACCAGTAGCACCGCCTAGGGTAACCAACGCTACTGCTAGGTAGTAGCAGTAGTGTGTTTTGCCACATGCGCTACTAGTACTTAGCAGTAGCAGTTGCCCCAAATAGGCGCTACTGGTAAAGTTCTAGGTATAAGTATTTTCCTAGTAGTGGTATAACCAGTTGGCTTATGTGTGTTGAAAGGTTTATGGTTAAGTTTCTTCCAGGCTCAAAGATCACTAAATTGAGACAGAACCTCACCCTATTCGTCTAGGAAGACGGCGGAATATTATGTAAAGCTTTGGAGAGATATTCTAGATTTTTGAACTTATGTCCTAACCATGGTTATGCTAAGTATGTTATATTTCATATGTTTTATCATGGGATTAATGAGGAATCAAAATCCATTCCTGATTTGAGTGCAGGAGGACAATTTATATCATTAATCCTAAAAGAAGGGAAGGAACATATAGAGAAAATTGTAACTGCACATGAACAATGGAATATCGAGGAGCCAACCAGGCTAACGGGAAAAATATACCATATAGAAGACATGGAAGAATTTTAAAAAGGTTACTCATGAGAAAGGCAAGCCTGTTAAAATAGTTATTAATAAAAAAAGTGGATATATTCAATATTTATCGCGAGAAGGATGAACTTCAAGAGATGATGAAAAAGTTTAAATTCCAACAAGACAACTTCAACAGGGACTTTCGAATATGTATCTATCGTAATGAAAATGTAATAACCTACCTTTCACAAGAGGTAGACGGGCTGAGTCAAGCAGTAAAGAACCTCGATAAACACTCTCGCATGATAGAAACTCAATGCTCTCAAATATCTAAAACACAATCTTTGATTCTTTCTTAGTTAGATAAAGAGAACACTTTTGTTACTAATAAAATTTCAAGTCCTATTGGTAAAAGAACGACCCCAAAGGCCGAGTGACGGTGTCCTAGATTAGGGGTACTAACCTAGTCGACCCGTGGTGTTCGGGCTGGACCGATGGGCCTTTATTCTTATTCAGTTGGACTCTGGAAGCTACATAACCAGACGTGATCAAGATTGCCACTACCAAAGACTTGACGTATACTCCAAGATATCTCCTGCCACCTCCTTGGCATATAACAAATCAGATCTTATTACAAGTAGAATGGGTACCCCGGCTCAGAGGAACCGGAACTCCTCGTATTCCAGCCCACAAATCAAGTCTCTTGGAATACGACACTACTTGGCATATAACAAATCAGATCTTATTACAAGTAGAATGGGTACAACGGTTCTGATATTAGAAAGCTTACAGGGGCACGGCGACACTACGCCTGCTAAGATAGTTATATGCTAGAAGTGGAATGACTCGTAGCGGTGGAATAACTCCTAGCAGTAGAACAACGACGACGGTGATGGACTCTACTCTGCAGGGACTCTGGCTCGAACACATCCTAGCTCACAAACTCAGGATCCTCGACAAGCAAGCAATCATGGCATGACCTGCAATCAGGCATGACATGCCATGTGAGTACTTTGAATCTACTCACAAGCTCACAGCAACCAAGGCAATCAAGACAAACAACAACATGCCACTTATAGGTTAATTAATGATGAGCATGATACAACTAGAACCATATAAGAGCATGGCAAGTACATGTTACTCATGAGATGAATAGGATGATGCTAACACTAGCATGAGAGGGGGTCGTCGTTTAAGGTCTCATGGACCATGTCGGTGTCAAAACCGGTGGATCTCGGGTAGGGGGTCCCGAACTGTGCGTCTAAGGCTAATGGTAAAGGAGGCGGGGGACACGATGTTTACCCAGGTTGAAGCCCTCTCTATGGAGGTAATACCCTACTTCCTGCTTGATTGATCTTGATGATATGAGTATTACAAGAGTTGATCTACCAGGAGATCAATGAGGCTAACCCTAGAAGCTAGCCTATGATTATGATTGTTGTCCTCGTCCTACGGACTAAACCCTCCGGTTTATATAGACACCGGAGGGGGCTAGGGTTACACAGAGTCGGTTTACAGAGAAGAAAATCTACATATCCAAATCGCCAAGCTTGCCTTCCATGCAAAGGAGAGTCCCATCCGGACACGGGATGAAGTCTTCTATCTTGTATCTTCATAGTCCAACAGTCCGGCCAAAGTATATAGTCAGGCTGTCCAAGGACCCCTTAATCCAGGACTCCCTCAGTAGCCCCTGAACCAGGCTTCAATGACGATTGAGTCCGGCACGCAGATTGTCTTCGGCATTGCAAGGCAGGTTCCTTCTCCGAATACTCCAAAGTAGATCTTGAACACAAGAATCGTGTCCGGCTATGCAAAAACAAATTCCACATACCACCGTAGAGAGTATAATATTTCACAGATCTATTCTGTTGACATTTTATTCACACCGTGACATCACACCATGACCTGGTTATTATTCGAACCGTTTTATCAACCTGCCACAACACGATTTACGAGGCGGTTTCATTGGCACGTCTTGTCGAAGCAGAGATTGTGTCCCCTTATCACGGGATTCTCATCAATACGGGCGTGGGTAACCCAACCGTTCCACGGATAGGATTCCTTGGGAATAGGTAAGTTCCAAAAAGGCCACGCGGGGGACGTTTGGTATTCATCCTCTTTAATAAAGAGATCAAGGCCTATCTTTTCCCTCTACGCTTAATCCACTCGTTCTCCTACCTTGAGTTCCAACACCCAAGGCTTCAGCCAAAACGCTCCAAACTTCCGACCATGTACGGATCCAGCCTTCAAGGCCGGTGGATGGCCTCCTCCGTCACAGAGGAGGATATCAAGAAGCTTAGGGAGGCAAGGTACTTGATAGCGGAAATTCCCCACAGGCTTCCTGCTCAAGGGCAGGTCATCCCTACTCCCAAGTCCAACGAGAGTGTTGTGTTCATCTCTCACTTCCTCCGAGGGCTAGGCCTCAGTCTTCATCCCTTCGTTAGAGGGCTCATGTTCTATTACGGGCTAGATTTTCATGATCTAGCCCCGGATTCCTTCCTTCACATCTCGTCCTTCATCATCGTGTGCGAGGCCTTCCTCCGCATTGTTCCACACTTGGACTTATGGCTTAAAACCGTTAATGTAACATCAAGGAAGATCAACGGGGAACATGCGGAGTGCGGAGGGGCAAAAATAAGCAAATGTGCCAACACTTTATGGCCAAAGGGTTCCTTCCCGGAGGCTTCCGATCTGTGGCAATGGGAGTGGTATTACATCACAGCTCCCCGAGGAAAAAAGTGGACGACTGCTCTTGCCTTCTGCTCCGGTCCTCCACCACAGCTTGCGTCATGGGTCCACAAGGGGCTGGACTAGGGGTCGGCTGACGATGTACGGACACTGCAAAGCCTCATCCAAGATCTCATCAAGAAGGATATTGGTCTTGTAAAGGTGATTCAGGTAATGCTAGTTCGACGGGTCCTGCCATGCCAACGACGACCTCTCCGTATGTGGGTGTTCAATCTAGAAGGACCGCGAACCGTTCAGCACTTCTTCGGCATGACGATCGAAGGGATGTATAAATCATTCTTCGGATCACGAATAAAGTGTTCGGACACCACGGAAGATGCAGGCCTTGACTGCAACCATCCAGATACCCATGTGAGCACCCCGTAACCGAACACATTGTCATTACATTTATCATAACGATATTTTGAAAAATCGTTCTTGGCCAGGGTTGGATAAAGAAGGCAGAGAGGATCAGGTGTTAGACGCCTCTTCCCGAAGATTCAGCGGACCCGGTGTTAACCAGGATGCTGGCTCGTGCACCATATCAAGTCCATCGGGGGAAGATAAGGAGGAGAGCGGGGAGGTCAAAAGTGGCCTCCATACAGGTGGTACATTACATACTACATCTGGAGGAATAGGAACTCCCGTGTCGGAGAGTAAACGGAGAGGGGAATCAAATATTCCCTACCTCCGTGGGAGAAAAGGGCCGCCTGAAAGAGCAATCATGCTCTTACATCATGTTTTTGATGTTGATGACAATATACATGTAGGGGACTAACAATGGTTGTTAAGTAAATCTTAGGTGTTAGTCCCCGGTTTCATCGACGTGTGTGGATAAGGAGCATATGAAGTAATTTTGCTCAAGGATGAAGTATCAAAAGTGATTTCATATTTATTTCCATGAGTATAGGATCCCGCACTATTAAGAGGGGATCAATAGGGTTAGCTTAAGACTTGCTCATTTCAATAACAACCGTTCAAAACTAGGCTAGTGTTCCAAATTAATGTTCTCTGATAAGGTTCTGTCTCTGGCATACTGGATGTCCGGGCTTGACCCCGGATGTCCAGGCTCACGGCGGATATCCGGCCTGCAGGCCGGATATCCGGGCCTGGCTATCCAGAATGCACTTTTGCTGGTATCATTTGCCGGATGTCCGGCCCTCTATGCCGGATGTCCGGGCCCTCATGCTGCGCCGGATGTCCGGGCCTTATCCCGGATGTCCGGCCTCTGCTACCACAGAACAACTGGGTTTCTATAACCACCTTGTGATCATGCTGGATGTTCGGTCACTTGCCGGATGTCCGGGCCTTCCTGATAATCCGGATGTCCGCGCTTGGGCCCCGGATGTCCAGTCTCTCTGTTTTTTGCTCTACCTCTACTGTGTTCCTTGTGTGCCCTTGCCAATCCGGATGTCCGGCCTCTAGCCCGGATGTCCGGCCTGCCCGTTCATTTACACTATAACGGCCGCACTCACACTATATATAGCCCTTCTCCCCCATGGGAGAGGACTGACCACTCACTTTGAACAAACCCTAGAACACATTTCTTACTCTCTCTCACTCCTCCACAACAAATCTTAGATCCCCAAGGGATTTGAGAGCATTTGTGAGAAGTTGTCCAATCAAGTGATAGATCCATTCCTTCTCCTTCTTTGCACCGAAGGAATTCATGATTTGAGCAAGTTTTGAGCTTTCCCCCATCGTTCTTGTTACTCTTGGAGGTTGGAGACTCCTAGGTGGTAGGAGTCTTTCAGAGAGGAATCGAACTTTGTGATTACCCTCGGAAAAGTTTGTGAGGGTTTGGAGACCACCTCAAGGTCTACCACTAGTGGTTGAGAAACGCCTCCGTGGTGTTGTCTCAGAGGGAGAATAGGGTGAGCCTTCGTGCCGTTGGTGTGCCTTCGTGGTAACACCCACCTCTCTAACGGTGACTAGCTTCCCTCCAAGGAAGTGAACATCGGCATACATCCTCGTCTCCCGGAGTTGCGGTTATTCCTAACCCTAACTCTCTACTTGTGGTTTCTTGTCTCTTTGCACTTATGTACATCATATTGAGCTTGCTTCCTTACGTGCGTGCGTTACTTGCTTTGTACTTAGTACTCACTTGCAATTGTTAGGCTCATCTTCATATTCCGCATTATTGCCTAAAATTGCTAAGTAATAATTAAAGTTTGTAATTGTACCTATTCACCCCCCTCTAGGTCCATCTCGATCCTTTCAATTGGTATCAGAGCCTCGTGCTCTCTTCTTGTGGCTTAACTGCCCTAGAGCAAGATGAACCAGGATGGGACTCCCCTGGTTGTAGATCCGAAGTATAAAGGCGAGGCTTCCTCTGAAGTCAAGTCCTTTACGTCTGAGGATCTAGAACGGAACCTTGCTAAGCAAAAAGAGGAGCATGATGCTTCCCTTGAGGCCTTGGTCCAAATGAGATTAGCCACGTTGTCCACGGTGCTGGCACCACTCTCAGGTGGTGCGGCTTCGAGGCCAACTGTGCCTACTCTGTCACTTGGTCAACAACCTCCTAGCAATGAACATGCTAGTGTTCCTTGGCTTTATGAAAGACCTCAGGTTGAAAAACCAAGATATAATCCTCAAGGAAAACCTCCTTTACTTAGTGCCACTTCCGATTTTGCTTTGTGGAGAGTTGCTATGCAGGATCATCTTCGACATGGAAATGATGAGATGCTGGAGATCATGGAGTATGGCTATCATGTGGTTGATCCAAAGAACCCCACACCAAGAGAAATATATGACAAGAACCTCAATGACACTGCAATCATGTGTATAAGGAGAGGTATGGATGAAAAGCAAAGGAGACCGTTCATACACATCACAAGTGCCAAGGAACTATGGGAAAGTATTATAAGATCCAAGACTGGCACCTCTACCCTCCGGAGTGCTCAATATGAAATTGCCAAGGGGCAATTGCAAAACTTTTGTATGGAGAAAGGTGAAACCCCCAATCAACTCCATGAGCGTCTCATGACTCTCACTGCCGATATTGAGTCATGTGAGTGTTACAAGACACAAGATGGATTCAACATGACTAAGAGATTCCTTGTGGATAAGTTGCTTCATTCTCTTACCCCATATTACCATCAAATGGTGTGGGACATAAGACAACACCATACCTTTAAGGAAATGACTACAGATGACATCATATCCACCTTCCAACTATTTGAAGAGTCAAAGGCTAATGCCACAAAACATCTTGCCATGCATGGTTCCCCATCATCAAAGATCAATCTTGCATTGAAGGCCAAGCATGTATGTGAAGATGAGAAAAGTGAAGAAGAAGAAGAAGAAGAAGATGAAGATGGTGATGAGATTGAATCCGATGAGGGCCCTTCATATGAAGAATGGCTCTCTTTGTCAAGAAATTTAGCGCGGGAAAATTCAAGGGAAGATTTCAAAAGAAGAAAGTAAGAAAATGCTACAACTATGAAGAAACCAACCACTTCTCCAACGAGTGCCCTTATGAGAAGAGAGAAGATAAACCAAGGTTTCCGAAGACCTTTCCCAAGAAGAAGTTGCCAAATCCTTTGAACTCCAAGCTCAAGAAGAGAGTTGAAAAGAAATGGTTGCTCAAGAAGAATCCGATCCGGATGATGTTAGTGGTGTTGCCGGAGTTGCTCAAGACTCTCAAAACACCTTGAGGTTAGTAAACAAGAGTGGTGACGTGGTCACCTACAACTACATGAAAGATTACAAGGGCAACGCTCACAAGTGCCTAATGGCAAAGGCCATGGTTGAAGATGGAGAGGACCAAAGCTCTTCTGACAAGGTCAAGGTAACTCCACGATCAAATCCTCCTCTCTTCACTCCTTCTACTCCTAGTGATGAGTATATTGATGCGGAGGATAGTTATGAGGATGATGATCTAGATGATCCTATGATTGCTAAACTTAATAAGTTCATGTGCTCCCTCAAAGGAAAGAAGCTCACTATGTTTCGTATGCTTATGGAGATGGTGAGTAAGCACACCATCAGCATTAAGGAACTCGAAACCCTCGTCACCGAGGAAAAGGAAAGATGTGAAATCCTTGAGCGGAAAGTCCAATATGAGGAAGCACGAAATGATGAACTATGCTTAAAAATTGGTGCAAATATTGATGTTCACACTAATGATCTTGCCTCCTTGAAAAAGGCTATTGACTCTTGCGAAGAGTTAATGAATGATAAAAGTAAGCTTGTGAAGTCTCATGCTTCTCTATCTAAGGATTGTGAGCTTCTATCCGTGTCTCTCAAGACTAAGGAAGGAGAGCTCACCGTTCTTACAAAGAGTTTTGAAACGGTCAAATGTACTTATCTTGAAACTCTAGCCAAGGCTTACTCTTCTCCTATTATCAATGTTGATGCTTGTACTACTAACTCTAGTAGTGATCTAGCATCTATTCTTGAGGAAAATCGCTTTCTCAAGGCTCAAATCGAGAAAGGTCTCATGACATGTGCTCAAGGGCAAAAGAATCTTGATGAGATATTGAGCCAACACAATGAAGTGTTTGCCAAAGAGGGACTTGGGTTTGACCCAAGCACAAGCAAGAAGAAGACGTCCTCTCAAAAGTGCACAACACCTCTAAAAGAAACATTTTTAAGAGAAGGGCATAAAGAGAAAGGTAAGGTTGTGAGTGGGAAGGCCACAAGGGGCATGCCCACTCTCAACAAGCCTAAAGAGTTCATGCCTCCATCCTATGTACTTCGTAAGACTAAGGATGGAGAAGTCTTTGCAAAATTTGTTGGTCCTCGAAATGCATTCCGGTTCTATGCTATTTGGGTCCCTAAGACCCTTGTGACTAACTTGAGAGGTCCCATTGCAAAATGGGTGCCTCTAACCAAGTCTTAATTGTGTGTAGGTTGACTTCTCCGGTGGAGTGAAATGGGTGATTGATAGTGGATGTACAAATCATATGACCGGAGATAGCAAATTGCTCTACAATTTCATGGAAGCTATTCAACCATTCATGAGCATTATGTTTGGTGGAGGTTCAAAAGGACAGGTACTCGGGTTGGGCAAGGTGGCTATCACAAATGACATGTCTCTTGCAAATGTCATGCTTGTCCAATCCCTTAAATACCACTTGCTTTCTGTTCGCCAATTGGCTTCTGTTGGTTATGATACACTCTTTGGACTAACGGATGTGAAAGTCTTTAAGAGAGATACTCTCGAAGTGGCCTTTGTTGGAGAGTTGGATGGCAACCTTTACACGGTTGATTTCTCGAAAGAGAGCACATTCCATGCAACTTGTCTAATGGCCAAGGCTGACAAGGGGTGGCTATGGCATCGCCGGCTAGCCCATGTCGGCATGAGAAATCTTCAAGATCTCTTAAAGGGGAATCACATCCTTGGACTAACCAATGTCTCTTTTGAGAAAGATCGTGTGTGTAGTGCATGCATAGCCGGGAAGCAACATCAATCAAAGCACCCACCCAAGAACATAGTATCTACTTCAAGGCCCCTGGAGCTCCTTCATGTGGATCTTTTTGGGCCTCCTTCATGGGATAGTCTTGGTGGGAAAAAGTATGGGCTTGTCATTGTTGATGATTACTCAAGATATACATGGGTGTTCTTCCTCAAGTCCAAGGACGAAACGAAGATCACCTTCATTGATTTTGCCAAGCAAGCCCAACGCAAGTTTGACAAAGAAATCTGGGCAATAAGAAGTGACAATGGCTCTGAGTTCAAGAACTATACCTTGGAAGAATTCCTTAGTGATGAAGGGATTGAGCATCAATATTCAGCTCCATACACTCCTCAGCAAAATGGTGTAGCCGAAAGGAAGAACCGTACACTTGTAGAGATGGCAAGGTCCATGTTGGATGAATACAAGTCACCACATAGTTTTTGGGCCGAAGCTGTCAACACCGCATGCCATGCATCAAACCGGCTCTTCCTCCGCACTATATTGGAAAAGACTCCATATGAGCTTCTAACTGGAAACAAGCCAAATGTCAAGTACTTTCGTGTATTTGGGTGCAAATGTTTCATCCTCAACAAAAGAGAACGGTTAGGAAAATTTCAATCCAAAACAATTGAGGGTATATTTGTTGGCTATGGATCAAACTCTCACGCCTATAGAGTCTACAACAAATCCAATGGATGTGTTGTAGAAACTTGTGACGTGGTGTTTGATGAATTTAATGGCTCCCATGGGGAGCAAGTTGATCTAAGTGATGTAGGTGAAGAAGATTCTTCTCAAGACATTTTGACCATGGGTGTTGGTGCACTTCTTCCTATGGAACAAGAACCTCATGATGATGAAGAAGAAGATGGAGGTCTCACACATCATCAAACTACTTCAACATCCATACCACCACAAGCTCCTATTGTTCAACCGATACCCTTAGCCCAAGTTGAAGAGATGATCAAGTTCCTCTTCATGATAATCTTCAAGAACAAGATCATCATCAAGTGCAAGAACAAGAAAGTCCAATCATTGATGATGAACCTCAACAAATGCAATATGAACAAGAAGATCTTCCTCCACACATTAATGATCCATATGTTGAGGATGTGGATGATGGACATGAAGTTGAACCTCGTGAAACCCTTACCTCCATCATGCCTCGAGTGGCCGGTCGTGTTGATGTTGACAAAATTCTCACCGGCATATCGGAAGGTAGAGTCACTCGTAAACATTTGACAAACTTTTGTGCTCACTTCTCGTTTGTGTCTAGTATTGAGCCCCTCAAGGTACAAGATGCATTGATGGACAACGATTGGCTAGTTGCTATGCAAGAAGAGTTGAACAGTTTTGAACGCAACCAAGTGTGGTCATTAGTCAAGAGGCCATCTACCGAGCACAACGTCATTGGAACAAAATGGATTTTCAAGAACAAGCAAGATGAAAATGGTGTAATCATCCGCAACAAGGCAAGGTTAGTGGCACAAGGGTACTCACAAGTTGAAGGTTTGGACTTTGGTGAGACCTTTGCCCCCGTTGCCCGTCTTGAATCCATTCGCATCTTACTTGCTTATGCCGCTTTCAATGGTTTTACATTACATCAAATGGATGTGAAGAGTGCTTTCCTTAACGGTCCTCTACAAGAAGAAGTATATGTGTCACAACCACCCGGGTTCGTTGATCCCTTTCACAAAGACTATGTGTATAAACTTCATAAGGCTTTGTATGGCCTCAAACAAGCACCTCGTGCTTGGTATGATCATTTGAAGAAGT